>NW_017306295.1:2404508-2442953 GCF_000935625.1 Nanorana parkeri | reverse complement strand
ATTTTATTGTTCTTGCCTTGGGCGCAAAAGGAGCTAGCTATGGATCTGGCATGATTACAGTGCTGGAGGCACATGATTTAGCATGCTCCCAGTGCAAAAATGCAGCGCCGGCTGTGTGCATATATATGGCAGCACTACGTAAAGCTCACTGCTGTGCTGCCACATGTATGCATACAGCTGGAAATAAGAAGCTAGGATCCTACTGAGGAAAACCGTTTTTTTATGGTCTGTGAAACTATGTTCTGGCAATATTTGATTGGCTGCCTGGGGATCATACATTGGTGGTTTCTGAAGTTATCACAAGGCCATTAAACTAAGATGCATAAATTTTTTAACTAAATTTTTCATTTTACAAATTAATAATTTTCTTAACAAAATTCTTATTCATGAGATTGATTATTGAGAAAGAGGCTTTAAAGGAGAACTATGAGGTGAGTGCTTTTCACTCACCTCATAGTTCTAGCCGACCTGTGACAATGAGACTGTCACAGGTCGGCTCAGTAGATCGGGAGGGGAGCGCACACATACTGGCGTTCGCTCACCTCTCGATCCTGTCACGGCTCTCTGCCGTGATAGGGGAGGGGCTGGATTCCCTCCTTCCCGCTCCAATCCACCAGCGCTGACTGGCGGAACGGACGGGGAGGAGGCGGGTACAGCTAGCTCTGCCTCTAGGTAGGCAGAGCCAGCTGTCAGTCACGCAGCTGGGCGGATCCAGACATAATTGTCGAGATCTGCTTCAGCTGCGGCGTCTTAGTATACTGCGAGCAGCAGCTCGCTACCGGTATACTGCGGCGTCTCAGTATACCGCGAGCTACAGCTCGCTACCGGTATACTGAGCATAGGGTGATGGGAGGACGCTAGTTTGTGTCCTCCCGTTACCCTAAGGAGAACTATGGGGAAAATCCTTAACCCCATAGTTCTCCTTTAACCACTAGCCATTTGTCATATGACGTTTGAAGAGCAAAAAGAACCATTATTTTTTCCACTGCGGCGTCTCAGTATACCGCGAGCTGCAGCTTGCGGTATACTGAGCCTAGGGTGACGGGAGGACGCTAGTTTGTGTCCTCCCGTTATCCTAAGGAGAACTATGGGGAACAGCCTTAACCCCATAGTTCTCCTTTAAGCAGTAATTTGAAAAAAATAGTTTGTAAACAGAACAAGCTGAATGTTGGTCTGGCATAGAATTAATGGATTTATTATGGAATGCCATTTAAACCAGACTCAAAGCAGCCAGGGTAACAATTTGGAATTTACAGTAGGTCTATCTATGGTGCTGGAAATTAACTTTCCAAAGTCGGAAAGACTGTTTGCTAATCAATAAAATGATTGGCACATACAAGATGCATGTCTCTAAATCATGATACCTAAACATGGGATGATTTTCCATGCTAAAATGAGAGGTTCCCGAAAAAGGTAGTGAGGAGGAGATAAGGAGAGATAAGTGTTCCTGGAAATGTAATATTATACAGTGGCATTTAATGAGTTTGAGTTATGTGCCCTATGGGAAGCAATTACCAGAGAAGTGCATGTATAGTTATGTTAGTTTATTCAGCTGCTTCTAGATGGATCTAGACAGAGAAGGTATCTCAGGACTGAATATTTGCGCCAGCTCAACTTAATATGTAGGTATATAGGCTACTCCTAGACCACCCCTCAGTTTATGGAATCATAGAGTAGATTTATCAATACCTGGATTACAGTTTACCCAAATAAATCTAAGTATGTGATTCTGAAAAGCCTTCGGGCATAAAGCAGGGAATTTGGACTTTAAAACATACAAAAGTTGAACAGGATGATTCATTTTAATGGTTACTTTACAACATATGTTTATCTAAACTGTCTTTAAAACAGCTAACTGTGTTAACTGCTTGACTAGTGTTGCATTTTACATGTGATAGATACATTACCTGTTGACTTCCATTACCTAAATGATTTTCTAAATACTGAAGTTAGTTGACCAGTGTAAGGGACTTGGCAATGAAGGATAAACCTGATGGGAGTTGGTGGTCAGCCACACATTTTTCGGCCATCTGGGGCACTATCATTCTTTGAACAGTTGCCTGGATGGCAATTGTTTTCACTCTGCTCAAATATACCCTAGATCTTATTTGTGTTTCCATTTTAACATGGAAAAAAAATGTTATTCATTTCCATTAAATTGCTCTTCATAAGGTATCTTATTCTTTTCATTGATTTTCAGGGTGTGAAAGGTGAAGCAGGCTCCAAAGGATCTATGGGACTATTTGGAGCACGTGGCCCTGTAGGACAAAAGGTAAAGTATTATTTTCTAAACAATGGAAAAAAAACACCACCTTTGTTCCGTTATGTCAATCAATAAGCACCAAAAACCACCAAGAAAAAAAAAATTTATCAATCACTTAACAGGTGTTCTTTGCACTAAAAAGGCTTAATTCATAAAATAGTTATTCAGGCTCCATTCATTATAGTATGTCACAGTAATTTTCTCATAAAATGCTAATTTCACAGACATAGATTTCACTTAGATGTGTAATTGTTATGTGTTTCAGGATACAGGCATTTAAATTTGAAAGTTGTATAAAGACTGTAGCTATCTATGAAGCAATAACGTGTGCCTTATTCTTCATATATTGACTTTCACAGTCAACAAAATCAAAAAAATGCATGTGCAGCAAAAAGAACATATAGTATGTGCAGTATAATGAACTGATCAATGTATAAAGGGAATTTAAATAATTGCTTTTCTATGATGAAAAAAAAATAATCTGCTTTTGTGAACTGCGCCAAAAATTTTATTACTGAAAATATGTAAAAACAAATTTTATTACAGAAAATTCAAGGTATGTTTATGTTCAATGTAACACATAAACAAAAGCCCCTAAGTAAGGATATTAGCTACCTAAAAGTAAGGATATTATCTACCTACCTAAATTTGTGTTTCTTAATACAATGAACTTGAGAAGTAACATCAACTTTCAAGATTGCAGAAGGCTCCTTACTAATGTTTGCTAAATATACCAGTAGAGTAATGCATGCATTCAGGCTTTGTCTATTTAGATGCCAATACGTATTCTTGTTCTATGAATACAATGGTTATACTGTTGTATGACTGCTTCAGCTGTGGCATACTGTATAATTCTATTACACCTTATAGTGAAGGCTACATATTGGTTTCTACAGAGCAAATAGAATGCATCACTAATCACTATAGTTGCAATTTTCAATTCTCTCTTCTCAGTGAAAAAAATAATGGTTCTTTTTGCTCTTCAAACATCATATGACAAATGACTAGTGGTTAAAGGAGAACTATGGTGTTAAGGCTTTTCCCCATAGTTCCCCTTAGGGTAACGGGAGGACACAAACTAGCGTCCTCCCATCACCCTAGGCTCACTATACTGCGAGCTGCAGCTCGCGGTATACTAAGAAGCCGCAGCTGAAGAGGATCCCGACAATTATGTCTGGATCCGCCCAGCTGCGTGACTGACAGTTGGCTCTGCCTACCTAGAGGCAGAGCCAGCTGTATCCGCCCCTTCCCCCGTCCATTCCGCCAGTCAACGCTGGCGGATCGGAGCGGGGTGGGGAGAATCCAGCCCCTTCCCTCTCATGGCAGAGAGCCGTGACAGGATCGAGAGGTGAGCGAACGCCGGTATGTGTTCACTCACCTCCCGATCTACTGAGCCGACCTGTGACAGTCTCATTGTCACAGGTCGGCTAGAACTATGAGGTGAGTGAAAAGCACTCACCTCATAGTTCTCCTTTAATTATTACACCCCATAGTTTGATCAATCTCTATGAGAGAACTGGGAATCTTAGTCCAACAAAAAGTCTAGGGCCCAGCAAACTTTTTAAAACAAAGCAACCACTGGCAATTGCTATGCACTTATTAGTTAGTAGATCTCACCGATATAAAATATGTTAAACAATATGCGGAATTAAATTAAGTATTGCTCATATTTTCCAAGTGTGGATTCAAACTGAATTAAGGGGATTTGATTTGACTAAATGAAAATTATGGTGAAGGTATATGTATAGCAAGAAGTGTTCCTTTTTGTTTTGAATTGAATAGGGAAGTGTTAAAACCCATGTGAGCTTGTTTGTTGTTGTCTGTGTCAATATGCCTTCAGGCATATTGGAAGAAAAGGAAGATTTCCCTTCATTTCCTGTCCTAGAGATGCAATAGAAAGTAAGAGTAGATCCCTACAAAATGAAGGACTTTTCTTCTCTGAAAGCTGTCAGTGGACCTGCTGCCCCCATTGAAATATTAACCCTCACATCTTGGTTTGGTGAAAAATGAAAAATGTTGGATTTCCCATTAGTTTCTGTCTTTGTGATCACCAGGACAAACATACATGTCAGTCGAACACTGAAATGTTTTTTAATTCTTCCCTACAGTGTCAACAACACTAAAAAAAAAACATTTTTGGCTATGCTTACATAATAACCTGAGAGTGTTTATACTGTATGTGGTCATCGGTCTATCTCAGTGGTCAGCAGCTAATTCTAATGTACAAAACAGTAATATTTTTAAAAACAAATTGCTAGAAAAATACCCCAAACATTTACCCCTCCCCATGCATAGAATATCTCATGCATGACCCACCACTGAATGTTATTTTCTTTCTTGCTACAGGGTGATCCAGGGGAACCTGGACTTCCTGGAAGTGCAGTAAGTAAACAAATTACTCATGTCTGTGGCTTTAATCATAAATCGCTTTTACACAGCTAAATAGAACATTTTCCTTCTCTTCATACTAAATGAACTCTATAGAAGCCTTAAAGAGCCTGTATGTGTAGGAAGTTTTAAGCTGAATACAAATGATTATCAGGTACCTGTGTCAGTAATGATTCCCAGGTAACCTGGGGACAGCAAAGAAACTTATAGTTCATTCCTCTTGTTGTTGTTGTAATGTTTGAGATAAAATTATTTATTTTTTTGTTACCATCAGATTTCATATGCTCGTTGTACCATATTTGCATCATCATATACATATACTGTATATGCATTTGTAGTTTTTCTCTCTCTTGTGGATATCTGCATTTCCTCTTGTCACACGTCCTTGTCAACAAATGCTGAGATAAATTGGTTGAGTTGAGGATGTCCACACAATTGTGTGAATATTTGCTTCAATTATTCAATCATATGCCGATGAAATAAGTAATCAGGATTTTACCTTTTACATGATTGTATAATTAAAGTAATATTCACATAATGCATGCAGATTTTCCACTCTTTTAGTAAATCAGTCTCAAAATCTCACCCAAGTGTATTGCAGTTGGTAAGTCAGATTTGTACTAGTAGAGAGAACAGTAAAAGCAATCACCACACAGTGCTATCAAGCAGGAAGCATATACTACATCACTAACAAGCATGGTTTGGAGAGTGACGGATACTACATTGTTTAGGGGTTATAAATGAGGCATAGTATTTGTGGGTACAAAAAAAGATAAAAGCCATTGAATTTGCCGCTAATAACACCCCAGGTATAAAAAATATATACTGGTCCCTATATCCAAACTATACTTACTATAGTACAAGAAAATAAATGGTATTGGGGGCAATTAGGGTGGTGTTAAAATATTGCAAATATTTATTGAATAACATATGCTATATCTACATAATTGAAAATGTACTGTATATAATTATATATGAAATTTTTTTATTTATCCCTACATCATACAACCCCAATTCCAAAAAAGTTGGGACGCTGTGTAATATCTACATAAAAACGGAATACAATAAATTACAAATCTTATAAACCAATATTTTGTTCACAATAGAAAATAGAAAACAGAAAGCATATCAAATGTTTAAATTGAGAAAAAAATAAGGTAATTTTGAAATTGATGGCAGCAACACATCTCAAAAAAGTTGGGACCGGACAACAAAAAACTGGCAAAGTAAGTGGTACTTACAAGGAAGAACTGGAACTAATTAGGTTAATTGGCAACAGGTCATTAATGTGATTGTGCATAAAAAGAGCCTCTTGGAGAGTCTCAGAAGTAACGATGGGCAGAGGGTTACCATTCTGTGAAAAGCTGCATATAAATATTGTCGAACAATTTCAGAATAATGTTCCTCAACAAAAATTGCAAAGACTTTAAATATATCATTATCTACAGTACATAATAGCCAAGCAAAGTCCAAGCAAACCAGGTCAGGAAGGTCACAGGAATCCAACCAGTACAAGCACACAGGAACACAAGCTGAAAAGACCATCAGCACTGGAGCACGGGCAGGCTCGTCTTTATATGGTGAACTAAATCAGGTAGCAGCATCACTTCCTGTGCAACGGCCGTCACACCGCTGATCTCTGCACTGTGCGTCACAATGCTGCACTCTGCGGCACGCCACTGACCTCTGCCCTATAAGTCAGACCGCTGACCTCTGCCCCCTGCGTCACACTGCTGTCCTCTGTAGTCTGCATCACACTGCTGATCTCTGCACTCTGTGTTGCACCGCTGACCTCTGTACTCTGCATTACACCACTGAACTCTGCGTTACAAGTGACCTTGGCAATTTCATTTTTATGTCCCGCTGGTCCCGGGCTCCGCTGTGCCGGGTGCGAGCCCGGGATCAGCATGTCGGCTGTGTCACAGGGGATCAGAGGGAGATCAGTACACGAGCTCCCTCCGGTCTCCTCTCCGCTGCAAAAATGCGGAACTGAGTTATTTTACATCATGTCCGCATTCTTGTGTCACTCTCCAGCTTCAGAAGCTGGAAAGAAGCTGATAGAGCAGATTTCTGCTTCATCAGCTTCTTTTGGGGGGTCCTAGGTGACATTAGGGGTCTTGGAGACCCCTGAAGTCTCCATAAAGAGGACCTGTCACATATTTTGCTATCCCATAGGGGGTTTTATTAGCCCCTGTATATGATAGCAATAAAGTTTAGTGGGGAAAAAATAGGAAAAAAAATTAAAGTTTCCCCCCCAAAAAATTAAAGTTACACATAAAAAAGAATAAAAAAAACAATTTTTAAAAAAAAAGTCCCCACCCATACATACACGCATGCAAACATGCGTCGGGGGCGCATACGTGAAAAAACGCCCATTACTCTGACCCGCCGATTCCCGTAGATGGCATCACCCACCTCTGTATAGTGCGCTCTCGCCCCCAGCGCCAGCACCACGACACAGAGCAGCAGCCGGTATCTAGCACACAGCGTCATGTGACGCGGAAGTCTTCCTCCTGTCATCGGCTGCTGCTCTGTGTCGTGGTGCTGGCGCTGGGGGCGAGAGCGCACTATACTACAATACACTAGGTCATACACAGAGGGATCAGGAGGTGAAGGGGTTAATGTACAGGTCACATACAGTAGCAGGATGGAGATGAAGAGATAAGGTGCAGATGTACAGGATAAGGGGGGTGAAGGCTTATCATACAGGTCACAATACAGAGGCGGGCTGGAGATCAGTAGTTTAGGGGAGGGACACTGAAGGGGTTAAAAAGATTTTAGTCAGTCAGAATGTATGAATCAGTAACTTCTGCTTATTAATTCATCCATTCTCCAAATTCACAATTTAATTTGGTTTCTCTCTTGTAAGAGGAAGAAGGAAGGGGGAGGGGGGACGACTGCACTCTAAACAGTACCACATGACCAATGTCATTAGTCAATCACAGTGATGACAAGGTACTGAGCCTGGAACACTGTCTCTGAGCCTGGAACAATGTTTCTGTGGATGGTTTAGTACATAGAGATTAGCATGTGCAGTGGGCTACCTCTGGCATAACATAAAACGTCATTCTAGAAATAGACATCCACCTCACTGTCAATGTTTTACAATACGGAAGTAGGGAGTTGATCAAAGCGCAGCTGAATTTTCTTAGGTGTTCTAATCCCTCTCCACTCTATCCAAAGCTGTCAGGTTTTTATTGCTGTGTCCCCGTTAGGGAGATTCACCCTCTCTATTTGTCCTGGTGACCTTTACCACTGAAAGTGAAAATGAAAGAAATTCCCAAATTTGGGTTGTCCTCAGAGCATGGATAGATAGGAAACCTTCCAATAGGGACACTAGTTCTGGTGACCCTGCTGACCAGCAGGGGTTTACCTCAATGTGAAGGGATTTCCTCTCACTTCCTATTGTTACTATTGGACAGGAAGGGAGAATAAAGCTCTCCAATGGGACACAGATGACGAAAAAAAGGTGACAGGGGTTATAACTCTCCCTTACTATATCCAAAACGAAAATATGTTTTGACTTCACTTCTACCTAAAGCCAAACCCTATTTTGTTTTAGATACAGAAGGAAACAGTTAAAACCATTTTTGTTGTCTGTGTCCAATGTGGAGATCTCTCTTCACTTCCTGTCCTAGAGATGAAAACAGTTAGAGGAAAACTCCACGAAGTGAGGAGAATTCCTCTCTTTGACAGTTGTCCCTATGTGTTCCCGTTGGGAGAACAATCC
The DNA here is from genome assembly GCF_000935625.1 of Nanorana parkeri. NCBI lineage: Eukaryota > Metazoa > Chordata > Amphibia > Anura > Dicroglossidae > Nanorana > Nanorana parkeri. The sequence continues at coordinate 2,434,572 of NW_017306295.1, read as the reverse complement.
TCTCCTTCTGTTTTAGTGACAACTGTAAGATTTTGGATTTCCTATCAGTTTCTGTCTTGGTTACAATGGTCACTAGGACAAATAGAGAGGGTGAATCTAACTAGCAGTGACACATAGCAATATCTGCTTGACAGCGGCTCTAACTTGTCCCTTCTTTATCTAAAACTAACACAAAATTGTGCTTTAATTTTTCTTTCTTGGAATGTAGCAAAATGGGCTAGATACTGATCTGACCATTGGTAACCTAGAGACTAAATTACTTTTTACCTTCAGTTTTGATTACCCTGCGGAGTGTGTGGGAGTTCATTCCAGCTAGTAAAAATAAGACAATGTTCTCTGCTTAATAGTTTTCTTGTAATATTTTTGTACAGAACAATATAATAATAGAATTATAGTTTTTACCTGCACAAGTGCCTTACGTAGCTTTTGTTCGTATTTAAAGTGACACTAAACTCAGAAGTTAAATCTTAAAAATTCATTCAAGTACCTTAACTATTAACAAAAATGTATCTTATTTGTGTGGCACTCAGCTGTAGATCCTCAAATCATCTCTGAATTGGTGCTGATCCTTCTAGAGGGTGGCTACTTTTGTTCCCCATGGTCCCTGTGCATGTTGTAAAGTAGTCACCGCTCCAATCTCGATCCGGCAATGGACTACAATCTCACGTTTGGTTTACTAATTTGTATTGAGATTGTAGTGCATCACAGGTGTGAGCTTGGAGTGGTGGCTACTTTACAACAAACACAGGGATCATGGGGAACAAAAGTAGTCACCCTCCAGAAGGAAGGACAGTGTCAGCACCAACTCAAGGATGATTTGAGGATCATCTATCCACACACTAGTGTCACATTAAAGATAAAAAATGTGTGCATGCCGAACATAATATTCACAAGTTAATATACAATATCATTACCAAAGTCATAAATTGTATAAAGTTATATAACGAAATGTAAAATGCTGAGACCATCTTATTTCTGTGGGCAGTTTAGAATTATTTGCCTATGGTAATATTACTGTAAGAAAATGTTTTAACTATCCATAAAATTTCATCAGTAGCCCATAAAAACCGGACTGACAACCCTGGTTTCCTTTACAGAGCAGATGAAATGTAATGTTGATCAATATAAAGTGAGGCACCAAGGTCACTTTTCTTATAAATATTGTGATTCACAGTTATCATTTCTAAATGATAGTATAGAAAGGTGTTCATCCAGGGAATTGATCTGACTACCACTTGTGGGGTCAGGAAAAAAATGGTCATATTGGATCAGGAAGTCCATGCTTCCCCATATTCTGCAAATAATAGTCTGGCGCTTGTGAGAAAGTCAGCCTAGTTAACTGTGTAGATGTGCGTTCACTTAGTTGTCGAATTCGGCACTATGTGAAGCCTAAGAAAGCCATTTTATTATCCAAACATCTAAATAACTTAAAGTTTAACTAAAGCCAACATTTTTTTTTTTTCATTTTGATAGCGTGGTAAGGGGATAGAACCGCTGTCAGGTTTTCATTGTTACCTGTGTCCTCGTTAGGGAGAGTCACTCTCTCTTATTGCCCGTATCACCAATGTCACTAATGAAAGTGAGGGTACATTTTGGAGTTGCCGCCAAAACAGAAATAGAGAGAAAATCGTACAACGGGGACACTTTTTGCTGTGACAAATGTCTAAAAGGGGATTTCCCTCACATCAGAAAGATATCCTCTCACTTATTTTTCAGTCCACAGGACAGTAAGTAAAGGAAAATCGCCCAAAAGAGACACATATGGGAAAAAAACCGACAGTGATTTTTACTCTCCCTTACTTTTCCAAAATGAAAAAAAAAATAGTTTAGATACAGATCAGTATTTAGAAATATGCTTATTAGTGCAATTACTGTGGTGCACATCAGGCATGGGCAAAACTTAAATGAAAAAACCATACAAGACACTAGGGGTACATTTATAAATCAAAGAATCTGACATTCACCAAACATTCACTGCAGGCTGAGCTTCCAGGTGCATGTGTTTTAAATGTCAGTGATTGATGCACCACCAGTGAATGTTTTGTGAAAGTCACATTTTGCCCTTTATAAATACACTGAGTGGCCAGATTATTATGACCACCTAATGTTTGTAGGCAAATTAGCTATAATTAGCTATCATTTGGCGCTGAAGTTGCTAAAGGGCCAGACCATTATAAATAGGGAAGCAGGTTGTTTACCACAACAGTAAAGGTGATTCTGTTCTGAAGATATGGGTAAACAACGCGATTTAACAGCCTTTTGTGGGATGATTGTTGGCGCTCGGAGCCATGGAGCGAGTATCAGCAGAATTCGTTAAATGTTCAAGAGCAGCTGTTGTTAAAGTGTTTAAAGACTGGATTGCCAGCCGAAAATCTGGGTCTGAACGTGTGAATTGTGGCTGTCAGCGATTAGTCAATGTTAGGGCAGAACGGAGAGTGGCAAGATTGGTACAAGACAACAGAAGGGCAACAGTGCATCAAATTACTGCAGATCTTAATCAGGGATCCTCTCAAATGATCTCTGAACTTGGGAGTTTGAGAGCTTAAAGGGTCATTCACTTACATTTCAGATTTTTGTAGATTATAGAGAGTTAAACTTTGGGACAACTTCTTATATCTCCTGGTAAGATCTGTGGTGGCCATTATGAAGGGTTCCTACTTTCCCTGTTGAATTGTTTTATTTATTGTATTATTATACATGTTATGAATATGAGGAGTGAGGAGAAGGGGAGGTGTCCTGTGGTACGTCAGGGGAGAAGTGGAAAAGGCCGACAATACTGCTTGAATTTTAATTCAGCAGAGGCACTGTGTTGTCAGCTCACACAATAAGCTAGGAGCACATATAAAGATGGTTGAGAATAACATTGAATTTGCCATGCCCCTCTCTGAGGATGTTCATTGAAAAGCTTTAGGAAGCAGTGTGGAGTTGTTTTGGTGGGACCAGCATCGCAGCAGACATCCCTGGAGCCAGACATTATATACCCCCAAAAAGAACCTATGGGTGAGATCCACCTGTGCTAGTGAGGTAACATTGTTGTTTTTTTTTAGAGAGTATATAAGGGTTTCACTATGTTTCAAAGGATAGAAAGGTATAGGTACTACCACATTTTGCTTCATGGTGGTTATGTGTGACCATTTGCTTTAATTTAGGATGGAGTCTTCTTAGAAATGAAAGGATAAAAAGATGGAAGTAGCTGATCTGGCAGCTGGAAGATTTACCTCCATATCATTAGGAGAAAATCTCTTTAAAAGCGCAGCCTGAAAATGTGCCAGAAATTGCTCCAATGTATACCTACAATTTTAAGCTTAGTTTACCTTATAATTAATCATGTTGGAGTAAACAATCCTTTGTCCAGAAGAAAGAAAAGAATGGGGGGGCTATACATGCAACTTGTGGATTTCCATCTATGATTGATAGATAGATAGATAGATAGATAGATAGATAGATAGATAGATAGATAGATAGATAGATAGATAGATAGATAGATGTGAAAGTAGTATTAAACTTTCAGACTTTTTTCAATAACGCATCTAGATCAATCATACATTGCCCAGCAAGGTATTTCTTTACATTTTTGCCCAAGCACTTACAGTCATGTTTCTGAACAGCTGGTTCCAACTCTCTCAGCTCAGGTTCCCTCAACTTCCTGTCCAGTACAAGGTCACAAGGGACAGCACAGTCTCCAGCAGCTGTCCATCTACTAGCCTGGAGAAGTGAAAAGTAAGGAGGTAGGAGCAGAGGAGCAGTGTGCCTTGCTGTACCCGTGTGTTTGAGGAGACACACACAGCTTACTAGGACACACAAGGGTGGCTCCATAGGACCCTGCAAGGGAGAGGAGACACCCTAAAACAGGCTATCAGGAACAGTGCTCAGGAGCCCAGCTGATTCTGCAGAAAACAATCTTTTAAACATAAAAGAGCAGCAGTGATTTAATCAGCATTTGAAAGAGCTAAAACATCTTTTGACTTTAAAATCACTTTAAGCCAAATAAAGCACTTTTATATGCAGACTTGTGTCAACAAAATAGTAGTAGAATAGTAGTAGCATCAATAATAGTAGTAATAATAATAATAATAATAATATATTCCAACATTATACAATAGTGAATATATACAAAAATAAAAAATATTAACACTGGGGATGCACTTAAATTTCGGACGCCTAAACATATCGGCCGAAAATGGCACTTAGGCAAAATGCTGAAAGTGCCATCTTTCAGCCGAAATTACAGTGCATCCTTAGTTTCTCTTCTCCCCGCTGTGCACTGCTGTGTCCCCTTTGACGCAGAACAGCGTCCAGCAGGGAGGAGAGAAACTGTCAGCGTGGGCGGGGAGGAGAGCACTGTGAGCGTGTCACAGGAGGCTGAGCTCTCCTCCCACACTGCCAAGCTCAGCCTTCTGCCCAGATCAGGAGAGCTGTGTGTGGGTGGAGACAGCTTTCACAGGAGTCCAAGCCGGCGGTGAAGAGGAGGAGTCAGCTGTCAAATGAGACCGAGCTCTCCCTGCACCGCTTGCTCAGCCTCTTGTGATAGCGAGTCAGGATGGAGAGCGGGTACAAGCAGTCAGCGATCAGTGATCACTGAATGTTTGTAAATAACTGGACATAGTATGAGTTACTATGTACCAGTTATGAATGAATGGGAAGTGATCTACATCACTTCCCATTCATTCATGATTGTGGACATAGTAACTCATACTATATCCACAAGTTATGAATGAACAGGAACACTTAGTACAGTATAGAGGATTCCTGTTCATTCAGTGCTGGGGCTGCAGAAAAATAAATTTATGACTCTGTGCTCTCAATCTCTTTTTCTATTGTAATAGGGAAATATCAGGAGTCTGTTCAGGCCCCTGATATTTCCCTGAAGCCCCCAACAGTAAAGTTAAAAAATATTTACTATAAATAAATAAGATATAAAAAAATATTTTAAAAAGTTAGAAAAAAAATAATTTTCCGTTTCGGCCTGACATTTTTTTTATTTTTGGTTTCGGTCTCAAAATTTCATTTCGGTGCACCTTAAATTAACAGTACAGTTTTTTTTTGTTTTTTTTTTCAAATTAGCACTTAATCTATTGAAATCACTAGAACAACTGGCATATTATAAATAGATTATGCAGGCCTTGCATAAATAAAGTACACAACAAAGTCAACCACAAGTTTGCAAAGTGATATCCTACCAAGTCATCATAATGACTTTCAGGCACGCACACACGCACACACACACACACACACCCCACCAAAACCACAATACAAGAACATGTAGAAGATAAACAAGTACTACATTTCTGCACACTAAAAGCTTACCTCTGATTCATAGTTTTGTTTTTTGTTTTTTTTACATCAATGCTTGTGCGTCTGAGGTGTCATTTCCAACCAGTGATAACGGTAATTGCTTTTTAGTAGTGCTTTTAGTTGCTTTTATTGTCCTGTACTTTGTTACCTTAAATCTCCATGGAGACATTAAATATACATTAAGATACCACCCTCTTACTGCCTCATAGTGATGATGTGAAGAGAGTCACGTATATCTAGGCCATCTAATTACAGAATATCTTGTAACAAATAAAAGCTAAATGTGAAAGATTGGTCTCGCTCTTTTTTTAAATCAAGTTTTATGTTTTGATTTATTGGCTGCATCTCTAAAATGAAGGTTGCTATAGAAACTTTTCAAACTAGCATGTAGTAGGTAACAGAAATAGCTTTATTTTTTTTTAAAAAGTGTTACTACTGATTTTAGACTCTGGGCCCCCTGTTTAATGCCTCTCGTTTAGTCGCTCCCTACATTCAAAACTGAACTCTGGGCACAAAACAATTTTTATTTAAATGCATTCCTCAGCAGCCACAAAGCATATGCATCCACTTAGTGAGCATCAAATGCCTTCCCCAACCAAAATATTATTTTGTTAAAGTAGCAGCTACACCATCATTTGTTGAACGTAGCCTGTGCAGAGAGCAGAACTGAGGTACACAACAGGCACCACTCATTATATAGGCTGCTTGAATATAACTACAGGAGGGGGGCGGATACAAGACCAGTTACCCTGTACAAAGAGAAGCAGTGAGTAGTCTTTGTTACAGGAAGCTCCTTTACATAGGCAAAGTTTAAAACTGGATTACTGCACAGATCTGGAGGAAATAAGTTGTACACAAGGCACACAAAGATTAAGTAAGAATACACATGAATCTTATATTTAGACAATATGTGATATATTTCTACAGTTCAGATTTAACTGCCTTGAGCAGTGAAACTTAAAATCATGAATAGCATGTCAGCGGGCATATAGGGACAGCTCTAATAATCAGAACATTGATGTTGCCCTGTGGGTTCTCTGCACTGTCATGTGAGCAGTAATGTCATACAACCAAATAAGGGGCATGCATAGAGGACAGGGTCACTGGCTGGTTATCAGAAGCTTCTCTATTGGTTGTGGGATGAAATATTTAAGAACTATTGCATTAACTATTGAACCTCTACATTGCTCAATCAGGACAAAACATTGGTGGCTCCCACTACTGACAACATTTAACTTGCTTTCACTGCCCTGCCATTCTGTTCAGTTGCAAGGAGCAAGGATCCATGTGTAAGCTCCAATTTGAAACTTGAAGCTTACAAAGGGTTGAGGACACTTTCTCTGCCCCCTGTGACAGTGTTGGATGCCTCAGCCAATCATCATGGGACGAATGAGTCATATGTTCCCACACGCCCAGAAGGGGCAGAATGAGGCAATGTTGGAGCAAAGGGAAAGTTAGTATGCAACGCTGGAGGGACACCATTAAAGTGAACCTTTGCTACTATCCTACATTGGCAATGCACTAGTCCATTACCAGTACACATACACTACCAGGACACATACAAAAAATTGTTTCTATAAAAACCCTTTAGAGTGTGGGTGTTACCCTCACCTTAGGTTATGGAGACAAGCAAGACTTGACAAACTTTCATCTCCATAACTATATCCTACCGATGCTACAGTATGTCACCATGCCATTCTAATTTCTTCTCTTTCTCCATAAAGCTCCTTTCAATCGCTGATTTGCTACATCCACGAACAAGTATATATACACTGAAACTCTTTCCTGTTTTAAAGAAAGTGCTTCAGGAATGTTATCCTAATTACTCACATCAGAGGAGAAAGAGCTCTCATTTATCACTAGTTACCATCTTATCTACACAGAAACACATACCGATAGGTGTTGTCCACTCTTGTAGTGATTTGCAGTAATGCTGAAACAGATACAGAATATTTATGGGCAAAGTTAATTTTCTTTTTACCATCTGCATGACGCAAGCCTCGGAGACTTGCAATTATTAATCAGAATTATCTGGTACTTTAAAAAAAAAAAGATCATGGGTTAGGCTGAAGTGTTAAGGATAGGAGAGTTCTACAGTGATGATAGTTGGTCACGGTGACATCACACATGGAGCTCACTACTTCTGATAGATTTTTTAGTTCTATATGCCAATAAAATTAGAAACATTCATGATTTAGTTTTTGTGCTTATACATTCAGTCTTTGCCTTAGCTCAAAGAATAGCTAAGGGAATAAGCTTATTGAGGCTTTTTCATAAAACATTAAAAAAAATTATAAAAAGTAAGCATCAATCATAAGCCTACAAGGTGTTTTTGTAGTACAAGTTGTTTCTATTGGCATGCTCTCCAATCCAATTGTGTATCCCCATTGAGTATTTAAAGACCTATTTTTTAATGTTTCCACTAAGACTGTCATGCACTGTCATGTAAACATTTCATACTTTAAAAAGAAAGTAGATATTCAGGGTAGCCCTGCTGCAATGTTTCTTAAACTTCATTTGTTGGGTTTAACATGCACAGCCCCTTACTTGCCCCTTTAAGCCAGGGGCATGCTCTTATGCTGTATGCATGCTATTAGGCTGTATGCTCTTATGCTGTAATAAGTTTAAAATTCCAGAATGACATGAGAGTTTTTGACTGGCAGAGCATATCTGACCTTGTCATTTCATGACAATTGCAGAACCACAGGAGAACTGAGCTTAGCTTAGAAGCTCAGCCTGTGGTCAGGATCCCAAAAATGCTTCCCCAGTTTTTTGGACATCATATTATCACATATGAAACTATACATTTGACTTAGGTTTGACACATACAAATAGTAAATCTACCATTTGCCACCAATGGATGTTTGGCAAAAGTCACACCCACTGCCTAATAAATATGCCTCATGAAGTCAGTACAAATGGACTTATGTTATTAAAGTAGTAAACATTTTAGCAAGTGATTCCTGATTGCTACCTTCTTTGAATGTATTTAGTTGTAAATTGGCAATGTAAGTTTAATATTATTGCTACAACTTGTTTAATATAGTACACGGCTAAATGGAGCTTTGGACGACATGGAGTTAAATGTGTCTCACCGCAATAGTCAATCGTCAGGGCTAGTGGGAGGTGAATTTTTGATTTTCTAAATGCTTTCAGATTCGAGCAGCTTCAGTGCTAAGATATTTTGGTAAATAACGCAGCAATTCTCTTAGAAAGTACTTGTGAGTGATAATGGATTATCAATATGGAAATCTTTTTCCTCCCTTTCGTATAATCACAGATTTGCTGTCCTCTGAGAATTCATTTAAAGCAGCAAGAAGTGCCTCTTATTCATCATCTCTTGGAATCATGAGCCATCTCCCCCATACAGCTATAATAGGTATTTTGTCATAATATGCTAACTTACTTCCATAACACACTATACAGCCACGCAGTCAAGTTTTCTCAAGAAAACTTTTTTAAATTGCTTTAACAGATATTTCTAACGTACGTAATAGAAGGCAACTTGAAAGTTCTGTGTGTGTAATAATACAACTGTAGTAGTGTAGAGAAAGTGGATCAGCAAATGAATTCAAGCCTTGTGGTTGAAAACATGTGAACAAAACTACCTGTGCTGTATATAGCAGCCATTCAGCTTCGGGTCTCATTTTCTAATCTGCCTCAAAAACTTAAAAGCTAGAATATGAGAGGCCACTGTAGACAGACTTTCACACTGTTTTAGTCATGAGGTTTAAGGAAAAGTGCGAAAAAGAAAATACAACCTCTTTGAATTCTATGGCTTTATAGTACCAGGACATAATAGAAATAATCTGGTCCTCAGCAGGTCTTAATATTAGGTACAACCTCAAATGAACAACAGCACATGACATATTACACTGCGCCATTATTTATTTTACAAACAAAGCCAAAATGGAGATGTTTTGTGTGAAAAATTAAGTACACCCTTACTGTTTTCATAGGCTAAGTAGCAGCCAGGTGCTCTTGATTAATTGCTCATCAGTAAGGCCCCATTCACACAGTGTAGAGTGGGGCCATATAGATCCCTTCTGCGTGCACGGCCGTATAGGGCCGTTCCCGAGAAGGAGAGGTGCTGCGTGTGATTGTACCCGTTCGGGTGTCCGTACAGGGACAGAATGGATTCTGTGTGCGTCCGAGCACGGACACCTGCACCCGCATGGATGTGCAGCTCGGGTGAGCGTACGACATAGGGAAGAACAGGCTGCTGCATACAAATTACATGCAGCACCTGTCCTTCGAAGGAACGACCCCATACAGCCGTGCACTCCGCATGGATCTGTATGGATGTGTATGGCCCCAATCTACGCTGTGTGAATGAGGCCTAAGTGTGACCAGTTCTATAAAAGTCAAAGTTTTAGCAGTTTGCTCATCTGGAGCATTCAGGTGTGTGTGTTAATACAATGTAATGGAGGAAAGACATCAGCAATGATCTTAGACAAGCAATTGTTGTTGACCATGAAACTGATAGGTGTTACAATGCAATTTCCAAACAATTTATAGTCCATGATTCTACAGTGAGGAAGAATATTCACAAGAGGAAAACATTCAAGACACGGTATAAATAGAATAATAATTGCATTTACCTAATTTTAAGACCTGATAAGGACCAGATGATTTTTATTATGTCCTGATACTTAAAACCATAGAATCCTGAAGACCCTTTCTCCCTGTGTTCAAGCCTCGAGCATGGCGTGGAAGATTTTACTTCTCCCCCACCATTCATTCGACCCGCTGCATACTCTATTTTCCCCATTAGAGGCTCTCAGAGCTCTGCTCCCCTCTTTATCCCTACGGGATTGGACATCCAGAGGGATCCGCCATATACAAGATTTGCTACTAGACGGTAAAATGCATTCCTTCCCCACCCTGTCTCTCCGCTATGGCCTACCCCCCAGTTGTTTCCTCCAGTATCTCCAAATTAAGCATGTTCTAAATTCCAATCCCCATGTTTCTTGCAAAATACCTTTCCCAGCATGGAGGTTTTACTTCGAGAACTCACCTAAGAGGGGGGGAATATCACTGTTCTACTCTCTACTGTATAATAAAACGTCCTTTAACAAGGTTAAGCCTTTTGAGAAATGGGAAGGAGCCCTCAACAGTACTTTCACCGAGAGCCAGTGGCTACAGGTTCTCTCTTGTACACTTAAGACTACTAGATGTGTGGAATTATGGGATCTACACTACAAAATATCTTTACAATGGTACTATACGCCACACAGGTTGGCCAAGATGTTTGCTTCATCATCCCCTTTGTGCTGGAGGGGCTGCGGACGTGAGGGCACCCTGCATCACATTCTATGGGAGTGCAAGCACCTGGCGAACTTTTGGAGGGCAACCTTTCAGATCATAACTGACATCACCGGAATACTTATTGCCCTATCACCTGCCCTGGCGGTCCTCTCTCTGGGGATTGAACACTTCCCAGCAAAGGTCAGGCACTTAATTACACATATACTGTTGGCAGCCAGACTTACTATTGTCAGGAAGTGGAAGAATGTGATCCCCCCCACATTTGGTGAAGTCCTATCCATAGTGAAGCTCCATTACCATCATGAAAAACTTATAGCGTACAGAGAGGGTTCATTATCAAAATTTGAGAATAAGTGGCTCCCATGGGTCCAATGGTCGGACACAAAAATGCCAGAGTTTGCTCCTTATAGAGCTGGAATATGTTAGACCTTATATTAGCATGATTATGGAACATCTGGTCGCAATTGCTAGACTGAATGCTTTGAGATGAGCCTTCATTATGTTTACTCAATGCTGTGGAATATATGCTGCCCGCAACAACTATATGATGACTTCTATTTGTGTATGCTTTTATTTTATGTTCTTGTCATGTTTTTCTATTTTGTATTTACTTACTTTGTTATTGAATTAAGACAGAAAATTTCAATAAAAATGTATTGTTTAAAAAAAACCAAAACCATAGAATCCAAAGAGGGTATACTTTCTCTTTCACACAACTGTAACCTGCAGCAGGAAAGGAGAGGTTTTGGAACCAATAACTGAATATAACGTATCAGAAATAACTAAAAGAGATTAGGTAAACAAATATTCAAGTCACAATACTATGGATGCACCCTCTCTTCTGATGTTATAAACAGGACAGGATGGGCTGAAATGAGAGAGAAATACAGGATAAGGTATGGATGAACTAAGAATTCTATCTCCTTATCATTAAAACCTTGTGTTGTTTTATTTATAATATTTAATGGTAAATCCAAGCCTATTTACATGTGTTAATATTTTTCACACCTTGCTTCCTTTTATCATTTTAATTGTCTACTGAACGTGACATTATATAGATTTTCCCATATAGTCATATAGATATAAATTTACACAGGCTACACTACCTGCTTAGTAATGCAGCATAGTCCCATACGTGTTCCCTCTCAAACTTGGATGGGACTCTGCCAGATAGAGGTCCATTCTATATGTCATATTATTTATTGTAGCTGTTGTTCAACAAGGACACTGACTGCACTGACATATGGAGAGTTACACAGAAGGAAAAGCTGTATATATAAAATAAAGCCATACAACTATGACACGCCAACAATTTAAAGCGAAACTAAGCTGTCAACTGCCAATCATTATGGCTGACGTACTTCTGTGTTTGCCCTCCTCCACCATTGATAGTTGCATGCTATCCCGAGCCACTCTGCCCAGTGTCTTAACTCATAGCAAAATCTTTTGTCTTAACAAAATGACTAGGAGAAAGATTTATTTGGCAGAAGAGATTTATTCTGGCCATACACTGGTCGTTTTTAAAAGAAAATCATGGATGGGGCAATCCTCCATCAGCTATTGTATTCTGACATTGGTGGGTGTGCTGCTGGCAGAAAACCTTAACAGTGACAGCAGCTGATTGCTGCCACTGTTCAGCCAAGATTTTTTGAGGTAGCTGGGCAAGTGCTCTGCAGCCAGGTGAGAGGCTCTGCACTGTCATAATTGGCAGGTGGGCAGCTGTGCACCAGCCTAATAGAATGCAGATTCTGCACAAGACTCAGCTACTTTGGGGAGCACCTCCCTGATTTCTACTACAGTACTCCAGTTCCAGTGGGGTGGCCCATTGTCCTTAGGCCTTGGATTCCTCCAGCTTCTAACCTGTATTACCAGAGCTACCCTGGACTTCACTGAGACGAATGTTGTTTATGAGGATAATCACATGTAGCTGTTTGTGTTCTGAACTGTTTTACTGAAGGAGTTCTTATAGAGTCTTATAGAGATGCAGCCACATGTTACCCTGATCGAGTCACAGAGACGTTGCTGTGAAGAGTCCATGTCCATTCAGCCTTCAAAATCAGACTCTGCAGTGTATGCATGCTCTTTGCCAGCAGCAATATGTTTTTCATTATTCCTCAGTGTCTGCATGCTTCTGTCCATTCTAAACCTGGTGTGATATATTGCTTACCTGTTTAGTAAACTACAAGTACATCTTCCTGTCTGATCATTTGGCCAATTACCTAGTCTGTTAAAATTGCAATCCATCAGGATTTAAACTTGGTTCAAACTTGCAATACATCAGGATTTAAACTTGGTTCATATCTCAGCTGAGGAAGTAGGTTGCATGCGGAAAAGTAAAATAGGAAAGACAATTTTACCTTTGGTGAGCTCTATATCTGGTCTGATATTGCTTTTTCAAACCTTAGAAGCACACAGCAAGTGTTTAAAGCAGAACTGCAGGCAAACATCTGAATACACATATGTTATGCATATATGGGAGCAGTTTTATCTGTGAAAGGTAAAAGTCTGCGATTATCTGTGGATGAGCGGATGATGCAGACTGTGTGCATCCAGGTGCGGTTGTCGGTATGTAATCACAGGCTGTGTGATTACTTGAGAACAGGTGCGGAGGGTGGCAACTGTTAATGCATTGTACAGCACCTCTGGCATGCAGCAGATCACATGAGTCTCACGGAGGAAGTCATTAGACTCAGGTGACTGGCCCCATTTCAGGTGTAAAGAAGCAAAGGAGAAACAGTAAATCATGTGGATTCCATGACCTGTGGGGAAAGCCAAGAAAAATGGGTTTATAGGAAAGAGTAACTGTAGGAATTGGGGAGTGGGATGGTTAGTCACTGATGCCTCAGGCCTCAAGAATCTCTATTCTGACATGTTTTGTGACCCACAACCTCACACTTGTAATGAGACGGAAAATAAAGCTGAACATTTACAACCCGACTTATCCATGTTTCATTTTACAAGTGTCCCAAGGTTAACTTTTACACTTGTTGGTATCTCTGTTTCTATTTAATTGGTGTCTGAACCTGTCAAAATTGCAGATATTAGATAACATGATTGATATGATCTGGTGTAAGTAAACTGAATTGATTCTATAGATTATGACATTGTAAACATTATTAATGCTCTGTCAACACTGCTTTACTCAATACACCCAAACATCTGTTTTTCGTACTTATGAAGAAATCTGAAGCAATCTTAATATTTTGGGCTGTATTATCAATAATATATGATTTCATCCCCAGGGCACAGCAGGTCTTGATGGACTAAATGGACAGAAAGGATCTAAGGGTGACAGAGGATTACAAGGACAAAAGGGAGATCCGGTAAGAGTCAATCTATCACATGATTACCTGTGCGTAAGAGGCAGTAAACAAGCAAGTAAATAACAGTAGTATGTAGTAATTGCATCAATGCTGAATGGTCTGACACAAAACAGCTAGAACAAAGTCTTGATTTACACAAATGTGATACGCTGCTTGTGAAAAGAAAATTCTACTATACCTATGGAATGCTAAATTTAAGATTTTTGGTTCACTTCTTCTGTTAATTATCTCTCTAGCTGCTGCTTCTTTAGATCTGATATGTTATGTCGTCTATCATATTTGCTCACTGCATGTCCTCAGAGGTTTACAGTAAACACTCATGCAAATCAGAAATAATAACGTACAGTAGGCTGATTAGCTGGAAAAACCTCAGTGCTTTAGTTTGTGTTTGAATAATACATAGGAAGAAAGACGTTGCCTTATACAAGAATTGTTTCTATATATAGAATATTTGTAAATATTTGCACTGAAAATACATACAGGATTTTAGAACCTAATAAAATGGAGAGCAAATGAGTCAGTCAGTAGAGAAGTATTTAGGGCCGCCATTGCTGATTTGCTGCATGCTTCAGAGTTGTCATCCTTATCTTTGCTTTGCTGTTTAGTGGGTCACTAACCTGAAACAAGTATGTGTATAACTGGTCTCAGCATATCTGATATACATGTTTGCTACAGTTAAAGGACTCAACAAGAAGCAAAGCAAAGATAAGGATGACAGCCATGAAGAATGCAGCTTGAATGAGCAAATCAGAAATGGCAACTTTCATATTCCTGTCCAGACAGGCTGCCTGTAGGTGTGTTTTCTTGACCATACTGCAGGGTCATGCATGGGATGCAAAGCCAACACGGCATCTCAATGCCACATACAGCGATTGTCCATGAGACAAACGGTGGATAAAAATAAAGCTAAACGTAATTGCTAACAAAAACATTTCATAGTCATTTCTTAAATTAAAAACGGCACTATACTTTCCTCCCACTGAGCTGATGAATTGTGTATAAATGTGAATTAGCCTGTTTCCTGATACATTCACCAAGTCAGCAGGGGACACAAATGTTGCAAAACACAACATAAAAAGTGTATCTAACATCAGTGTAATTTTAAGTTGAATAAATATAAAAGACACAAAGCTCTGCATTATTTATTAAATCCTTAAAGAAGAACTCTGGGCAGAATAAAACGTAACCTTTGCAGTGGGGCTACTCCCTCACTGCAAGGGTTAAGTGCTCGTTTTGGTCTAGGGCAAATGTGTCAAACTCAAGGCCCAGGGGCCGAATCCGGCCCACCCGGCCATTTCCTAGACATCTACCTTTCAGATCTAGGTATTAAGTTATTACTAAAACCAGTGATAATCGAATGCAGAGGCAATCATGATAAAGATTAGATACATTTATATAGTCTTACAGGCCCTTTGAGGGCAACTATAATGTTGATGCGGCCCTCGATTAAATTGAGTTTGACACCCCTGGTCTAGGGTGTAAAATAAAAAAGATATACTCACCTAAACCTTGGTACAGCCTGGCTGCTAGACTGGTCCCTGCAGCCCCTCTTCCTCTCGGCTCCTGAGTGGTCACATCTAATACACTGCTCCCCCACTGCTGGAGCGGAGGGGGAGAGAGGCTAGCAAGGACCAAAGTTCGGATAAGTTTTTAAAAATTTTACACCCTAGACCAAAACAAGCAGTTAACCCTTGCAGTACAGGTGTAGCGCCACGGCAGGGGGCAAGGTTAAGTTTTATTCTGCCAGGAGTTCTTTAAGGCCTTGTTCACACCAAATGCAGAGCAGATCCGGTCAGGTTTCTGCACACGCACGCTAGTCTTTTAGATGCATTTTTGACGCGTTTTTGGCTAAAAAATATATATATTTTTTAAAGTTTAAAATGGGCTTTCAGTGCGTTTCAGGCATTTGCATGCGTTTTTGATGCGTTTGCAGATCCAGAGCAGGTAAAATAGGGCCTGTTGCAGTTTTTTCACCTGCTCTGGAACTGCACGCTGCGATGTGAACTAGAGCAAAAAATACCATTGGAATACATTGGACGCAGTTTTGATCCGGTCTGAAACTGATCTGCTCTGCACCTGCTCCACGCTTGGTGTGAACAAGGCCTTACTGTATTCTTTTGAATTCCAGCATATACACACAATGCCAGCTAGGCACTATTAAAAGTTTCTTTTTTTCCATCTAGGGAGAAAAAGGTGACCCTGGATTGGCAGGAGACATTGGTCAGACAGGAGAAAAGGTATTGTCTATTGTTGTTATAAGGATGTCAACATGTTTTTTTCTATATTTCTGTGTAGTGTTTAATAAAAGTAATAGCCTTTGTCAGCACAGAGAGTGCTCATATTGCAACCAATCAGAATTTACTTTATTATAGTCAGATCCAGGCATAATTGATGCTATGTAGTTGCCATGGCTACTGAACTTAGGAGCTAGCACATGGACAATATCGCCATTTAAAAATAAGCACATGAAATTTGAATGTGCTTTGTGAAGTGTCGTGATGTGCATTGTGTGCTGATGTATATAAGCATAGAGGAACTTCACCGCTCCATCCAGCATTGGTCTCTGTCATCTGGGTTCATGCAAGTGCTGGCTAGACGCTGTCCATACTCCACAACGGTACCATGCAAAGGAAGAGCCACACACCGTCTGTTTACCATCCATATGCTTTATTTTATCCAAACTCCAACTTCTAACTTGTTGGAAGTTGGAGTTTACATGAAATAAAGCATGGTGGTGAACAGGTGGTCTGCAGCTCTTTATTTGCAAGTATGCTGATGTGTCATGCACCATAATGCATTGTGCAGAACAACACATGAACATGCATGAAAACACGTCAATGCACATTAATCGGGCTTGTTAAAATGGGACTTAAACTGAATATGGACTCCCTTAGACTTTTAAAAGTTTAAGTCCTGCCTAAGAGCATATACCACAAGATGCCTGATATTATCTTAGAAAAGCAATTTCCGTACCCCTCTCTGATTTAGTTTTACTTTGATACTAGATCCTGACTTTTCTGACTTTATTCAATTAAGAAGGCAGGAGAAGTGAACACTCTAGGCCAAAATAGCCGATTTGGAAAAGTTCTCCAATTCAGCTCACTTTCCAGTTCAGCTATGTTGTCCTAGATTGTTAGTTTGGTTTTGGGGAGGGTGGGTTCTCACTCTCTCTCCCCCACTCTCTCCCTCTCTCTCTCCTCCCATGCTCAACTCCAGAACTTCTCCAGAGTCTCTCCCATCCTCTGGATCCTGCCTGGCTGTCTTATAATCTGTCTGCCTTTAGGCAATCCCTGAAAACTCATCTCTTCAGGGAAGCCTATCCCGCCTCTACCTAACAACCGAACTCTAACTTGCTCACATAACTCATTCGCACACAGCTAACACCTTATGTATCACTTGCCCCTCTCTTTTGGATTGTAAGCTCTTACAATCAAAACCCTTAACCCTTTTGTCTTGAAATATATTGTAACTGTACTGTCTTCCGTTATATTGTAAAGCACAGTGAAAACTGTTGGGGCTATAGTAATGTGTAATGTAATGTGTGCTGTGAATGGACCCTTAAAGGTGTTCAATTTTTATTTTACAAATAAACATTTAATGCATGAAAAAGGATTCCCTGATGAAACTGAGTCCTTTGATAAGGGAGATACTCCAATGAGTGATTCGGTTCTCTGTGCAAACTTTACCTTAAAGGCTAAGTCCACCTTTTAGACCATGCTTAATGTTATACCCATAGGTAGGTTTAACATGATGCAATATCCCCAAAACCTAAACCACCGCCCAACCTGAATCATGGTGTGCTTCTCCATGGAGGAATTAGTGATTTTAAAAAAAAATTTAGACCATCTAGCCACATCATCCAGATTTGGAATTGTTTACTAACATTACTACAAGTTCCATCTACCACTTCAGCAGAGGGACCATGCGGAGCGTGATGGTAACCCCTCCTCTGGCTTTCCACTCTGTAGTTCATCACACTTCCTCCAACAGGCTGCTATGTGCGGACCTGAGGCTGGGGGAAAGCTTTGCAGAAGCTTGCGTGCTCCATTGCAAAAAAAATATTACATGCACATTGAGCATTAGATAAATATTGCTGAATTTACTACTTATTTCACACGGTTGAATTTTTCTAGCTACTGATCTCTAAAAATTACAGGCTTTTATGAGCCAAAGTTATAATACTATAGATATAGAGTCATTTCTTTCTATGGCGGGCAGTGAACTCATGGTATAAGAAAAGTCATGATGCATGGCTAACACAGTTTAAAAGACTAATTGTAAAGGCAAAGACACCTCTTGTTGCTTGTGTATCCCTATATTAGAACTCCTCTGCAATAGTAGTACATAAATTGTACAGCTCACACACGTTATATAAATAATATACATATATACTGTGTGTGTGTGTGTGTGTGTTAACTTTGTGGTGAGCCGTTTCATTTTTACAACCTCCTAATGTAAAATCTTCAGAACTTGTTTGACCCAATAGAGATGAATCACATCAGTAAGCAATTATAATTTTCTTAATGATGGCATGCGGCTAGAGACTGAAGAGAGATCCTTGTCGAATAACTGATATATTTTTTTATTTTAAGTTCACTGTCTCCAAGCACCTTAATAAGCTATTTATACATGGAAAGTGTGATCACAGCTCAAGAGGATGTTGCTTTGTTGTAATTGAAATGAGTATTGTGTTTTTAATGTAGTCCAGATTTAGTTAGATATATATTGTTATAAAATAACGTTTAAAATATTTGAAGTTGTTACAACTGTAATGTCATAAAAAACATTTATGCAAAAATTAATAGAAAGAAAAACAAGGTTGCACTTTATTAAACCAATAGGTCCCCATGCAACACAGAAAATGAATGAATGTGTATAGTTCCCAATGGGAAAAGACTCTTCTTTGCTATTCTCATTTAGTTTTACTTTGTTATTAGTAGCCTGACTTTTATCTCAAAGTGCCAGTGCTGAAAATAAGTTTAGTATTGTAATGCAGTTTGGGCGCTGGGGTTAAAGAAACGTTCAACATCACTGCCTTAGGCCTCTAGCGAGGAGGAAGCAGCCGTCTAACCTGCCTGTTTAGAGGCCGCTGCCTGATTGTGACTGGCCCGGATCGCGTAGCATCTAGGACTAATAGCAATGGATGGCGCCATGTACATCACGGATGGCGCCATGTACATCCATCAGTAGAAAACAAAGATCACCAGCACTCACAGGATGACGTTCAAAATTAGGTGTTCATTTATTCAAACACACTGTCACAGATATCACATAGCCAACATTTCAGGGTCGCACAGGGTCCCTTCATCAGGGCACTATGTTGCACTATGTTGCCCTGATGAAGGGACCCTGTGCGATGTGATATCTGTGACGATGTGTTTGAATAAATGAACACCTAATTTTGAACGTCATCATTTCAGTGCTGGTGATCTCTGACCAATACATGTTCTCTAAACCTACATTGTTCATCTCATAAACTGTAGAACCATTGTCGAAAATAATTACAAAATATGCTTTGACCTCAGACTGATGTGTGCAGGAATAAACACCCTTAAGGAAAGTTACAACCTTGGGCACTATTAGAACCTTAAGCATTTCCATAGATGTGGAAACAAGGTACAAAAACAAGAAGTGTATTAACCTCACACAAGGTGGGATTTACTCACAGGGCAAATATGAGTTGTTTTGCAAGCAAATTTGCCCTGCTCAATAAAGCCCAACTCCCTCAAAAACATTAAAATGTTACCCTGGGAGAGAGCAGAAAGGGATCAGCATCTCTCTGAAGTTTTCCCTGCTGCCTGTGTCCCCATTGGGGATACTCTTCCCCCACCTCAATTTGCTTTATTTAAAAGTATCAGTCAAAAGAGAAAAAAAATATTGTAGACGGGTTTTATTGCTGTCTAGAGAGATTTCGCTTCACTTCCTGCCCACATGACAGATGCCAGTCAATACAATGAAGGGGATATCTCAGGGATTCAGATAGCTTTTTTTTTTTTAAATGACAGAGGTTGTAACCGTTTCCATGCCATGGATAATATAGTAGTACAGTATGAAATATTACAGTTTAATATATTCCAGATATGCTGATATAACAGTGTTTTATTTTGCAGGGAATGCAAGGTTACCCTGGCAAAACAGGTGAACCTGGCATAAAAGGTGCAAAGGTAAGTACATTTAATGTACTTACATTGGATTCAAGGGTGATTTCAACTGGAAACCCATCAAAACAGTTTTATTAATATATCTGCTGCACTTGGGCCTCAGTATTGTCTCAGCAGGTATAGAAAATGCACATTATCTTTCCGTTGGGTTTGGTGAAGGTTTATTTTAAATATAGGAAATTAATAATAGTTAGCTTTAAGTAGTTAAATGTTAAAGTGACACTAACTCAGGAATCAAATCTTCAAAATACATTCAAGTAACTGAACTATTAACAAAAATGTATCTTATTTGTGTATCACTCTGCTATAGATCCTCAAATAATCTCTGAATTCATACTGACACTGTCCTTCTTTCTGGAGGGTGGCTACTTGTGTTCTCTATGGTCCCTATGTGTTTTAATGTAGCCTTCGCTCCAAGATCACTCCCGTGATGGGCTATAATCTCATATTTAAGTTACCTATTTTTATATGAGATTCTAGTCCATCACTGGAATTTATTCATGGAATAATTTCACACAGTTTTAATATGTGTCCCCTTCCTTACTGTCGAAAAACAAGTTCAAATAACAATGATAGTAGAAGCAGAAAATAATAATGCAATTAGTCCACTGGATTATGTCCCTATTTTGGAAGGGAGCAATTTCCCATACTAGGACAGTATAAATTAACAATTATTTTCCAATTAGATTTTGTTAGCTCAGCAAAGTGGGCCAATTGAGAGCATAGAAGGAAGTCTGTGTTAATACAGTTGAAAATTGCATTTTGTGGTGTATCCAGTCACAATAAGACTGACTCCCTGTGCTTCCAGATCATGGAACATATGATGTACACAACAAGCCACATACCATATTAAATATAGGCTCTAGACCAAGGGTGGGCAACCTCCAGCTGTTGTGGAACTACAAGTCCTATGAGGCATTGCAAGACTGAGTTACAGGCATGACTCCCAGAGACAGAGGCATGTTGGGATTTGCAGTTAAAGCACAGCTGGGGGGCCAAAGTTTCCCACTCCTGCTCTAGACAGTTGGGTATCCTTGCTGACAGATTATCTCTTGGTAAATATTGACGTTTTGGCAGCCTTGATTATGTATTCATACTTACATACAAGGTAAAATGTCCACATGTACACAGGTTATGTATGGACTTCTTCATCCTATGCCAAACTACAAGGCTTAGTTAAATTGAATGACCACCAAATGGATGCTATAGGTTGGAATTTTAGAGAATTGCTACCAGTTACTGGTTTTGTGTACTATTGATACTAGTTTCTAGTAATTTGCTGAAGTGTATTTTTATTAATATTGGCTCAGCATTTTTAATAGCTGGGTCCACAAAGAATAATTCATCTGGACACTTTATTAGAACTGCCTTGTAATCTGGAAAAGTTAAAGGTTGCTTCTCTGTGATTAACACAGTTAGACTTCGGTCCAATAACCTTCAGGGTCGCACAGGGTCCCTTCATCAGGGCACTATGTTGCACTATGTTGCCCTGATGAAGGGACCCTGTGCGATGTGATATCTGTGACGATGTGTTTGAATAAATGAACACCTAATTTTGAACGTCATCATTTCAGTGCTGGTGATCTCTGACCAATACATGTTCTCTAAACCTACATTGTTCATCTCATAAACTGTAGAACCATTGTCGAAAATAATTACAAAATATGCTTTGACCTCAGACTGATGTGTGCAGGAATAAACACCCTTAAGGAAAGTTACAACCTTGGGCACTATTAGAACCTTAAGCATTTCCATAGATGTGGAAACAAGGTACAAAAACAAGAAGTGTATTAACCTCACACAAGGTGGGATTTACTCACAGGGCAAATATGAGTTGTTTTGCAAGCAAATTTGCCCTGCTCAATAAAGCCCAACTCCCTCAAAAACATTAAAATGTTACCCTGGGAGAGAGCAGAAAGGGATCAGCATCTCTCTGAAGTTTTCCCTGCTGCCTGTGTCCCCATTGGGGATACTCTTCCCCCACCTCAATTTGCTTTATTTAAAAGTATCAGTCAAAAGAGAAAAAAAATATTGTAGACGGGTTTTATTGCTGTCTAGAGAGATTTCGCTTCACTTCCTGCCCACATGACAGATGCCAGTCAATACAATGAAGGGGATATCTCAGGGATTCAGATAGCTTTTTTTTTTTTAAATGACAGAGGTTGTAACCGTTTCCATGCCATGGATAATATAGTAGTACAGTATGAAATATTACAGTTTAATATATTCCAGATATGCTGATATAACAGTGTTTTATTTTGCAGGGAATGCAAGGTTACCCTGGCAAAACAGGTGAACCTGGCATAAAAGGTGCAAAGGTAAGTACATTTAATGTACTTACATTGGATTCAAGGGTGATTTCAACTGGAAACCCATCAAAACAGTTTTATTAATATATCTGCTGCACTTGGGCCTCAGTATTGTCTCAGCAGGTATAGAAAATGCACATTATCTTTCCGTTGGGTTTGGTGAAGGTTTATTTTAAATATAGGAAATTAATAATAGTTAGCTTTAAGTAGTTAAATGTTAAAGTGACACTAACTCAGGAATCAAATCTTCAAAATACATTCAAGTAACTGAACTATTAACAAAAATGTATCTTATTTGTGTATCACTCTGCTATAGATCCTCAAATAATCTCTGAATTCATACTGACACTGTCCTTCTTTCTGGAGGGTGGCTACTTGTGTTCTCTATGGTCCCTATGTGTTTTAATGTAGCCTTCGCTCCAAGATCACTCCCGTGATGGGCTATAATCTCATATTTAAGTTACCTATTTTTATATGAGATTCTAGTCCATCACTGGAATTTATTCATGGAATAATTTCACACAGTTTTAATATGTGTCCCCTTCCTTACTGTCGAAAAACAAGTTCAAATAACAATGATAGTAGAAGCAGAAAATAATAATGCAATTAGTCCACTGGATTATGTCCCTATTTTGGAAGGGAGCAATTTCCCATACTAGGACAGTATAAATTAACAATTATTTTCCAATTAGATTTTGTTAGCTCAGCAAAGTGGGCCAATTGAGAGCATAGAAGGAAGTCTGTGTTAATACAGTTGAAAATTGCATTTTGTGGTGTATCCAGTCACAATAAGACTGACTCCCTGTGCTTCCAGATCATGGAACATATGATGTACACAACAAGCCACATACCATATTAAATATAGGCTCTAGACCAAGGGTGGGCAACCTCCAGCTGTTGTGGAACTACAAGTCCTATGAGGCATTGCAAGACTGAGTTACAGGCATGACTCCCAGAGACAGAGGCATGTTGGGATTTGCAGTTAAAGCACAGCTGGGGGGCCAAAGTTTCCCACTCCTGCTCTAGACAGTTGGGTATCCTTGCTGACAGATTATCTCTTGGTAAATATTGACGTTTTGGCAGCCTTGATTATGTATTCATACTTACATACAAGGTAAAATGTCCACATGTACACAGGTTATGTATGGACTTCTTCATCCTATGCCAAACTACAAGGCTTAGTTAAATTGAATGACCACCAAATGGATGCTATAGGTTGGAATTTTAGAGAATTGCTACCAGTTACTGGTTTTGTGTACTATTGATACTAGTTTCTAGTAATTTGCTGAAGTGTATTTTTATTAATATTGGCTCAGCATTTTTAATAGCTGGGTCCACAAAGAATAATTCATCTGGACACTTTATTAGAACTGCCTTGTAATCTGGAAAAGTTAAAGGTTGCTTCTCTGTGATTAACACAGTTAGACTTCGGTGCAATAACCTGAGACTGTAAAATATGTTTCCAAAAAGTGAATGTAATGGAGATAGCATTCTGACAGGCTTTCTGCAGTGCGGAAGAGGTCAAGAAACAATGAACTAAACTTCAGATTTATCCCTGCAAACATGAAAAAATGAGGGAACATTTCAAGACAAGGCTTTAGCAGAGAATTATCGGTGCGTGACTGTAACAGCACCAATTAAAGTCATGCACCAACACATCCCAGATCCATTTCAAAGTTATAGTTTCCTCTGGTATAAATTTGATCATTTTTACATTTCATACTATCCTTTCAGACCTAATCATTTCCTCTGGACTTTTCCATAGCTGCATGTTATTTAATGACTTTCAGAATGTATGCCTGAAAGATAATTGTCTGTGCCTATGAACAAACTGCTATAATAGTGTTTACATGTAAAAATACATACTTTTTCAGTTTTCTAGAAGAAATTCAAACAATGTTTTTCTTCTGTTTGACAAATGGACAATCTTAAACAACCTTTCTTCTGTTACTACCCAAAATCCATATTTAACCAGGCCAGCACATATCTAAAGTTATATTTATATCTATATGCAGGGTGAAATTGGAGGACAAGGAAATCCTGGTCTACCTGGCTCTCAAGGTCCACCTGGACCAAAGGTTAGTAAGACGTTTCTTCTGTCAAATAAATAGGAACTCAGATATCAGGTTTGTAATAGAATCACAGCGAAAATGTTACTTTCATTCAAACCAAAGGGCTGCTGTACGGGCTATTTACTATAAACAGCACAGCAGCCAAAGGCGGCCGAGCAGCTCAGCCGAGCTGAAGGCATATGCCGAAGTGACAGCCGAAGCGGGGAGAACGCCGTTGGCCCCGCAAATGACAGCTAAGCAGAGCCAGCTGTGATGACAGATCAGCGTCCTCAAATAACCTGGGGACGCTGAACTGTCATTAAACCATAACAACTGGCTGAAGCCGGCTGTGACCTCAGGGCCGGCTTCGCCCAGTTGTTATTCATGACTGGGACCTCCTAGAAGACTCTAGCAGGTGTCAGGCAATAGGAAACAGTTGGGCGGAGCTAGCTGTCACTTCTAGCTCCACCCAATTGTTTTTCTTTTTTTCTATTATTTTTTTCTTTTTTGAAATATCTGCTTTTTTTACTATTTATTTACATAAAAAATGTCAACTTTTTTTTTTCAACTGTTTTCACTGATTTCCTATTCTGCTCGGTACCACGGAGGTACTGAGCAGAATAGCCAAGCAGAATGCCGCTCGGCAGCATATTCACTATTCACCAGCCCCTATTCGGCATAGGGGCTATTCACTCACTTCTGTCCAGCCCCTATGAGAATAGGGGAGAACGGCAGCAAGTTAGCTGCCGGAGCTTCGGCTCAGCCGATCCAGATGTTGGATCAGCTGAGTCGAAGTCCTTCTGCACTCTGGCTCAACCGGACATGCAGAGCATGTTCGGCTGACCGACGGCAGCCATACAGAGCCCGATGTATGTCTGATTTCAGCCGATGTAGCTGTAAAAGTCAGAAATGAATAGCCAACAGTGTTTGGCTCACTTCACTTCGGTTATTCACGAGCTACTACCACAAATCTCTCCTAGATTCAACAAGACTGGATGCCATAGTGTAACGTTATGGGGAGTTCTGCTCTCCGGATTTCTTCTTAAAGATTACCCCCCTCTATTGATTATATTGTCTCTTACGAAGGGGTGAATTTGCATATAAATAGGGGAAAAGGGGGGGCACTTTGTCTAATTTTCAAATGAAATAATTTAAAATTGTGCTTATATATACAATACATTATAACATATATTATTATAATGTGTGTGTGTCTGTAGTGGGCCAGTGGACCACTTTGCCAGTTTACTGGAGATGGGATAGCAAATTAAACAACTCCCACACAATTTTTTTGGGGGGGATCTGGTCCTACAGGGATGACTGGTGCCCAATAGCACCGGGCAGGTGTTTTGAAATCATCATTTTTGGAGCACACCAATTGAATCACCTTCCTGGGCTAAAAGGCATATGGATAGCATGAGCAGATGAATGCTGACACAGCTGATTTTTGATGCCTACTCACTCTACTGCTAGCTTTAAATAAGACATTCACTACAAAATAACATTTGTATTTATTTTACAGGGGGAAAAGGGAGCAAAAGGAATTGATGGGCTTAATGGGGATCAAGGAGAAAAAGGAGAAAAGGTATATGAAGTTGTGATATCATTGGGATCCCTTTTCAGCCATGCACCCTAGATGTACCCTCGCCCATTTTGTTCATTTGGTCACAGTGCAGTAATTTGTGTCTTCCAGTCTTTTATTTTGGTATTTGCTACATTATGATAGGTTTATTTTATATATATCAGGGTTCCAAGTGGAAATGTTCACATTTTCATAAGGCTACCCCGGGGTAATCCCTGTTCACTTATTTACACACTGGATTGTCAAGATTGTGTTTTTTATTACTCACTACAAGGGATCCAGAGAAATATGCATAAAGAAATCCCTTACATTTGCTTTCCTGAACAGTTTGCTTAAAGTGCCCCTGCACCAAAAATAAAAGTTATCCTACCAAAAAAACTTGAACATGTAAGGTGAGTTTAGCGTTCAGTTCAATGTCTTCTTCCATGCACTGCATCTGCACTGCTAGTTGGTAAGTGACGTGGCTGAAATCTTTACCACATGTTTTTCACACAGGTTAATTGTGTTGAAGGGGCAGAAACCTGTCATGAAATTTACCTTACATAATGAAGATGGATTCACTGCTCACCACTGACCACCTTTATAATTAATAAACATTTTGTTCAGTCTTCAATGTTTGTGCAGAAAATCAAGGAAATCAGTTTAGCATCTTCAAATGTCCCTAGGGTAATAAAGGATCCCATGGACTAAGTGGTTTCAGAGGGCCAATTGGACAACTAGGACCAGTGGGTGCCTCTGGAGCTCAGGGACCTGAAGGGCCAAGAGGAGATCCAGGGCAAAAGGTAAGATGGAGGTGGGACATTCATAATAATACCTACATGCACGTTTTCATGCTATAAAAACATATATTAGATGTACTATATAATATATAATACCAGCTATGGTATGGCCAGGTATGCTTAGAGATACTGTTACTCAACTAATCAATCAGTGACAAGTAGTAAAGTGTATAACTGGAAAACTGTTGCTCAGTATCTTTGAAAATGCCCCACTTGATTTTGATGATCATGTGCTCTACACTTGCTCCAAGAAAGCAACAGGATGCAACAGGCTAACAGCAACCCTACTCTAAAAACAGGGGCAGATGGATTACAGATTAACATTTGTTCCCTTTCGCCTCTCCTTGCACTGCTGAACAGAGATGGATATTAAAGTAGGTCAGGCACCACAAAATACTGCCCTTCTGCTCCTTTTTTATGGAAAACAGACAAGGACAAAGACTTTCGTTGGTGTAAGTGCTAAACTAAGTCAAAGATAT
This sequence comes from Nanorana parkeri, assembly GCF_000935625.1. Classification (NCBI taxonomy): domain Eukaryota; kingdom Metazoa; phylum Chordata; class Amphibia; order Anura; family Dicroglossidae; genus Nanorana; species Nanorana parkeri. The sequence goes on along the minus strand of NW_017306295.1, from coordinate 2,407,328 downwards.
GAGATGAACATTGTACAATGTGGTCACCTACAGTCAGATCAGGAAACTATTGCATGTCTTTAGAGACCTAGCAACCTCTGTAAGCACCCATTGGCAAACCAATCTGAGAAGAATCTCTTAGATTTTTGCTAGTAATCCCCTGGAAAACATGGCTGACAGTAGAGGTGTCTGCTCAATGCATTAGCTTGTAAACTCATGTGAAAGAATGATGCATGTTTATGTCACAAAGATTGTGTAGCAGTTAGCTCTTCTGAATGCCATCTCATGTCTATTGATATTGTCTAGGTGCAGCTGTGATAGGTTCCCTCTTCAATACTAACCAGAAGTGATAGGTGGCCCTCTCTTGTAAGGAGGAGCTACATATTAATAACACATCTATGTTGGGGCATAGGTAATATACGTAGATTTTGTGTAACTGCCAGGTATAAACCTTTCTGTTTTGCTTTCACAGAGACATTTAGCAGTAGAGAAATGTGCTTTTAGCAGCATGTTAAAATAATGTAACAACACATTAAAGTACAATGATGAAATGTATTAACACTAACCAAAAAAAAAATGAATGTCCTTTTTAGCATTTTCTTCTTGTGGTTTTTGTGAATGCACTAAATTAAAAAGCATAGTTTAGCTTATTCTGTCTGACCTAATGGAGAGAGGTGAGTTCCTAAAAGCCTATTAATGCATTATTTATTACCTAAAATGAAATAATATAAAGAATAAGACTCCACATGTGTTTTAGACCATATTTCCCTTTGTTCGGTAACTTTTTCTTCCTTTGATAGGTTTAGATTTTAGACTTTTTATATTGTAATCATCTCTTTAGTATGCGTTTGACAATTATGCTATATTTTTGCGAGTTTGCTAAACACTGAAGGCCATCTGAATTTCAAATACTGCAATACACAATAGTGAAATTATAGAAAAAAGAGAAGATAACTTATTCAGAGGTCCTATTAAATTGGAACTCCAGCCAAACAATTGTTTGTGGGTAACTCTTAGTACTTTTTATTGCTGTGTTTTTATTGGGGAGATCCCCTCACTTTCTGCTTGGTGATCACTAGGAATGCACCGATACCGATTCTAGTATCGGTACTCTGGATGCCTGTCATATGCTTTGGATGCCAATCCCAATACCAGAACTCCCGGTATCAGGAAGCCGGATGGCAAGTCATTACACGGTGTCCTGATTGTTACCAGGGAGCCTGGAGCTGGCTTCCCGGCCAATCAGGAAGTAGGGGGGCGGGTAATGACTCTCCCCCCAGCCTCCTGATTAGCTGGGAAGCTGGCTCCATATTCCCTTGTTGTGTTGCTGCCATCAATTTCAAAATTACCTTATTTTTTTCTTAAAATGTTACATTTTCTCAGTTTAAAAATTGAATATGCTTCCTATTTTCTATTGTGAATAAAATATGGGTTTATGAGATTTGCAAATCATTCCATTCGGTTTTTATGTAGATTTTACACAGTGTCCCAACTTTTTAGGAATTGGGGTTGTAGTATGTAAAGGTAAATCACACATGCATGATGTTTTACTATATCAGTCCTCAATTTTGGGAATCACTAATAATAGGGTTGGCTGAAAGTCTCACCACCTGAACTGGAATGCACTTTCTTTAATTGTAGTCAGTAATGGATATTTGACTAGAGTAACAAAACCATGAAAATGAGCACAACTTAATGTAACTACAGCAATGTAGTACAAAAAGAAGCTGCAAACCACAGTTTACCACTTGTGTACAGCAATCAATAAAAATCCAGCATCCACCATGAAAGGAATACTCACCCAGCAGCTGCTCACCTCTTACACTTTTCACCCTTATGGGCTTAGTCATAGATATTTCCACGACTACGCCTGTAAGGGTGAAACGCATAAGAGGTGGGCGTCTGCTGGGCAGGGATTGCTTTCATGGACGCTAGATTTTTATTGATTAAAGTACACAAGTGGCAAACTGTGGTTTGCAGCTTCTTTTTGTACTAAATTGCTGTTTTGGAGGGTGGACGGTTCTGGGTTGGCACCCGCATACACCTGGAGGGTGGTGGTTACTGTTGGATGGAGTGGTAAAGGTTTTTGTTGTTTGCACATATTAATGTAAACGCAGTTACTCCTAAATGGTGTGTATATACGAAACTGAGGTAAACTACACAACAGCAACTACTGAGATAATTTCAATGATGACTGCAGTGTACATAAAACACTTACTTATGTCCTGTTAACAGGGTGAAAAAGGGAAGAGAGGAAAGTCATTGCCCTGTCCCAGGGCAGATCCAGGAACACCTGGAACAAAGGGAGAAATGGTAAGTAAATTAAAAAAAAATGTTTTTACATTACTGTACTGTACACTGTGCATCTATTTAATATTACTACCTCTAAGCAATCTGCATCCACAAAGCAGGTCCCCCCCCCCCCCCACACACACACACACACAACTTTTCTAACAGCACAGGGCATTCCTTCACCCAATCCCAGCAGCTAAACAGATTGGGAGGTGAGCAGCAAAGGTTAGTAACATGGTTCTGGAGGTGAAGGGAAGTTAAGTGAACCTTTTACTATGCTCTGTATATATTACAATTACAAAGGTTTCTGTAGAAACACACTTAAGTACCATGGTGTCACAATGACTCAAGCTAAATTCCAAAGATAAATTATTTGTAGCTGTTGAATATGACTACTTCTCTCCACAGCATGTTATACATGAGTGTTTCTGAACTAGAAAAAAAACATGGCTCCAATGATACAATAATGTTCCCAATGAAATGTCTGTTCTATTTAAAGGACAGCTTTGTTATTGGTTGGTGAAGTTGTCTTTTGGTAAAGACCGCCCC
>NW_017306295.1:2398906-2404368 GCF_000935625.1 Nanorana parkeri | reverse complement strand
TTGTGGTGTGTTTTTGTTGAAAACCCCCCCCCCCCCCCCGGAATGCAGGCAGTCTTACTGTCGATATGGACCCTGGTCTTTATTATAGAACTCATATTTTAGATCGGAGGATTTAAATACATCAAGTATGGTTACCTTTTTTGGCCTTTTTCCAGAAACCTCAAGGAAGAGGGATGAAAGTATTCAGATATCTTTGCAGAAATCCTTTGTATTCGGATGTCTTATCATGACTACATTTGTGGCAGGAAAGAAATAAAAAATGAAAACATTTTACTCAAATGAAATAAACTATTATTTAGATTGCACATTCAACATACCATATACTGTATAATGGAAGAGGCCATGGCTCTAGAACTAAGGTAATTAAGCAGCTGAGGGAGAATGAGTTAGTGCAGTTTTGTTTTGTTGCGGGGTGGGGGTGTCTTAGCAAATGTTTAGATAAAAGGACAGCTGTCCTTTAAGAGGAAATTTATAATTTTACTTGTACGCATTTAGGACCATGGGTATTTAAACCTGTTGACATACAACCCTCTCTACTGCTTCCACTTATTCCTGGTATTGCAGTTTAACAAATGACACTCACTAAAAGGGGTTACATGTGTTATTTCCTGAATAACTGAATGTGCCGAGCTCGGCACATTTAGTTATTCATTTTTCACATATACACACTCACAGTGGGTGTACATTCTAGTGCCTTGTAGCTGTTAGTTTGCTTATTGACGCAGTTAATTTTTATGTATATATATTATGTGTTATTTCCTGTAGACAGTCTGCAGGCAATCACAGTGGTTACCAACTCTACACAAATTGTTCTACCCAAGTAGACATACCTTGTGATTCTGAATATATTTTTCTAAGTGTATTCATAAAAGCCTAGGTGTATTGTTTTACATATCTAATATAATCTGTTCTATTAATGACAGGGACAAGATGGGCTTGAGGGACTCAGAGGGGAGAAAGGAGATCCTGGACTCTCAGTAAGTGCATAGATTGCTGGGTTAGGCCTTTATTGCTGTTGTGTTACTTAAAGGATTAAGTATATATTTTACGCAGATTTTCTATTACAATGCTATGAGAATGTACCCTTAATAAGAAGTCATAGGCAGCAGTAAACATACACTACAAATTCCATATGTACACACTGGTAAAAACTGAAAGCTAAAATGTAGCTAAACTCATACACTTAACCCTTTCGCTGCTGGAACATTTTAATTACTTTTTCTTGCACACTTGTTAAAATACACATTATAGGCCTGACTATTATTTACAACCCCCAAAATATTTATATATTTTCTGAAAGCAGAGACCCTGTAAAATAGAATAATGGCAATGTTTGTTATGTCACACAAGAATTGCGCTACTGTTTAACAAATCAATTTTTTTTCAGTAAAAAATACACTCCAGGAATTTTAGTGCACACAAACACAACATAATACCTATTTTTTTGGATAAAATAAAAAGTTGAGGTTGAATTGAGTACAGAGATACCTTAAAAAGAGTTAAAGAGCATAATAGCCCAACACACTAAGGGGAAGCTAGCTCCGCCCAATTATTTTTTCTTTTCTTTAAAATATCTTTATTTTTTTAAATGTTACTATTTGTTTACATTTTTTTAAATATTTGTTCCATTCATTTAGCTGTTTCAATATTCAGCTCGGCAGCTTGAAGGTACCGAGCAGAATAGCCGAGCCTATTAAAGTACTGCCGTTCGGGCCCTATGAGAATAGGGACGATTGGCAGTGAGTGAGCTGCCGGAGTTTCGGCTCCGCTGATCCAGATGTTGGGTCGGCTGAGTCGAAGTCCTTCTGCACTTCGGCTTAGCTGAACATGCAGAGCATGTTCGGCTGACCGAAGGCAGCCAATGTAAGGCTGATTTCAGCCAATGTGTGACGTCGTTCAGCTCTGTTCACTTCGGCTCGGTTATTCACTCGACTGCCTTCTGCAGCTTTGTGAATGACCCTGTAAGTGTTAGGAAAGACTATTCCAAAAAGCAAAGTTTTCCATTTAATCTAATTTGTGCTATATTGAAATGGGAGTGCAATTTGTGAGTTGCTAGCTGGATTATTTTGGGCATGGCAGCTGGTAGGTAAAATAATCTCACTTAGGTGCAGAATTGTTATTTTTTTGCGTGAAATGGGCAGTTAACTATTTATAGCCTTATTTTCTTATTAATCACTATTTTATTCCACAAAGTGCTGTTTTATCAGTAGATCAGTTGCCTTTCCTAAACAAAGTAATTTATTTGTGATCGTACAAAAAAGCTAATTTTGCGTTACTGCAGCACAAAATACATTTGTATAGTGTTTACAATGCAAGGAACATGTTTTGCCCCTTTAGGCTTTATTAGGTAATGCTGGAACAAAATACTAACTGCTATGTAAATACCTTTCCACCTTCTCTCTCGGATTGGACACCAAAAGTACATTTGCTAGCTCAATTATGTCTCAGCAACCAAGAATATTAGAACTTGAAGCCTACTTGCATTTCAAGGGGAAACCAACATAAGCCTGTCAGCAAATCCTGATGCTCTCTCATAGACATCTCTAAAAGTCCTCCTATTTTTATTAAAAGTTAGCGCTAATCAAGGTACTGAGACATTATCACGGTCCGCAGCTGCAGAGATCGGGATATGTCTCAGTGCCTGTGATTGGCGCTGCGGCGCTGTCAGCTTCTTGGCGGGCTCGGTACGTGGAGCTGCGAACACCCCCGAGCCCATCACTAATTAGCATGTCCTGCAGCCCAGGTCATATATTCCCATATTTTTCTACCCCCTGTCTATTTTTTTCAAGTGTGGAAATAGTGAGAGCAAAGTCTGCCTTACTCATTCAATATTTATCACAGGAAAATACTAGTACTTGATGATGAATGTGCAGTAACCCACACCAACAAGAAAATATAGTTTAACCAATCTGACTACATTAGACAGCTACAGTTGTTACTATAGACTCTTTAGATCTTGCCAGGTGCGAGCTTTCCGATCTGACAGGAAGAGCTCTAGACTGCAGATAAGTGTCTCTTCATCAACCTGTTAACAAGACAAAGCATGCTGTTTCTATGTTAGAAGCAAATTCTCAGCATGCTTTTAAGCTAACTGTTCTTGCTGATTTGCAGGAGGAAGACGTGAAAGACTTGGTCAAAAAGGAGTTGAGTGACAAGTGTGGTAAGTTGCAGTAATTTGATCAAGCTACTGTACATCTTTTATCAGCTAGATTCCTGTATTCTTTATTCTATATTAAAGCAATTTGAATTCCAGCACAAACTACATATTAGCAAAACAATAGTGCTTCATTTGAAGAAACATAGAAACTGGAGAGCAAATGACCAGCATCAGCTAGTAGTCACAAGCTCTATTTTCTTGGTAATATGCACCAAACAATATTTATAGATTGCAAGTGTTACTCTAACACCTTCAACACTATATATTGTCTTCATTCAACAAACCTATATTGGATACAATTAGAAAATGAGACATTCTGTACAGGAATTAATATAGAGCTATACTGTAGGTGATTGTGAAGGATGCATTCCAAGTATGTGCCTCTAGAACAGATCTAATCTCCATGCCCCTTCTGCTGTGCCCTAGTCTTCTACAGTAGTTTTAGCCACTTGTGCAGATTATTTTTAGGAATGCAGATCATGTCAGATCAATTTGCTAATTTACATTATGCTAGTCGTAGCACAATGCTAATCACCTTTTACCTGATCTAAAACACTGTGCCAGTAGGAAATTTAAATGATTGACCCCACAGAGTCGGCTACACTCTAAACCAGGGGTGCCCATTAGGTCGATCGCGATCTACGAATCGATCGCAAAGCTATCCCTGGTAGATCACAAAATATCCTGTCCTCCTGCCGTGGGGCTTCTCTGGATCCACGCTGCTCTCCCCATCTGTATGCAGCGGGGATCCGAGGAGAAGTGAACGAAGCGCTGCAGCCGGTGGTGGGGGCGGAGGACGGAGCCGCTATCACAGCAGCACGCCAAGCGGTAAAGAGAGAGCCACTCGGCCTGGATCTGACAGCCGGCGGCTCTCTCTCTCTCCTCACCGCACATGCTGCTGTGACAGCGGCTCCGTCCCCTGTGGCTGAAGTGCTTCCCTCACTTCTCCTCAGATCCCCCGCTGCCTCTGCCTGTGCAGGACAGGACAAACACTGGAGTGATCAGCTGATCACTCCAGTGTTTGTAAATAACTGGGGACATATAGTACTATGTGTGCCCAGTTATGAATGAACAGGAAGTGCTTTACATCAATTCCTGTTCATTCATGAGTTTTCAATGGGGAGTAGTACTCTGTACAGGGGCTCCTCCCCATTCAGAAACTGGATGATAGTAAATTAAAAGAAAAAAATCCTGGAGGCGCTGGGTGATGTCACACGCCTGTTAGGGGGACATTTTTTTACTTGCCTCGGGCGCAAAAGGAGCTAGCTAGGGCTATGCTCCCGCGGTGCTCGTGTGGCTGCCGGCTGAATGTGTTAGACGCCGCAGACTGAAAGGGGCAGGACACCTCTCCCCATGTGCAACGTCGGCCACACGAGCACAGTGGGAGGACAGGACGCTGGCGGCTCTAGAATGCACTGGAATGCCAGCCAGCCGACTTCCTGCGTTCAGGGGCAGGAGGTGGTGTGTGATTGTGCCTGCGTTCCGGGTGTGGGCGATCGCACATGGCTGCTGTGCCATTGACTTCAATGCACCGCCATGCTCCCCCCCCCGGATGCAGCTGTTTTTTCGTTGGTAGATCTTATTGAGCTTGTCATTTGAAAAGTAGATCTCCGAACGAAAAATTGTGGGCGCCCCTGCCCTAAACACTGCAGGTGAAGTTACAGCTCATGTGCATAGTACAAAGCAAAGTGAACACTTGGGGGCCATTCACACCAGCAAGCAGCACTAAACGCAAGGCTGTTGGTGTGCATTGACAGGCTGAGTGTTAATTTGCCAACTTTTGTTAGAATTTTTTTAAATGTCATGAATCAAATGTCATTTCATTAGGTTCTATCGACACAGCATGGTGCACTGCAGTTGTACCTTGTTACATCATACTGTGCTGAAAAAAAAAGTACAGCATGTCATACTTTGTTATAGCACACACAACCGCAACGCAGTGGTGCAAATTGTGCTCACTTAAGGCAAGTCATATTACCCTGTCTATGTGTTAGGCGTATGCTGGAAAAGGCGGCCAGCGTAGCCCTAGCGCTTCTGGTGTGAATGGGCCTTTAATGGGAATCTGTGCTGGGTGCAACCTAGAAACTAGTATTGCTGACGCAAGGGTTAGATGCTGTTTTTGTCCAGCGGTAAAGAAATAAGCAGCTATACAGCCCTTATTTCTTGCTTCCCAGGCAACAGGTCCTCTTCGATGCATACTGGAAGTAAATAGCCCCTAGGCATCTACACATGCAATCAGGACTGCTGGTCCTGCATTGTACGTGATGATGTCAGAATGCCTATGACTGGTGGAGTGGTGCAGAGA
>NW_017306295.1:2379985-2398861 GCF_000935625.1 Nanorana parkeri | reverse complement strand
GCAACAGTGTTAATTTTGACAGCAAATTTCGATTTGGTTTTAGTCAGTCTTTTGACTAGTCTTTTGACTATGGTAACCTGTTATTACTGATGGTATTAAGGTGTTAACATGCAATACAGACACAGATTTAACTGTTGTGATAAATAACATGTCTTTATCATTAAAAGACATTTACCTTAAAATAAATAGACATTGGATATGCATTAATTATAACAACTTGCATATGACATTTTTCCTTCTTTTTAAAGCAGAAGTGCAACTCTAAAATATTAAAATAAAAAACTATATTGGGTGTAATGCCATTGCACATATTACTTATTAGCCGTCCATTCAGGAAGGAACCGAAACTGGAATTCGAAAGTTCTGACTTTAGAATTCCCAAATCGTGTCTCCCTAACAATTTAGTCTAGTTTTAGTTAGTTGACTAAAATGTCAATTTATTTTTGTTATAGTTTTTATTTAGCTTTAAATCTAATTTTAATCACTGAAAAAGTGTTGTTGATGAAAACTGTGACAAAAAATATTAGTTGACAAAATTAACACAGGAGTGAGGAATAAGGAAAGTATAGCTGTTTATTCTTCTGCCCCTAGACAAAATAAGCAATTATCCCTTGCAGTGCATGGTAGCACCACTGAAAGGGTCATTTCTGCACTTAACTCAAAGTTCACCTTTAAAGAGCAATGTATGTAGTTATGTACCCATAATATGGGGTACTACAATATTATGTGTGCCTACCTTTCAGCATGCTATTATGCAGTTAGACATTGCAAACAAAATATTCCATGGTTATGCAGTTTAAGCTCAGAGTTGGCAGTAATGAGTTGTGTTAGCAACAAAACACAACCATTGTGTAGCACTGCAAAGCAGAAAGCAGAGCCCTGCAGATGTAATGAGCAAATTTGGCTGCTCCCATTTACATCTATATTTAGAAACTAGACATGGAAACAAGACTAGCACACATTGGCAACATTTTTTACATAAAGTTGATATATGGCATGCACTCCCATGCAGAGATCTGCTCTCGGGAGGAACAGGTGCAGCATTGTAATTGTGTGTAGCTTCCTGTATATCCCTATGACAGGACATAACTGTATGTGGCTACACACCAACCCGAAACTACGCATCCATGCAGGCAAGGGTGCACGCACTTGGACGCAGACTGTCTGCATCTATCTGGGATGTACAGACGGCTGCACTTAACTACACGCTGCACTTGTCCCTCCTGAGAGCAGTTCTCTACATGGGTGTGCATGCCATAGGGATACAGTCCCTTTAAATTAAGTCGTTTTATGCTGAATGATTTTTGTCCCTGTCACTCTTAACTTTTCTCATCTTTTTACAGCATGCACAGGTGAGTTGAAATCCAGAAAACTGAAGGTAAAACAAAAATGACATCCAAAAAAAAAAAATGGTGATAGAAAGTCATATTTTCTTAATTACAATGTTGCTTCATTGCATTAGCATAAAAGAAAAGAAAAAAGCGACAAACTGATTTTCACATCAAACAGAATAATCTGCTGATAAAGTTTATCACAAAGATTGATAAATTGTTAATCAAAATATTTATTGTTGAAGAAAAGTGAGAATGAATGAACAGAGGTCAGTGATGTAAGCAGTGTTCCTTAACGTTATTAAATAGGTACCCCTTGTATGTACCCTTTTTAATAAAAGGTTAAATATCCCTACTGTGTGTCCCCTTATCTCAAGTATCCCTTGTACACTGTATGTGCATTTATTACTTCCTCATTGTACATACATATTTTCCAAACAAGTAAAAATGTTAATTCCTGAAAATTGGTTTACTGAACCAGACAAAAGTATCGCCCTTGGGTACCCATACCATTAGCTGAGTACCTGTAGTTTTAAAGAAACCATGTCACATTGGAAAGAATGTTGCTGTGAAATAATGTCCCCTGAAGTCCACTGGAAAACCAAAACTTAGAGTGTCAACTTCCAGGGTCTGCTGCAGCTGACCTCAATGTCATTACTGGACTCAGTAGTGATGTGGAGGTCCGAGGGAGAAACTAGCGAGAGCTGTGGGGGACCACGGAGATCAACACTCCAGAAAGTGTGTCAGTTTTCTAGCAGACTTCAGGGGACATCTTTGCAGGAGACGTAATTATTCTCTTTCTTATTTACAGGTATGTGCTTTCCCCAAACTTTTTTTCCTTATGTGACTAGGTCTTTAAACGTTACCTAAAGGCCAAGTCCACCAAGAATGTAACTTTTTGCTATCAGTGAGTTGAATCACCCATTGGCTTCTTATATCTCTGTAGTATTCCAGGGAAGAACTCTTTGCCACTGGATATTGAAGAATATAAGAAGCTAGTTGGTGATTAAAACTTGTATTTCTTTTTTTAAACGCTTTTGAATTTGGGTTTGAAAAGCCTAAATCTTAAAAGATTGTTGAAATCATTTTGCCTAGTACTACCTAGTATTCCACAGGATCTAGATTCTCAAAGCTGCCTTTAAGCCTTCCTGATTGAGTTTACTGTGTAGGTCTCTTTAAAGGCACACACTGTAGGTACCCACTTGGTTTAATACTTGTAGTGATAACATGTGTGCTTCTGTGAGGAGAATTATTATTGTGGCTATAAGCAGGTTTGGAAATGTCCACAGTGAAATAGCTCTACATACAATATACAGTATACCTGATTATACAAACGATTCATGTCTCTTTCCTTTTGTCCTCTCTTGCACTTGGTTTGGCCTTGCATGTTAAGCACAATTGACTAATCCTTTGCTTTACTCTTGCTGAGATTGTTTTCTCTTGCTAGCTCTTTCTTTTCCTCTATCCATCTAACTAGTCCACTCAAAAAGTAACATCAATGTACTCAATATTAACTAAATAAGAGGAGTTTTTTTGTCAATATTTTAATCTATGTAATGGATGCTAATTATGAGCAACTTATACTGGATGTTAGGTGTATTGAACAGTTACAGAAAAATCCTGCAGGTTTTTAAAATTTACTGTAAAATGGGTATTTGACTCTCATAAGCATTTACAAGACTTCCACTGTTCCACATAGTATGTTTTAATGTCTTTCCAGGAATCTTTGTTAAGGTGCAACACATGTGCATATATCAAAATCAAGGCCTCTTGTATTGTGTTGACAGCAAAGGGAGGGAGGCAACTGTGGCTAGGACATTGCAAAGTTACCAATGACCACAAAGTTTTCTTGGGAATGCATGCTCATTTGCAAACATTGTTATCTGAACATATAAAACACCGCCTTTGCTGATCATGAGTGTATCTTCTCTCAGTACACCAGTGATACCTGCTAAGCACTTGCATGGCTTTTGAATGAGTCCACTTCAGCTTACCTGATGGAGTTACCAGACAGTTTTAACACAACACACCCGCCTCGCATGTGACAAATGCAATTACTTTTCCCCCCAAAAAATAGCAACCTACTGTTTCAGGCTTAACAGGAATGATTTCTAAAAATGTCATGGAAAATGAAATTAATTGCTACAGTAACACCAAGCATTGAACTCTTTTAGATTAGATTTATAAACAATGTATGGCACCTAGTAATTATGCCTAAGCAAAGGTAAACCATAGCACAGATGTATTATATGAATCACTAGTCTTTTTTTACCATGCTTTCTTTTATGTTCACTTTCATCTCTACACATCTATAGCTATTTTGCAAACAAAACCAGCACCCCAACACAGAATAAGTGATCACCTCCAACCTGGTGAGTCTTAACCAGTTATACCAGTAATATTATCTACCTATCTATAGTATTTATCTACCAGTTCTGAATATAGTGTGTCTGCAACTTTCTTGTACAATATTAATGAATGAGTGTAAATGGATGAGCTAACCTGTTTCACGTAACCATAGTAAAGATTCAAGGGCCAGAATTTACAACCTTTCCTGCAGCACTCATGGCTATCTTATGGCTTGCATCCGCAAGATTCTTAGGAGCAAGAAAGAGATACTACCCATTGGTAGTAGATCTTTATAGTGGGGCTTATGTCAACAGGTGTTTTCCTGCATTTCACGCGCATTTGGAATGCACATCAAAAAGCAGATCAAAAAAGCCCTTTTGAATTTGAATGAGCAGTACACATGGCAGTTCAGAGGCTACGCTTGACCGGGTTTGCATTGTGCTGCATTTCTCTGAAAGTCCTATTTTACAGCAACTCAAACAAAGCTTTTGCTTGTCAAATGCTGGATTGCCATTCAAAAGCATATATTTTCATTAGGGATGCACCGATATATATCGGCCGACGAAACATATCGGCTGAAAATGGCACTTTTGGCTGAATGCCAAAAGTGCCATTTTCCTGCCAATACATTGGCGCATCCCTGCTTTCTTTCCTCCCTGCTGGGCGCTGCTCTGTGTGTCCCAGCGGGGAGAAGAGAAAGTGTGACAGCCGGCGGAGCGCTGCGGGAGGAGAGCGTTGTGAGCGGCCGGCGTCTCTCCTCCCACACTGCTCAGCCTCCTACCAAAGTCCGGCAGAGCGGTGTGTGGGTGGAGACGGCTCGCGCTGTCACAGGAGGCTGAGCTCTCCTCCCTGCACCGCTCGCTCAGCCTCTTGATCTACATCACCTCCTGTTCATTCATGATTGTAGTTATAGTAAACACACTATGTTCTCATGTTATGAATGAACAGGAACACTCAGTATAGAGGATTCCTGTTCACTTTAACAGGGCCTGCAGAGAGAGAGACTGAGGAATTTGTGTTCTCAATTTCTTTTTCTATTTTAAAAGGGAAATATCAGGGGTCTGTTTTGTCCCCTGTTTTTTCCCCAAAGCCCCTAAAATTTTTTTTATTTTGGTTTCGTTTCAGTTTGGAAATTTCCATTTCAGTGCACATCTAATTTTCATATGAATATGCAAACACAGCACTCAAAGAATGCCTATCAACAAAACTCCTTACTATGATCACGTCTTATAGTGCTGAAGTTACATACATAGTGCATTTAGAAGTACAGACATGTGAGCCCTCCATAAATGCATTTATCAGCCACTAATCTGTCATATAACCTCCACATGGAGGTAGGAGCTACAGTATATACAGCTGTTAAGGAACTAACACTTTCAGACAATACAGGCCTTCCCGTGTTTACATCCATCAGTCCAACAGTTTACATCCACAGCAAAAAAATTTAAAGTTCCTCTCTCACCACTATTGTAGTCTTTGCTCCATTGGCCCAAGTTATCATATAGCTGGTAAATAGGGATGTCCCGATGCCACTTTTTCAGGCCCAAGTACAAGTACATCCCCTCATGTACTTTCCGATACCAATTACCGATACTTTTTCTTAAAGGGACAGGTGACTTTAAATGATCCATAGTACAACTACATGTTATGTACTATGGATCATGGTTTAACCTATTCATGTTAGCAGTGGAGAATTGTAACTCTATTGCTGGAGTGTAGTGGAGGTGTATGCTGTATATATGTACTACATATACATTACACAAGTCCAGTACACTATAGCAATAGATTTACAGCCAGCCCCGTCTCATCTTCCCTCACTTACAGTTTCACTCCGATCCCTGTTGCCTCACGCGGTGCCTCTTGTAGTCGACGCTAAGCAGGATCGCTGCATCGCCTCTCGGTGCTCAGCTTGTGGGAGGCGCTCACAATTCCGCCCTGCTAACATGAATAGGTTAAATCATGATCCGCAGTACATATACAGCACACACGTCCAGTACACTGCAGTAATAGAGTTACAATTATCCCCTGCTAACATGAATAGGTTAAATCATGATCCATAGTACATAATAGTACATAACATGTAGTTGTACTACGGATCATTTAACCCATTCATGTTTGCAGGGGATCATTGTAAATCTATTGGTGCAATGTATTACCTCGCCGAGCGTCGCGTCACTGCTGCTCCGGTGGGCGGCGCTCCGAGCAGGGTCATCTGGCAGTAACAAATGTTTTACTTTAGGCCTATGGCTTGGAAGTACTGAGCAGTACTAGCCACAATGCCTTTTATTTGAATAGGTGAAAATGAGCTCTTCAAGGGCTGCCAAAATGTGCATCAGATGCCCGCTTTAGAGTGCACATAGGATGTAAATTGGTCATGAGCACGCATAACAACCTGACATTTATACACCACTTAATGAAGTTCATTACAAATATCCACAGTTTCCGATGTTGTTTATCTCATTGTATTTAAAATGAAACTGGTCATTGAGATGGTCAAGGTGCTGGTTGGATAGGTGTGCATAGTCAAACCACCTGTTTGATTTTCTCAGACATAGAGAAGTGTATAGATATGTACACTCGTTTGACCCAAGTGTGACCACCCACGCAAATATATTTGTTGATTGCTATGTGCAAGAGCAATCAGCCAAGAAAATCTAACATTGATGGTAATTTTTCCTCAAAGAATAATGAGCCAAGGGTGTCAGCTGATACTTATTGGTGCTCATAGACAATGACCAGTTTGGACAATGTCTAAGGGTACCCATGCAGGGCAAAGCAACGGGTTCACATTAATCCCACTGTGGCAGATTGTACTGGCCATGGGGTTAGGTAATTGCTGGCTACTATGTTAGCAATAGGTTGAAACAGGCGGTCAGTTACAAAATGGGTAAACTCACCTAAACAGGGTGTGGACAGAAGGTTTTAAAAGGAGATGCAGCTAACCGGTCACTGGGAAGAGATAGACTGTGAAACACAGATCTCCCAGGCTGCTGTACTGGAGATATAGTGAGACCTGAGAAAATGTTATGTTTGTTTGGCAGGTGTTTAAAGGCTTAGCTTGGCACCTTTATCCATTGAGGGTAAAACTGTTTTCTATTTGTAGGTAGATCTCTGACAGAGATAGGCTTTTTGTCTATGTATTTTTGTGAAAATGTTGTCACTGAGTACAATAAACTTCCCTGCTAAGGACTTTTGGACTCCAGCCTCTACAAGTTTATCGGCTTACTGACTGCATTGTGACACAGTGTTACCCAGGAGCAGGCACACACTGTTACACCCACATTTTAAATGTCATAATTAATCTGAGGAAACAACATTGGTCACTTAATTGTTTTCTGGGCATCTTCACTTAAAGTATATGTAAAGCCAAAATGTTGTTTTCATTTTGGATAGAGCAGGGAATGGTTAAGGGCTGTTTCGTATTCACTGGTTAGGATTTTACAAATGTATTTAGTGATATGTATGTAGAACAGAATGACTGAGGGTCCTGTTCAGTTACAGATCTGACCAAACCTGACTAATTTCTTGTTAGAATACCAACATCTCCATATTAAATGAGCACCAATATAGGCTATTCTTTTCATCAGCTTGATGGAAGCTATTGCGCTTCACTTGGGCTAAGAGGGGAAGAGAGCCAATGTGATGCTATAGTCTAGTTAAGTACACTGATTGCACAGGAGATACATTTCTAGCCTTAGCATTAACCTTACCTTGTAAGTATAATAACACATTCAAGACCATGAGTGAAATTTAAATTCACATAACTTACCCAAAGGAAATGAATAGCCACCGCTTTCTTTTCCAGTTTTGCTATTTTACCATCCCCAAAGCAGTATGGTACAAAAGAAAATAATTTTTAGGCAAAATGTAACAGGCCAGGTTTAGGGTCTTCTCTTGTTCATATATATGTATATGTATGTATATATGGAATTCTGTCTTACTACTACTTACTGTCTATTTCCTTAGTAGGTTTTCTAATTTTTGGACCCACTACTGTACTCCGTATGCTGTAGAGATGAGCAAATTGGCAGACTGGCCAGTACTGACAACAGAGATTCTCTTTTTGTGCAAACATCAGTAGATGTAGAAATCTTTTAAACATCCACTAGTAAGGCTTTTATGATCTGCCAGTATTCCGTCTTATTTTTAGGAGTATCAACATCATGTGAATCTCTTTTGCACTCACTAATTTGCCCTACTGCAAATTGATGTGACCATCTGGGCAAAATAATTATTGCCACTTCCTACATATTAACAGGAAAAGAATTCCAGTTGATTGTGAAGTCTGTAGATCCTGATGAAGCATATGAAGACTCATACATAGAGGATGAGGTGACCGCGACTCCTGTATATACTGCAGCTGGAAATACAGAGGAAGATACTTATCGTAATGAGACAGCAACTACCACAGAATACCCAACTACCACCTCAGAGCTAAGATACAAAGGTAGGATTATATTTAGATTAATCCACCAATTTCCCTACCAACTGCAAAGTTATTCAAAGAGTGCAACCCTTGCCCGATAATTTACTAAACAAGTAATGTTTACACTTGTGTATAAGACAATCTTATAACTAATCAAGTTCATGGATATTTTCCAAGAACCTGACAGTGAGGGTATTCCATTTGTGCAGACATGCACAAAGGCCCTCTGGGACATAGGGGCCTATTCATACTGGATGGTGGGACTGATGGGTGCGGGAACTCCTGCCATTGCACAACTGGACATGGCTTAATTCTAACTAGCTGTGAATATGTCAATATACAGTGCATAAGTATTTTTACATTGTCAGTAATTAAATGGGGGGGGTGGAGCTTGCACAGGGGCCCTTTGGTAACTCTGTCCACCACACACCGATAGGGTTATTAGCAGAAAATATAACGATTAGTTGGAAAGTGAACGTCCCCCCAGAAAGAAAAAACAGCAAACTTCAAAATACCTAGTCATGCTAGAAAGTTTAAATGATGCAATTTAAAAAAGAACCATACTGCATTGATGTTTCCCTTACATCTTCATTACAAGCCACTGATACTGTGCGCATGTGTTTTTCTTTTGATTAATGCCTGACCTTTCTGTTTCTAAAGCTTGCATCCATTTAAATTTTATAACTATGTCTATCATTTTTTTATACGTATAAAGGAAGCAGGTGTTCAAGGGCACTCATTGTAAATATAATGATCGACATTAAACGTGTTGTTAATTTGCTGATAACAGTTGATGCACTTTATTCCTCTCCAGGCGGAAGTGATAAGGAGCTAATGGGACAGTTGCGCAGAAGGAAGCGGCATGTTGGTGGTATGTTTATTGACAGGGATCTTCAACAGAGCAATGATCTCATATACCACACACAAAACATTTTATTTCTTTTTATTGTGCATGACTTCCCTATTTAGAAATAATCTAGCTTAGTTACAATGTACATTCATTTTCATGAGCAAAGATTAATATTGTTCCTACTGTGGTTACTATATGAGAATTCACAAATGTAATGCTATAAAAGTTTACTAACACTTAAAGGGCACAAACACCTATATAAACAATTGAAAATATCATTATCCTTGATGGATTGTAGGTCCAATGGGCAGCAGATTGCTTAAAAATTCTAAAACATTTAATACATTACAAAGGATTTTCTGACCAAGCTGTCTGATAAAGGATACATTACTCTGCACTCTTTTCATTGAAATATCAGTTTGAGCTACTGAACTCTGTATACAATAGGTTTTTAAAAATTATTGGTGCTAAAAAGACAGAGGAAAGCAATTTAAACTTCCAATTGTGGGGACAGTATAAGGTTATATAACATTCATATGCCATGGATTATATTTAAATAAAACAAAACAGAAAACAATTTAAAATTTCATTTTACAACCCTGCTTATAATAAGGAAATCAAAATAGGTTCAGAACCACTATAGATTTTCCTTAATATTGCTCTCTTTCATAGGAGGGGTCATTATCAATTATATAACAATTAGGTGAACATTGGCAGTAAGTATACAAAACATGATCATAATCTAAAGAAAACATTTGGAAAAAAAAACACATTGATTTATAATGGACGTATTTAATTTACCAATAGGAAATACAAGTGCTCACTCTCTTATTCCAGTGAAATTAAGCTTCCTTACGAACCTCTGCCCATGTGTGTTCGTAAGTGTAAACACTGCCATGCTCATCAGAGCAAACTGCTGCAGGTATGAAGTGCAAGAATCTATAGATGCACATGTCTGTATCCGCTTCTAATACCCTGCTTTTATGGCTAAATCTTTATGATGGGCAACCTTGTTGGCCAATAGGCCTTCACGGGGGTGTAGGGGGAAGTGACAAAGCTTTGTCACCACAGTCTGAGATTCGACTATGTGGGAAATGTTGCAGACACATGTTAAATCTGAATATTTGGCAAGAAAACAGCTTAAATCCTCAACCAACATTTTTTTTGAAAGCAGAGGCCCTGTACTATAAGAAAAGGACTCCTCCTCAACATGGAAACAAGGTGCAAAAGGGGGAGGATCTTTTATGAATTTAAAGAGGGACGCAATACCATATTATTTGTTTGTTTTTTACATAAAGGGTCAGTATCATTGGAAAAAAAAAACTTCCACTCTTGCAAGGCACCTTATCCTCATGTTGAGAGAACAAGTGCCTTATCTGCACATACTGTCCCCCCAAAAGGGATGTGGGGGTCTGCAGAGAGGGAACTCATGGGAATCTGCAGACCCTATTTAGAATAAGGGGCCCAAATATTTCCCCCCCCAGGTGAAGCAGTATAGAGTACATAAGGTAGGGGTGGTAGTGCTACCCACACTAAATGATAAATCCCTGGCCGCTGTTTGTCAACAAACATTGTCACTTTAACAGAAGTGCATTGTACTGCTCCATAATGTCATCTGCAGGTTTAAGGCATCCCCAAAGCATGTTATTTAATGGATTTGTGTATTTTCAGTGTTACCCTTGATGCCACATCCACACTGACATGAGGATGAGAGTTTGACTAACAAAACTGGATTGGCATTGTTTCAAGCCAGGCTATGCATGCCCATCAGGTTTACATGTAGTAAATCAGAGTACCCTGCAGCATTTCTAAAGACTGACAGACCATATAACAAGCTTATGAAAGTTTGAAAAAATACATGTCAGGTTTATGACATGATGAAACTACAGCCAAAAGCTAAAATCAGTCAACCACTTCAAACATGTATGTAAATTTGATGTGTTAAAAAATCATATGTATATATTTTATTCCCTTACAGACCCCTGCCAGCTACCCATGGATGAAGGATTTTGCTCAGATTATATATTACTTTGGTATTACTATTTAAAAGCTGATGATTGCCGGCCATTTGTATATGGTGGCTGTGGAGGAAACCACAATCGTTTCAATACCAGGCAAAAGTGTGAACAGATTTGTAAAAGCAAAACAGGTGAGTCTGTGCAATATATAAAAAACAATAAAAACTAATTCCTCAAACCTACCCACAATGTGATACTAACATAGTACTGTGACCTCACATAAGTGCAGCTTGCTGGGAGCAATTTGTTCAGCTCTGGTTCATGTTCTTCAGATAACATGGATCTATAGTGCCACGCAGTCAGAAAAAATAGGCATGTCTCTGTAATGACATTTTTAGGACCTCCTGTGCCTCTGGTTTTACTGATCCCATTTGCTCCACTGACTTTATTTCCACCCCTGTTCTGTGCATTATCAGATAATACATGGAAACTGTCTTTCATGTCGTTCCAACATCTGCTAAAAATATTTCTGCTTAACTCAGAACACCAATAGAATCAGTTTCTTTAATCACACAAAATAAAAAGCATATATGATTATGATGAGTATGTCCTTAGGAAATATTGATACAAATTCATACTTAATGTGCAACCTACTCTGTATATAAATAGAAAATATTTCACACCTTTTATAGGAGTTTTTCTTCATTGGAAAACAATCACATAAACAATAAGGGAGGGGATCTAAATGGCCATTAATATACTATGCTGCCACAAAATAATAGTGCTATATGACCAAGCTGCTTTCATTTGATGTATCTCAAAGGAGAACTATTAAAAACAGGCCATAGTGCCCAAGCACATTAAGATATATAAAAATGTCTTACTTTGATTTTGTATTTTAGTCATTCAGTGATTGCAGTGTGTTGTGTGTTTGATTACATTGTAATTTGCACCATATTTTTGGATTTGCAAATGTATTGTGCATACGCTGGCATTTCTGTGTACAAAAAAAATATGAAAGTATATAGAAGCTCACAATCTATTTTGTTATGTTTGGCGTCATAATTTATTGTATACAGTTTTCTTAAGCAAGTTATTTTTTGTAAATCTGTTGGTCAATTTGACAGTTTAGCGAACTGTCAAACTGACCCATATTCGCCAGTTTACCTGCCCGGCCGTGAATCCGTCTTTTAGCTACGGTACCACTACTACCACTAAATGACAGATCTTGAACGTCTTCTGCACTGCACTGCAGCTAACATACTAACAGCCCCACTCCAGCTGTTTACTGGAACGCATCAAAAACGCGGCCAAAACGCACTGCATCAGTAGCACCGCGTCTGCAGATGCGGACCTGATCAGGACCTGAAACTCATGTGAACAGGCCCTGAATCTGCATACTGACAGCCCCTTGGTAAAAAAAAAATAAACAAAATGAATTGTCAGCATCCGGACCGAAAACGCATCAAAAACGCGTCAATAACACGTCAAAAACGCACTGCATCAGCAGCTCCACGTCTGCTGATCAGGACCTGATCTCATGTGAGATCTCATGTGAGATCAGGTCCTGGTCTGGTCCTGATCAGCAGACGTGGAGCTGCTAATGCAGTGCGTTTTTGACGTGTTTTTGATGCGTTTTTGGTCCGGATGCTGACAGTTCATTTTTCTGTCGTAAGCTGAACGGACTGCGCACGTGCCAACTGTAGCCCATAAAACACATAGACATGAGGATATCAAGGACATCGAGATACAATCAACTGCCAATGCTCACTGCCACAGGACCGATGATCAGGTGAGTATATTTTCTTTATTTTAGCTCCTAGACCAAAATGAGCACTTAACCCTTGCATTGCAGTGGTAGCCCAACTGCAAAGGTTAATGTTTAGATTGCATGGAGTTCTTAAGGAGTTCTTCTTTAAGAAAACTTTATACAATGCCAGATTTTGGGTTTGAACACTGTGGCATTGTGAGACAATACCACGGTGTTAGGTGGCCTCAAAGTCACCCAGGGTTCTCAGCCAGAGGGGCTGAGTGGCTCCAGGAAGACATTACTGGTACCAGGAGAGAACTGCCTTTTCAGTTCTTTCTGGGTTTTCTGGTTTGAACACTGTGGCATTGTGAGGCAATACCACGGTGTTAGGTGGCCTCAAAGTCACCCAGGGTTCTCAGCCAGAGGGGCTGAGTGGCTCCAGGAAGACAGTACGTGTACCAGGAGAGAACTGCCTTTTCAGTTCTTTCTGGGTTTTCTGGATCAAGGTTGGGATCCTGGAGCCAGGAGATTTCTTAGAGCTCTGGGTGGGAAGAAATCTCCATTCTTGGGTCCATGCTTTGGTGGTGACCAGCACCTGATTGTGCACCTGTTTACATCCCTCATGAAGAGTGTGCTGGGATGTGTTCAGGCCCCCCACCTGTGAGTCAGGAGAGCTCCACCCTGGAGTCAGTGGAGGCCAGTGCAGCAGGGAGCTGCGGGGTTTGCGAACCATATTGAGAGGATTGGCATGTTATTGCCGTTGTCTGGAGGAACCAGACAGTGGCCCTAAAGATTGAGGCCGGAGCAGCAGTGCTGCAAGAGAGACAGATGTTGGTGAGCCCTTATCTGTTATATGCTACAGCGAGCTATTTATGTTGGATTTCATGTTATCTACCGTTTTGAAAGCAAATAAACTGCATCTGACTTGCACCTCCGGTCTACAGTGGAGTGTCCTTGTTACAACACACTTTCATTTTTCTTTAATACCACGTGTTGTTTTCCAGTTGTTTATTCAAAAATGATTGAATCACAAAAAAGACAATGCACCTGTGAACAGAAGAGTTGTAATAAAGATGATTTGACATCATATCTCTGCCACAACAACAAGAGTTAAACTACAAAATGAGCAGTGAACTAACCTGCAACATATCTTATCTTTCAGATCCTTCCCCAGGGAGGTGATAATGTTCCCAGATTATGCATCACACAAATATATCAGTAGGAACTGAGAAAAGAAGATGGTGCATTTTTTATGCATAGCAAAGTGAAGACTTTTTATTCCGGCTGATTTCAACCAGTGTGGTTGTGCGTGTGTTGTGGGGTGGGGGGAGTAAGAAGGGCTGAGGTTGTAAAAGTCTATGCACAGTATGAAAGGAATTGACACAAGATTAGTGGAAACACAGAAAAAAACAGTATTTTATGTACAGTGCAGTACTAAGCACACAGTAGCTGTAGCCTCTGGATGTTTACTACTTGTTTTATGTTTTTGTATGTTATGAATAATGATACTGTAAATTATAGTGAAACTTTAAAGCAATTTCATTGGTGACATTGCAATGGCATAAATATGTATAAATAAATGTCCAATCAAAGTGTTTTTAATACATTTATAAAACATTTCCTTTTTTTTAAAATTGAGAATGTGGACATTTATAATAAATCCCATTAATATGATAAAAGTGTCTGGTTCCTTTATTCTTATATTTCATTTCAAAAACATGTGCGTGTGGAGGCAAGTATTGCCAGGGTGAAGTGTCAGCGGGTTAGAGGCAGGAGTCTGTATGCGAGGTAGCCACCCGTACTAAGGTGCTCCTATCCAAGTAGCAGGAATGTTATACGCTCCCCTTGGAGTAGTGGCAACCAGGACAGATAGTCAGAGTATCCAAATCGGCAGGCAAGTTCGTAGTCTAGACGTAATAGCAGATCAGGGCAGGCAGAAATACAATTGAGGTCAAGTAACAAAGCCAAGGGTCAAAATACCAGGAAGTCATACGAAAGGTAGGTAACGTAGGCTAGGGACTGCTAGAGGCAAAGCTCTGCAATAACCAAGCGCCATTTTGTGGAGGAAGTTGGTATTTATAGGCACAGGTGCTTCTGTGATGTCATGGGAGGAGGAGGAAGCATTGGCCTCACTGTTTGGCACTGTCTACACATCTCCCTAACAATATATGTGACGCACAGTACAGAAGTCAGGGTGTGACGCACAGTACAGAAGTCAGGGTGTGAAGCACAGTACAGAAGTCAGGGTGTGACGAAAGTACAGAAGTCAGGGTGTGACGCACAGTACAGAAGTCAGGGTGTGACGCACAGTACAGAAGTCAGGGTGTGACGCACAGTACAGAGGTCAGGGTGTGACGCACAGTACAGAAGTCTGTACACAGTGCAGGAGTCACCGGTCATTATGTAACGCAGTGCAGAGGTCACAAAGAAAGTAAAGGGACTTACAGTTGCTTTGACCTCTTCATCTCCTGGTGATGGTGCAGGGAGCAGCGAGGTTTCCTACACGTCCAGCTGGCTCCAGGTGCTCCTCTCCCTCCCAGTCTTCCTCTCCCACTAATGGCAGCTGAGGTGGGCAGAGGAAACTGCCGTGGCCGCCGAGGAGCCCGATCAAAGAGTGAATAGACGCTGGCAGTAGAGCTTCTTGTTCTCTTCTCCCCGCCGCCGCAGCAGTCTTGAAGTCAGAGCAGTCTTAAAAAGGCCCCCCTCCCGGTCCACATTATTCGGATGTTATTAATCTGAGTTGCCCCACTCAGTATGCCCGTCGCTTGCGGCCATATTGAGTGGGGCACTCAGATTACTAACGTGCTGGATTATTCTGACCCAGGGGCAGAGTGGGCAGGGGGCATACTCAATATGGCCGCAAGCGACGGGCATACTGAGTGGGGCAACTCAGATTAATAACGCCCGAAAGATGTGGACTGGGAGGGGGGCCTCTTTAAGACTGCTCTGATCACACCTCTCTGCGTTCCCTCTCTCTCCTCCTGGCCGCCGCAGCTTCAGCTCCACGAAGCGGGCACTCAGAGAGGCGGCTCTGAATGATCACACCTGTCAGCGCTCCCTCTCTCTCCTCCCGGCTGCTGCAGCTTCAGAGCGGCCAGGAGGAGAGAGAGGGAGCACTGACAGGTGTGATCAGAGCCGCCTCTCTGAGTGCTCACCTCGTGGAGCTGAAGCTGCAGCGGTCGGGAGAGGAGAGAGGGATCGCTCAGCGGTGTGATCAGAGCAGTCTTAAAGAAGCCCCCCTCCCAGTCCGCATCTTTCCAACCCCAACCGACGCCCTCAAGCAGCCGCTTTACTTGCTTGTAGGGTAGCACCGGCTCTGAGTATGCCTGAAATATAATAATTTGAGGCTATCGACATTTATCATGTTTTTAGGCCTCTGATGATGTATAGAAAAAATGTATTTCCTCAAATGTAATGAGACATTATTCTGCAATATTGTACTGATGGTAGGTCTCATAGTCGCTGTGAAATTAAAACATACTCATCCAAAATTTTAATATATTTGTTTAAAGTTCTTTCCAACAGCAAACTGATTCCCTGCCTTTGCCAGAATGAGCAAATTAATTGAATAAGGGTCACACTACCTGCCCTGGACACTTGTTTTGTCAGAGATCTTACAGCATCAGGAACTACTGGAAAAAGAGGGCAAGGGAGAATTCCTTTAAGACTTGCATAGCCCTGACTTGCTGATGGCCTGCATAGGACAACTGGCACTGTGCGCAAGTAGAGTGTGAGGCATAGGCTCTCATTTTCTGTAGTGTGCCATGACACTGTGACCTTTGAATGTGCATGAATAACCAATGACATTGGTTAGCATATTCCAAAGCCGTTCTAATTAACAGAAAAAGAAATCCAGAGCCCATTACCTCTCTGACCTGTGAAAAAGTTTGTTTCTAATCATGCCAATAAAATTAGTCTGCAAAATGCATATATAATTTAACAATAGCTAGGAACACTGTATAGTGCCACAGAACATCTCTTAAAAAATAATTCATGAGCTTTACCCCATCCAAAGGTTTCCATGAACAAAAACATACTTGGCGTGAAAAAGTCAAAGTGGAAGAGATTCTAGAGTCTGGTACCTAGACAATTAAAAACTTTTACTTTGTGCTGTGCTAAAAGTCCAGCATACAAAGCAGTACACAATTTACTGGCATGTCAATATGGAATAGAGATTCAGGAAATCAAAGAGCTTGGTTTCCATATGTCTTATATTTGGGTTTATAGAAGAAAAATATAACAGAACATAAGCTCCAGTCTTACCAGCTGTAGTTTAACCTTTTAAATGGTTACTTGTGTTTCTCCATTTCATACATTATTTTTTATTCACCTGCAATATACCTTTGAAATTGTTGAAAATTTGACTTCTCCAATAAAGTAAATTCCCTAGCACAGCCCCCTCACTTCTTGTTCATGATATCCCTCTCCTTTTTTGGAAGTGTCTAATTACTCTATGGGCTGGCCTAGCTACTCTGTCCCTCCCTTCACCCCCCTACATAACCGTTTATGTAGCTGCTGGGGGCGAAGTGAAGGGGAATAGTGCAGAGTGTCATTTGAGTGACAGCTCTGGATCTGTTTGGGCTGCTGACATCACATCCAAGATGGTGACTGACACCCAACAGCAACCTCAGGGCTTTTGGATGTCTAAATACAAAACACCTTTACAGGTAAATAACCTGTCTCAATTACATTAAATGCACATATGCTCTTATGATAAGTTTAGTATTTGTTCCAATTGTATGATTTATCATCACTTGCTGCTGTGATGACAGCTCTTACATTTTGGTTTCCCACTTGCTTTTTGTTTAGGCGACGGCGGTCACTAGGACAAATAAAGGGGTGGATCTCCCAAGAGGGGACACATATAGCAATAAAAAGCCCTAATCCACTTTATCCACAACTAGAAAAAATGTTTTTAAGTTATACTTTTAAGCATACATCTCCCTATGAAATTCCTACCAAAATAGCTCCTTATAATTTGCCTTTAACATTTCCTGATCAACATCCTAATATCGCACTGCAGCATCCTATTAAAAACTTTCTAGAAGTCAGTATTTCCATATGTATAGACATGCCTTCCCAGCCATCCATGTTTTTTGGGGATTACGTTCATTTAGACTTTGTGAAAACTAATATTTGTGTAATTCTCAAAACCTTTGGCCAGGACTGTATATTTTATTGTGATTGCTAGTTCTGTCATTAGGTGGTAGTGTCCTTGTATACTGTTCTTCTTTGCAAAACTACATGCTCATCTTTCTGTCCCTGTAATTTTCTAATAAAATCAAAAAGGGGTCATCCATGTGTTTAGCAACATCTGGTAACAATGATATCTCCAGCAGCTTTCCAACAGGTTATGGGCCCTGCTACAAGCCAAGGTACTAAATACAGCTGCACATACAGCTCAAACATAGATGAAGGCTACTAATACTGCTTCGTATACAAAATTTGTGTTGAACCACCAATGAAAATGAGACACCACACCCGCAAAAAAAACATGTAAAAAAAAAAGAGAAAGAAATGGGGCTTTAAAAGTGTCATATCCGGATAACGCGGGACCAAATCACATATATGGATATTAATTCATTAATAAATTATTTTATTTTGACAGCATATTCATTTGTAAAATACATAGTTATTAAACATATATACAGTCAAGTTAAAAATAATTGACCAGATTAAAAACCCAAGGCGCAACGCCCCCCTAGATCCCATTTACACATCTCATTAAATCTAAATGATAACATGATAGCTTATCTTTAACAATGTCCTTAAATAATTGGAATATCCATAATTGTCCTCTTTAATTTCATATTGATGTTGTGCAATGGGTCTAGCCTTTGACACGTTTCGCCAACTGGCTTCTTCAGAAAGTTTGGGAAAACGCCTATAGCATATATCTAGTGACCAAAGAAATAATGACTAAATGAATTGACCAATAACAATACAGTGTAAACATCCAATAAAATGTGATATAGCCAAATATATACCATTTATCCGGAAAACTGGTGATGAGTTGGTCTGCCGATGCAAGGGCTAACCCCTAAAACCCAGGGAGGCAGAATGATTGAGGGACACAGATAGACGGCCAAATGGGGGAATCGAATGGCCCTCAATATACCTACCAAGGATAAATATTAGTCATAACTGGAAAAATAACAGTAAATGAGAGCTCTCACATTACATATAGAAATATAGGTATATATTTTATATAT
>NW_017306295.1:2334118-2379840 GCF_000935625.1 Nanorana parkeri | reverse complement strand
AGTACAGGAGCTTTAAAACAAACCCTCAGTCACCCCTGCAGATGCAGCCACTGTGGAGTAATTCAACATTTACAGCAAAAGCACTTTTACTTTTAGCAACTCTGCTCACCATGCCCCCTCTCCTCCCAGCCGTAACAAGGCAGCTTTCCAGTCCTTTAATCTCTAATATAAACACAGACCAGGTGCACTAGTAGGTAAGCAGAAAAGAGTGCTGAGACCCAACTTGAACAACTTCAGTTCTTGTTAACTTTGAGCATGAATTGCTTCAGTGTTTGCTGTTATGGAGGTTAGTAAGGATGTTTTTTATAGCTCATTTACTGGTTATTAAGAATATGTTAATACTTCACTAACCATGGCCTGGTCACAGGTTTACTTTAAGGCAACAGCATCTGATGATGTGCAGTAGCACAGTAAACAGCCCACATGGTACATATGTCAGTGCATTATGTACTATGTATTAACAAACGCCAGTGTTAAACGATAAATGATTATCCTAATATAGTAGAATACAACTAAAATATAAAATTGATGAGAAAAGCCAAGTTTGGGTCATAGGGGAGTGAGTATGTGAAATGAATTAAAAGAGTATGCTCTTCTTTGTAATAATAAAACATTTGCCAGCAAAATACATAGCAGCTGTGAACAAATAAATTACATTTTAAGAGGAAATAAACAAGTTTCAATAATAATACTGTTTATGCTCTGTATTTTCTTCATTTGTGAGTAAATTCCTCCCACAGGGTTTATGTGGCCTAATGTTTCATAAGGGCTTATATTGTCAGTGTACTTGGTAAGAGGCCAGAAAGACACAACCATCACAAGCCATACTGGCAGATGTTACCCTTACTGAGCTACGATCTTTATTCAGCCTGCATGGTACACTGAAGTGTTTACTAGGCAGTGTATTCAAAAGGATTTTGAATGTTTATTTTTTCTCCTTACTTTCCTAAAGGTTTATATTTTATACATCTAATGTTGTAATTTAAAAAAAATACTTTTACCTTTTTACACATTTAATTTTACTGCTTTATTTTATTTTGTACACATTCTGTGGTTAACAAATATTTAATACAAGAGCACTATGAGTGAGCTATAGTGACAGCACAGTAGAACCTGCCTGCTTGAAGACCTGCATTTCTGACTAAAACTTTGGACAATGCCATCCATTAAGGGCCCATTCACACTGTTATGTTATGCAAAACACGTTACTTATGTTGGTGCAATTCGGTGCCATTTGCTTTGAATAGCACCCCACCACTCCTTGTTGAGGATTGTCATTTGCATTGTGGGGCATTGTGCGGCAACACACTAAAGGGTGCATTTTGGTGCCTAAGAAGGCCCATTCAAATGAAAGGGCTATCATACTGCAACACACACATGGCATAATGCACATGTGCTAATGCTCCACAATGGTGTGAATGGGCCTTATAGAATGAGTCACACCTCTGACCTGTTTATGCAACTGTATAGTAAAGTGTATTCACAGGGACTTCCTTTCCTAGGGTGGAAACGCTTACTCATGTCAGCAGCAGTGTTGTCACCCTTTCATGCTCACTCCCCATTTTGGAATACAAGCAGCTGTGGTAAAGCACAGTACATTTGGAGGTTACACCATAGCAGCTACATTCAAATTGTGATGTTCAGCTGCTGTTGAAGCCTACATACTTCCATTAGAACCTGATGCAATGGGGTTGATTTACTAAAGGCAAATACACTGTCCACTTTGCAAGGGAATTTTCCCTTAGCTTATTGAATGTGGTGAATCTCTGCTGAATTCCATCATATGCAAGCAAACTTTTTTATTTAAAAAAAATTTCCTTGCAGGTGACTGGGTTAGGGGAAATGTCCCTGCAAAGTGAACAGCCTATTTGCCTTTAGTAAACCAACATCAAAGAGTCTACAGAATGTTCACAGTGCACAGAGAGAAAATATGAACAATGAGAGGGGAAACTTTAGTAGGGTTAGTTCACCTTTTCACATTCCTTATCTGTAGTGATGAACCTTGTCCCTGACCTTGAAAACATCACTTCAGTCACTACAGAGCCTTGGAGGCTGTATAGCAACATCATTTTTGCAATGGCAGTGATTAGTAAGTACAGTCAAGTGACGGTGATGACCATTGAGAATCGCTGCTTACTTCTGAGATACAATCCCAGAAGAAAGAAGGCTCATAAGAGATTCTCATTGCTCAGTGCCTTATAGGAAGAATTATGTTGCTAAACAGTCTCCCGGGATTGTAGTGACTGGCATAGATCGAAGGCGAAGGTCATCAAAATAAGATAAGTACAACAGGGACCAGGAGTTGGTTCAGCTGTTTATTTTTTGTGAAAAGATGAGCTAACCCTTAAACAAAAAATGCAACCCTTTTCTAATTACAGTTCTGTTTTACTTACAGTTCTCTACAAAATGAAGTATGAGATTTTAGTTCCACTTTAACTATTACCAACAGTGGCCTGGTATCCCAATGAGGGGCAAAAGCAGAAATACTTTTTTATGACACATCTCTGTTTGAGAAATTATTAGTGATGAGCTCAAGTTCAGACCAAACATGGTCAAAACCCAAGGTCTTATGGAGTGCGGAAGGGACACCCAACCAATCAGCTGCAGGCCAGGGCATTTCCTGCCATGTAGCTGCACATAAACAAAGGGGTTGGATGATTTGCTGACATTATTGATCTTATATGGCCATATTAAGTAAATGTAAATGACTAAATATTGGTCATATAAGGTCAATGAAGTCACAGCATCCCACCCCTTTGCTTAAGTGCAGCTGCGGATGAGGAATTCCGCAGCCATAGCTGATGAGGGGGCAGAGGAAGGAGCTCCCTTCTGGGTTTGGAAGAGGTCTGACAACAATGCTTTGTTGTGTCATCTCTGTCAAATTACAGTGCTTGAAAGATAGATGCCTATGAATTTAGCTCCTAGCCACTCACTGTGGCCATAGCTCTCAGTAACAACATGGATAAAGTTAGTTGCATGTCCCATGAGTGATGTCGCAGACAAAACCTCAGCGGCAACCAGACCACTAATAGACCACTTATCTATTGTTGTGGGGTCATTCCCTCGCTAACCGCACCAGTGAGATGTTGCTAGCTCATTCGTGAATAAGATTCATCAGTGTTCTTCAGTGTACTGAACTTTGGGAGTTCAATGGTGATACAAAGGCAATCAATTAATTTGCTAACACATTTAATTACCATTGATTACACAGCCCAACAAAAAAAATCATGTTTCTTGGTGCTTGGTTTTTTAGACCTGTTCTTGGGGTTATATGGGGTGCTGATTCTGAAAACTGCATTAGCTAGACTGCATCAGCTCTACAGGTGAAACTCGAATAATTAGAATATCGTGCAAAAGTAATTGCAGTAAGTGCTGCAAAAGGGGCCCAAGTACTGTACCAAGTACTGAGTAGATATGCATGCTTGTACTTTTCAGAGGTCCGATATTGTTCTATGTACAATCCTTGTTTTATTGATTGCATGTAATAATCTACTTTTTTGAGGTTGTGGATTTGGGGTTCTTGGGGTTTTCATGAGCTGTAAGCCATAATCATCACAATTATGACAAATCACGGCTTGAACTATCTTGCTTTGCATGTAATGAGTCTATCTCATATATTAGTTTCACCTTTTAAGTTGCATTAGTGAAATAAATGAACTTTGCACGATATTCTAATTATTCGAGTTTCACCTGTAGTTTCTTAGATATGGTCAAATTTATATAATTCTTTTGTCATTTTTTTAAAACATCTGGCTGATCAACTTGTTCTTCTGTTACCTAGCTTTTGTTTTTCTGTACAAGTTAGCAGATATAGTGAGAGTGTTTACATACGTCTAACTGTAATGTTACATCAGAAACATTGGATTCCAAAGGGTAACTATAACCCAAGTGAATGGTTCCTTTTTATCGACAGTTCATAGTTTGAAATGTGTTCTTTTAAACAACGGCAACAAATATGGCTCCATTCCAAATGGTCACTCCACCAGGATCAAAGAAGAGTACAAGGCCATCTCTTTAGTGTTGGAAAAGATAAATTACCATGAAAATCAATGGGTGATTTGTGTAGACTTTAAGATGGTTAATTTTCTTCTTGGTCCACAAAGTGGCTACAGTCCTATCGAAAAGTTTTGAGAATGACAAAAATATACATTTTCACAAAGTCTGCTGCTTCAGTTTGTATAATGGCAATTTGCATATACTCCAGAATGTTATGAAGAGTGATCAGATCAATTGCAATTAATTGCAAAGTCCCTCTTTGCCATGAAAATTAACGTAACCCCCAAAACAACATTTCCACTGCATTTCAGCCCTGCCCCAAAGGACCAGTTGACATCATGTCAGTGTTTCTCTCGTTAACACAGGTGTCCGGGTTGATGAGGACAAGGCTGGGGACCACTCTGTCATGCTGATTGAGTTAGAATAACAGACTGGAAGATTTAAAAGGAGGGTGGTGCTTGAAATCATTGTTCTTCCTCTGTTAACCTTGGTTACCTGCAAGGAAACACGTGCAGTCATCATTGCTTTGCACAAAAAGGGATTCACAGGCAAGGATATTGCTGCTACTAAGATTGCACCTAAATCAACCATTTATCGGATCATCAAAAACTTCAAGGAGAGGTTCAGTTGTTGTGAAGAAGGCTTCATGGTGCCCAAGAAAGTCTAGCAAGCTCCAGGACCATCTCCTGAAGTGGATTCAGCTGCGGGATCCAGGCACTACCAGTGAAGAGCTTGCTCAGGAATGGCAGCAGGCAGGTGTGAGTGCATCTGCACGCACAGTGAGGTGAAGACTTTTGGAGGATGACCTTGTGTCAAGAAGGGCAGCAAAGAAGCCACTTCTCTCCAGGAAAAACATCAGGGACAAACTGATATTTTGCAAAAGGTACAGGGATTGGAGTGCTGTGGACTGGAGTCAAGTAATTTTCTCTGATGAATCCCCTTTCCGATTGTTTGGGGCATCCCGAAAATACCTTGTCCAGAGAAGAAAAGGTGAGCGCTACCATCAGTCCTGTGTCATGTCAACAGTAACGCATCCTGAGACCATTCATGTGTGGTGTTGCTTCTCAGCCAAAGGAGTGGACTCAGTCACAAAAACATCCTCCAAGAGCAACTTCTCCCAACCAATAAACAACCGTTTGGTGACAAACAATGCCTTTTCCAGCATGATGGAGCACCTTGCCATAAGCTAAAGTGATAACTAAGTGGCTTGGGGAACAAAACATTGAAATTTTGGGCCCATGGCCAGGAAACTCCTCAGACCTTGATCCCATTGAGAACTTGTGGTCAATCCTCAAGAGGCAGGTGAACAAAAAACCCCCCACAAATTCTGACAAACTCCAAGCATTGATTATGCAAGAATGGGCTGCCGTCAGTCAGGATGTGGCCCAGAAGTTGATTAACAGCATGCCTGCAAATATTGACTCTTTGCATAAACTTAATGTAATTGTCAATAAAAGCATTTGACACTTATGAAATGCTTGTAATTACACTTCAGTATACCATAGTAACATCCGACAAGAAGATCTTAAAACACTGAAGCAGCAGACTTTGTGAAAATTAGTATTTGTGTCATTCTCAAAATTTTTGCCCAGGACTGTACACAAAGTATCCTTGGTTTTTATGCTTTTGGGACAGTAGAGCCAAACTTGAGCATTGGGTAAGAAACGATTAACCTCCGAGGGAAGATATGGTGGTTGGAGAGAAAAATTTAATCAATGCACCCTTGGTAGAACAAGATAGAATCATCCTGCCAAAATTACATATAAAGCTAGGCCTGATTAAACAATTTCTGAAGGCTTTGAATAAAGATGGTTTGTGCAATGAATACATATCGCATAAATTACCTGGACTTACCATGGAAAAACTGAAGGCAGGGATTTTCGATGGACCTCAAATCAGACAGCTTATAAATGACCCACATTTCAACGAATCAATGAATAAAATAAAATCTTGTGCCTGGTCTTCATTTGTTCTTCTTGTGGAAAACTTCCTTGGCAACAAGAAGGAAGACAACTACATTCAATAAGTAGAGGAGATGTCCTTTCATTTTCAACAGGCTTGGCTGTAAAATGAGAGTTAAAATCCGTTATCTGCACATTCACTTAGATCGCTTTCCAGAGAACCTTGGTGACTTAAGCGAAGAGCAAGTTGAAAGATTTCACCAAGACAAAAAAGCAAAGGAAGGCAGATACCAAGGGAGATGGGATGCACACATGATGGCAGATTACTGTTTGGAACCTTATGCAGTATTGTCCTGGTAGATCCCACTCTCAGAAGTCTTATAAAAAAAGCAGCTTCTTCTGTGTCAAATGATTGGAATGTTTGTATCATAAACCTGTGATTTTGGTTTGAAATAATTAGATTTAGTGTATTACACTTTTCTTGTAATTTTGTAATGTGTTTCTTTCATGCTACAAGGTGATTAAATAAAATATCCTGATTTTGACAGGCGTCCAGAGTGAAGAGTGATATATGGAATTTATGCTGTATCTTGAATACTACAGCTGATAGGGGAAAATTGATGCCATATTTTGAATCAGTGGGTTAAATATATGGAAGAGCCCTGAGGCCATGCTAAAAAAAAATGAAACATAAAATTCTGTGTTTAAAAGTCAGAATTCTGAGTTTGAAAGACAGAATTTTAAAAACAGAATTCTGAGGTTCTGTTTTTAAAATTCTGAGTTTGAAACTCAGAATTCTGACTTCCAAACACAGAATTTTGACTTTTAAACACAGAATTATGTTTCATATTGTTTTTAGCATGGCCCCAGGGCTCTTCCTTATAAATATACCCACGAACAGGTCTAACATTTGAGGCACCAAAATGTGTGTTGGCCATGATCATTTGGTACTTCAAACCTTCATCTTTCATAGTGTTTATTGTTGCTGCACTAGGGAATATGCACTGTGTAAATATTTTGGTGTATTAATTCCTCATGGGTTGCATGACTGGAGGCATGACAAAGGGGTCCTTGAAGAACATGAAGGTGTCTACCTTCCTCATAATAACAAGTTGGGGGTTTGCATATATGAATTTTGTTTTTAAATTATAAATAAATAGTCAATGAGTCATGGTTTCTTTGAGGAAAACAATATAGGAAAGTCATCTTCATCATTAATTGCATGTTTATAGTGTGCATCAATTCTGATGTGCTCTGGTGCAAAGCGTTGCAATTAGGTAGTGTATTTAATCAGCCCGTGCTCTTTAAAGTTTCCTCTTCCTCAGAGGCATACGAGTGCAAATAGCTATTACATCTGTCAATATCATTTATATAATATAATTTATATAATTTGTCTATCATATCCCATTGCCTGTTAGACTGTAAGGCAATGTACAAAGTATCTATGTAATGTAAAGCACTATAAGCGAGCAGGATGGCATTAATAAAAATTGATGGGAGGTAGGGATTTTTGGCAGAAGAGACTTTGCAAAAAAATTTCCTCTGTCCTGATGCCAAGGAGGATGTACCTCTTGTGCCAATTTGCAGGAGTAGCATTATCAGTGGCCACCCAATGGCAGAACAGCTTGTCTGGGAATCCAGAAGGGTATGCAGTAGGGGACAGAACAGGGAACTGAAGACAGATCCAACAAAGCTGGAGAAGGGCACAAATGTAGGGTAAGTGTGCCCTAAAATGCAAGTATACTGTGCATACATGCATATAATGAATGGGTACACACATAGTGAATTTTGGAACATCCTTGATGAACCAACCCAGAGAATCATGGACAGTGGGTGCCGCTGTTGGCACCCTTCTCCCCAGCATCCCTCGATCAGCTGATCAAAAGGAGCAGGTTGTAAAATTCTGGACCAAACAGAGCTTGCATAATCACTTGAGGTTTGGTAGTGTAGATGGCTCATTCCTGGCAGTAACTTCATAACACCAATGTCCTTGCAGCTAAGCATGATGGCCTCATAATTAAGCCTTACAGAGAGCTAAACCTTGGTTTTACATGGGGTCTGCGTGTTCTTCCTGTGTGTTTATGGGCCTATTTGTCAGTGTCCTCCCACAAACAACCTATAACCTGGTACATGTCTAACAATTAAACTGGCTTCTAGTAAACATGTTTCTCAACATTGTCTGCACAACATTGGGAGGAACATTAGACATTAAACCCCTTTTTTGGTGACAGAAGCTACAGTGAATGGATCGAAGTACTCTAAAAAGTGTAGTTGGGTATGCCACTAAATAACTAAAAATAATTACAAACTTTGCCTATGGATCAGACGCATTTTAGAAATCATTTACCGTATGTCATGCTTTTCTCTAAACCATCCCATACACTATTTGACATATCTACTTAATATATCCACTCCACTTACTAAGGGCCACTCTGGAGAATGGAGACAGCTTTACAAGCCCATTATCTAGGTATGCCCTTTACAAACACAAAATGACTCTACTGAATACAAAATGTGTTTGCTGCTTAAAATAATTTGTTGTATGCCATAAAAGCCATGTTCCTGCATGCCCTTGTTGAAGAAAAAACTCTCCTACAGTATGGTGTGGGTTAAGAAATAATTTTTATTATGAGTATTTTTAATTGTCAGAGATAAGTAAGAAAATAAGCAATTAAAGCAAGGCCTGAAAGGCATGACGCTGTCAGAAATCTGATGGTATTTAGTGCACAGAGTTCTCAGCAGCCCTCATTTGACTCCTCTGAGGAATACAAAGTGAACTGGCCAGACAGCTTCCTTTACACTCTAGTTGGTGTTTAATAATTAGAGTTGTTTGTGCTGGTATCAAAACAAGTTTGCTCATCCTCCACACTTTGCTTAAGTCTTTGTCAATAGCAAAGGGCATACTGTATACAGTCCTCTGGGGTGTCCAGATAACATCTTCTTTAATATTCCCAGTTTTAGCTAACATTCTGATCAATTAAAATTTTAACTTAATCACACTGGGGCGGCTGTATAATATTGTTGGGTCTTATGAGGCTGCACTTGTACCATAGAGGGTTGTTTTCAACACACAAATGGTATAATTCCTGCTCTTCTTCACTATGGCAGTCAAACAATGTCGTAGTGGAAGCACCTTTCTTGGCACCTTTGAAATATTTAATAAGAAGCCCCCTGTCCCCCACCATGAAAAGTAAAACAAGGAAGCCCCCTCACCTGCTTGTCTTTCTGCAGGGAGGAGACGAGCAGGCAGATCACTCGTGATCTGGTGCGATTAGTAAGGTCTGCAGACATTACTAATCACTCTGTTTTCGACCCGGAGCTTAGTGAAGAGCTCCGGCCGAAAAGGAAGGGAGACAGACCAACAGGAGCAGCTGCTCCCACGAGTCAGGTACTGACTCAAGCCTGACTGAATTTCCACTCGCCTGCACTGCATTTCCACTCGCCAAATGCGAGCAGGCGAGTGGAAATTTTGAGCCCTGATATGGATGATGTATTGTTCTAAATTTTAATACTTCTACTACAATTTCACTTATGACTCAAAACACTTCACATAGATTAAATAGATCCGCTCAGCGCCGATGACGTCCTCACATGTGAGGAAAATCGTTTAGCACATCGTGAGGCACCGCAATCGAGGCAACAGTAAGTAAGACGGGGCCTGGGCTTAGTTTTTTGTGTGAACAAGAAGAATCTATTGCTGCAGTGTATTCTATATGTACTGTACATGTACTACATATAGAATGCACTGCAGCAATAGATTTACGATTCTGCACTGCTAATAGGAAGGGGTTAAATGATCCATAGTACATAATACTACATAACATGTAGTTGTCATTTAACCCATTCATGTTAGCAGGTCAGAATTGTAAATCTACTGCTGCAGTGCATTCTATATGTACTGTATATGTACTGTATATGTACAACATATAGAGTACACTGCAACAATAGATTTACAATTCTGACCTGCTAACATGAATAGGTTAAATGATCCATAGTACAACTACATGTTATGTACTATTATGTACTATGGATCATGATTTAACCTATCGATGTTAGCAGGGGATAATTGTAACTATATTACTGCAGTGTACTGGACGTGTGTGCTGTATATGTACTATGGATCATGATTTAACCTCCACTACATTACAGCAATAGATTTACAATTCTCCACTGCTAACATTAACCCAGATTACAGAGAACACTAAGCAATGCAAAAAAAACTTCCAGAAACTGCTATGTTCAAGTCAGAAAAGTCAAACAGTTTGCTTCCGCTCAAATTTGTTTTAGTTTTCCCATGATACCCTGCAAGCAAGAGGAGCACCTGGCTGCAAATAACCATTTATTTTTCAGTTATCAGGGACATACAGACATACATACGGTAATTAGAATGGTGCAGTCCTTGAGCTAATTGATAAAGCAGAACTTGTATCACCTACCCTTGCTCCCTCACCGGTGCCAACATCTTCTTTCCAACTTCTTCTGGGTGCCAGGTCTTCATGCCTCTTGATTGACCAGTGGGGGAAATGCGCATGGGAGTTCTTTCATCCCTGCACAAAGGTGTTCAGAGAATGTTACACTTGTGCATGCATGCTTATCGAGTTAACTCTGAGTACAATGACACTTTTCTCTGAACACAGTGCTGTTTTATTGTATGTGAAGTTAAGTAATCAGAGTCCTGAGCCCAAATGACCAGTACCAAGGTGTCTGACTATAACCTAGTACATGATCATTTGCCCTGTGCTCCCTGTTGAGTCTTTGGACCCCCGATGTGTGCACAGGAATTTGAGTGTGAAATCTGATGAGCTTGAGGATGGTTGGTGGATGAGGCAACAGAAGTAGTGGGAGCAGGCTACCGGTAAGGTGGAGTATTATTGTTAGAGTACAGTGTGCTAATACTGCCATTCTTTGGTGCCTCTGCTACCAGCCTTCTCTGGTGAGACTTGATTGTAAGTACCTTATCAGCTAAGGTAGCTGCTTGTTCAAAGGTGGTCAGTTTCCTTTCCCATTGTAGAGCTTATATTTCCATGGGGAATTTAGAAAATAATTGCTTCCTTAGGACCACTTGAATTATCTGCTCTGCAAGAAAGGCACCTTCTCTGTCCTGTCATCGTCAACATGCTGAGGCCATCCTGCGTCTAAACCGTTATAAAAAGGCTGTCAGTGACATGTTCCAGAATTTAGTTTAATATGTTTCTGGAGTCACTGCATAGTGTTCTAAGAAAGCCTGTTTATTAGCTTTGTAAATTCCCCATCTTTCAGTTTGTCTCTGCAG
Organism: Nanorana parkeri; assembly: GCF_000935625.1. NCBI lineage: Eukaryota > Metazoa > Chordata > Amphibia > Anura > Dicroglossidae > Nanorana > Nanorana parkeri. Next base: position 2,368,671 of record NW_017306295.1, on the reverse strand, counting down.
CTCCACCTTTTCAACAAACCCACTGAATGGCAGACCCCATCCATGCAAGGAAACTCAAATAGTCAATTGGTGTTTAAAGTTTTAAAAGAAGCCATCAACATCCCCCATACTTTCATTTAAAGGTTTAGTCCTTCCTGAATAGCTTCAGCCAGCCATGAGTTTCTCTGTACCTCCTTTACAGTGGTACTTTACCGCTTCCCACTCCTGTCGCTCTAGGCTTTTTCAATGGCCTCAATTTTCCTCTCTGGTGTACCATCCTCCCCCAAAATGACAATCTCCTTCTAATAGCAGATAACCCATGTGTATTCCTACTTGGATCTTGGTGTGTTTGGTGTATTTGCTTCAGATCTGTGCAGTAATCCAACATAACATTTTGCCTTTGTGCAGGAGCTTCCTGTAATAAAGACCAGTCACTGCTGCTCTCTCTCTCTCTCTCATTGTGCAGGGTAACTGGTCTTGTATCTACCCCCTCCTGTAGTTTTGTGCAGGCGATCTGTAGTGGGTGGACCTGCTGGGTTCCTCCCACAGATTTGCTCTGTGCACAGGCTATGTGCAGAATAGTGATGATGTCTACATTTAAAAGGAAATAAATGGGTTGCAAAAGGCATTTAGAACACACAACATGGATTTATAACCTTTGTGGCTATAGAGGAATATATTTAAAGTTTTTGTGCATAGAGTTCAACTTTAATCGATCAGATGCCTGATTTACGCATAGTCTTTTGCCATTTTTTTGTGTAGCATTTGTGTTATAGAGATTGAACATTAAATATTACTAGCATATGCCACAAAGCCAAGGAAAACCTTGGCTGATGAATTAAAAATTGATCAGGAACTGGGGACACGACAGCTCAGTCAAACAGTAGCAAACAGGCAAATCCTAGTTCCTTGAATTAGATGTAAGAGTAACCCATCTACCCTGACCCAACAGATAAGTTTTGCTACTGCAAAACAAGATCTGCATAACTTGATCCATCAAAATTACATCAGAAAACAAAATGGCTGAAGGTAAATGGTTGCAACTTCTGGGTAATATTTCTGAAACGAAAGGCTGCAATAGAGGATAAAATTAAACGCGTAATGAAAACACAGAAATTCAGATTCGTAAGAGCAAACCTAAAATGTAGCAAAGCAAAGCTTTTTAAAGAATATCCAGAGAAATTGGTCTTCTATTGTGAGGCTTAAATGATGTTTCTCTATATTCTTTGAGTACCAGTTTAACTGAGAAACAGCTTGTGCACGGGGGTTATCAGCAAACAAAAAAAAGTATTCTGTTAATGTTACAGTTTGTGTTCTAAGAAAGCCTGTTTATTAGCTTTGTAAATTCCCCATCTTTCAGTTTGTCTCTGCAAGGAAACTCAAATAGTTAAGACACGACAGAACTGCATATTCAGAGACTGAAGAATAAAAGTATTAGAAGAAAAACATAGCGTTAAAAGAACACCATAAGGACCATGCGGCTATATAACTGGCAAATAATGTAGAGGCCACAGAAAGCTTGATGGTGGCAATCACTGAATCTAAATTAGCTCCAAGAGCTGTTGTTGGCAGAGCACTCTTTTGTATGCTTTCTGAACCAAAAAGTGGAAGCAGGTTATTTTAAAACAGGACACCTGCAATTTAATTTTGTTTACCTGGAACATATTTGTCCTTAATCCAGATGTTCAGTTCAAGACAACGAAAAAGGGATTCAGTTATATTCTGCCCAGCGTATAGCCATGCAAATGCCATTCTCTCTAGCGCCACTAGCTGCCACCGACGCGTATACAAAATACTTCTATTTGCCAGTGCCATCTAGCGGCGATTCTGCCATGCGAATGGCATTGGCCTGGCTATATGCTGGATAGAACTTTTAGAAATTAAGCCCTATGTATCTTAATAACTGGAGATAACTTAGAAGAAAGACAATTTATGGCACATGATACCATTTTATTATTGATTTGGATTAAAATTCTGTGGTTACCCCTTCATCAAAATGTACTGCTAACATGCCTACACCTTTGACAGTACTCCATCATTTTATCCTGTTCATTGATCTATGCAACTGGACAAATTCGGGTATCTGCTTTTTGTAAGATATGTACTTGGATGGTTCACTACTACCTTTTGCCCAATGATGTGCCCTCTATGAATATTATCAATACTCTCAAATTAAACATCTCCTATCTCAACTATCTATCCCTAAGCAACTGATTATAGACTTCCTTTTATCCCGATGCCTTTCTTTCGATACCCCTTCTCGCAAAGGTATAACATTTTTCTTATTTGGGTGATAAACTATTGTTTGTGGAAACAACTCAAATGGATAAATGGGAACGGGACATAGGGACTAGCTTTTTTATTGATAAATGGAGAAAGGCATTGTTACATTTTTCTAAAGCCACTCAATGTGCTAACCATTGGGAATTGCATCAAAAAGTGATTAACAGATGGTATCATACTGATTACAAATCATCAAACTTTTCTATCCACCAATCCCTTAATGCAGGAGATCCTGCGGGGAAATTGGTTCCCTGTCACATGTCTTGTGGTACTGTAAAACACTACGTTCTTATTGGAACCAGGTGTTTTGTCTCGTATCTCAATTTTTAAGTGAATCTATTCCGCCCTCTATTTCTTTAGAGATACTTCATATTGGTTTGGACGATAGCCTTCAAACAGCAGCTTCCTGCCATTTTCTGTGACATGATGGTGACCATGCAAAAGACAGTTTCCAAGAGCAGCTGTAATCAAGATATGAACGTGGGACTGAATTTTGTTCAAAGCTCTTAATAATCTTACTTGGAGAATCATCTGCACCAGGACTCCTACCAACAGGTAAGCAGAACCTTTACCATAAAAAATAAATCAATCAATAAATAAGGGTTATTGGCAAACAAAATGAATCATTCCTATGTGCAGGAATCTAGTTTCCTTAAAGTTTCCTACCATAGCTATAAAAATAGTTGTTTGTTATACTTTTCTTTGAGTAGTTTACTTTACAAAATGATCATATGCATGTTGTTGGGCAAAAAAAACTTGCTGTACAAAGAATTGGACGATCACTGCAGGTTCACGTGCCCACATTTATTTATGTATTACTTATATATTAGCCTGCCTATCAATATTTGTTACATAATTTGTACTGTATATTTGCACATGATCTTTTTTAAAACTCATCACTTGCTTTGCGCTCAGAGGCAAACATGGACTCAGTTTTCAGTATATTAATCAGTTAGATCAGTTAATATTAGGGTTGCACAGATACCAAGTACAGTACTAGGTACAAGTACGAGTACATGTACCGATACTTTTGAGCTCCAAGACTACACTAGAGAAAAATTCAAAAGTTAGGAGGCAGCTGTCATTTGTAAGGAGCACACGGAGCTCCTGGGATTTGTACATCTCTGTTTTAATGTACAATTTTGTTTTTATACATATAAATAAATTGATGCACAGATACCAGTTTTGCGAGTACAAGTACTGGTACTTGCCGAGTACTTACAAGTACAAGTACTGATACATTTTTGTTTATTGTCATGTGACAGTTTTTCTAAAACAATACAGACTAAATATTTCAGGACAGTGGTGGAGTGCCAGAGCCAGGTCCCAGCTGCAACCGCTGCAACCCTGGTAGTTCTCATGAAAATGCCATGTATCTGCACTGGTACTCGAAAAGTATCTGTGCATCCCTAGTTAATATGATAAATATTGCATCTTGCCTGTAGGCAGAGTGCTGTGATGTTTTCAGGAAACTATGTATAGCACCCTTCCTCCATCCATGATCTGCCTGTATTACATAGAGGAGAAGAGACCTCTGGGCCTAAAACTGGGCATGTATTGTTTCATTCTAAACCTACAACTTGAAACAAAAGTATACTAAGAATGTTAGTTTTTTGCTTCCATTCGCGCAGAATGAACAATGGATGTAAATAGGGATGTCCCAATACCAATACCAGTATTGGTATCGGGGCCGATACCGGGCATTTTCACGAGTACTTGTATTCGTGAAAATGCCCTAATTCTTAAGGCCGATACCGTCCCTTTACATTTTTAAACCGCAGCGGCTGTCTGAGTTCCCGTGCTTGTGGGGACCTCGGCAGCCTGCTGGGGAACTGCAAGTAGCTGTGCATGGCAGTGACTGTCCGGTTCTATAGCTCTTCTTCCTCCTTCCCGGGCACAAGCACAGCCATGGACAGCCCCACACCGCACAGCAGGGGTACCCAACCACCACCAGTTACCAACTGGCCTGAAGCCTCTGACAGTCTCCTGGGCAGTCCTGCTCCCATTCCAGGACCAGAGAGGAGGAGAGCAGAGCAGCACAGCCATGCCAGTGCAGACAGTGGGACAGCATGACCGTATTCCTTAAGAGAGCAGAGCAGCATGGCTCTCTGTCAGTGCAGAGAGAGGAGCAGCATGGTCATGTCAGTGAGGAGACAGAGCACGGCCTTGTGTGTAGTGATGCCAAGTGGATGGGCTGACAGCTCTGTGTTGAGCCAGGGATATGTTTCAAGGTAATGACCCTAATAGTATGTGTGCAGCCCTCTCTTACATATCTTCCCTTCATATTACACCCACAGCAGCCTGGACTCCCCCTGTCTGTCCTGTGTTATGTTATCTGCAGCACACTGATCACTACCACCCTCTCCCTGCCACCCCTAACATCAACACCCCACACACCCCCTCCCTGCCACCCCATAACATTGTATTGTGTTCTGGGGGACATCTGTATTATACTCTGGGGGACATCTGTATGTAGCCCTGGTGACATTTGTATTGTGCTCTGGGGGACATCTGTACTGTGCTCTGGGGGACATCTGTATTGTGCTCTGGGGGACATCTGTATTATGCTCTGGGGGATATCTGTATTGTGCTCTGGGGGACATCTGTATGTAGCCCTGGTAACATCTGTATGTAGCCCTGGTAACATCTGTATATAGCCCTGGTGACATCTGTATTTGGCTCTGGTGAGAAACTGCCCGAAAATCATTAGTCTGTGTTGTTTTAGAAAACAAATGTCCCTTTAAGAAAAAGTATTGGTAAATGGTATCGGCAAGTACCTAAGGGAAAGTACTTGTACTTGGTCTTAAAAAAGTGGCATTAGGACATCCCTAGATGTAACTAGCCTATTAACCCTGCGACTTTAGTACCACTTAAAGTATATGACATGTCTGACCTCAGGGCTGAGTCTCACCAACTGCCACCCCCTGTTCATAAATAAGATTATTGACAATCAGCTGATAACATTCAGAATCATAACTAAAAATTTGTAAAAATCTAAAGTTCACCTTTAAACAATTTATCTAAAGATTACTCATGAAACCTCCATTACACATCAAGCTTCACCCATTACATTAAGGAATCTTAGCAAACCATGGCAATGCAGTACTGACGCAAGTAAAAATAACTGATGTGGAATATGAATGAAATTCACAGGATATGCATTGATAGGAATATTGATATGCAAAGTGTGTATTCAGATGTTAGCAGGAGGAACATTTCAAATAGCTTGAACAACTAAAGTGTGGTTTGGTCATCTGTTGTGAGCTACTAATTATTTTGGCAGGTATCCACTAGCTCCACTCAGGAAGCCCTAAATACTGTTAGATAAGAAAGCTAACCCAAGAACAATAAAAAGCAATTGCAACTGAATGAACTTCTAAATAATATCATAAAACCTACCTGAGATAATGTAGTTGTCATAGTATCGGTATAATCATGTTGTTACTGTGAACTGTTGCCTGAATTGTTGCAATTACAAAAACCTTTTCATTACTGATCAGACATAGACTAAAATCTGGACTACTGCAAACAGAACCCATATCTATGCTACAGGATAATTGAAGGACAACATTTTGCTTAACACCTGTTCTAGTAGCTAAACTGTGGGTGTTTTCACTGGTTTAACTTAAGGATTTTAAAGGGAATGTAAAATCTTTTTGAATAATGTTATCAGAATTGTAGTTTTTAAGTGTTTATATATTAAGTGGTAAACAGGGTCAGTCGAGGAGCGCAAGGCCATTTTGAAGTGACACGTTGGTCATAATTGCTCAAGCAGTAGTTTGCTGTAATCAGAAGTATCTGGACGCTGATGGTAACCACTTTGAGCACCTCTTGGCATTTCAGAAGTCAAACGTGACTTGTATTCATCTTTTGTTATCGATATATATTGAGTATTACAATTTTAATACAGTTTTTGCTTTCTTAAAATGTGTATGGTCCATCAAGTTCAACCTATTGTGTGTATGTTTTGGATTCTGCATCTGTATGCGTGTGTACGAGTCTCCGTGTGAACTTATTTTTTAAGGGTACCTGTACCCCTGTATGTTACGGTCTTTGAGGAAATTGTCCAAATGCATTTTGAATGATTCAAGACTCCCAGCTGATACCACTGCTTGTGGCTGAGAGTTCCAGACCCTAAACGCACTAACTGAAAAGAATCCCCTACGCCCCTTGTGGTTAAATCTTTTCTCCACCAATCTTTTCTCCACCAGTGCGGGGGTAGCGGTGGTGCTACCCCCGCACTGTAAGGGTTAACTACTTGCTTGCGTCTAGGTTAAAAAAAATTTTTATACTTTAGGGTCCCCACACACCTTACGATTATCGTACGAGAATCGCGGGAAATCCTATACAGGTGAAACTCGAATAATTAGAATATCGTGCAAAGTTCATTTATTTCACTAATGCAACTTAAAAGGTGAAACTAATATATGAGATAGACTCATTACATGCAAAGCAAGATAGTTCAAGCCGTGATTTGTCATCATTGTGATGATTATGGCTTACAGCTCATGAAAACCCCAAGAACCCCAAATCCACAACCTCAAAAAAGTAGATTATTACATGCAATCAATAAAACAAGGATTGTACATAGAACAATATCGGACATCTGAAAAGTACAAGCATGCATATGTACTCAGAACTTGGTTTGGGCCCCTTTTGCAGCACTTACTGCAATTACTTTTGCACGATATTCTAATTATTCGAGTTTCACCTGTATATACACAAGCCACACAAACACACACACGTAGAACTTAATGGACCTGTGTCTTTATTCAACCTCAAATACTATGTAACTATACTCAACCCCGTAGCTCAGAGACAGCTCCTTCTTAGACTAGTCCTTCCAGCATCTCTCCCCCTCCTCTGCAGAGGTCTAATGTCCCGTAAATTATCACATTCTGTACATTGTGACAGGCTGGAGGGAGAATTTAATCCTTAAAGTGTGGGGGTAGGTGTTGTAGGTTTTCCAGATGTTGTCTATTACTTTATTATTAAGGGGGTTGATTTGCTAGAGGCATGCAGTCCGTTCACTTTGCAAGGGAATTTCCCCTATCTTAGTAAATGAGGTGAAGCTCTGCTGACTTCCATCATCCAATCATGTAAGCAAACATTGTGCATGCAAAAATAGTTTATTTTTAAAATTTTCCTTGTTTTCATTGATTGGGTATTCTTCATTAAAGTTAAATTTCACCATGTTAAAGCAGAACTCCAGGCAAATCAAATCTTAACCCTTGCAGTAGGGCTACCCCCGCACTGCAAAGGTTAAGTGCTTGATTTGTCTAGGATTCAAGAAGGGACTGGTCTAAAAGCAAACTGGGATCTTCGTTCAGGTGAGTATAACTTTTTATTTTAGCTCCCTAGACAAAATGAGCACTTAACCTTTGCAGTGCTGAGGGTAGCCCTACTGCAAGGGTTAAGATTTGATTTTCCCAGAGTTCTGCCTTAAGCTAAGTGAAAAGCCTAGTTGCCTTTAGTAATAGAACCCCATGAAGTCTACCTGATCAGTGTAAATCAGGTTTAAGAACAGGCTATTTAATCTTGGCACTAAGAATTTGGCCATTATTTTTAATTTTGAATTAATCAGTGATACATCCCTATAATTTTCTTACAGAGAGATGTGATGACTTATGCCATCAGTTAAAAAAGGCCTTTTTTTTTATTATGCAGACTGTGTACCGGTATATTACAATGATAAAAAAAACCGACATCGGCCATAGGCACACGTCAAGGTTATTCAGGCTTGTAGGAAGCTCTGCCTTCCTGGTGTTCTTACAAAGGAAGCATTGAGAGGCATGAAGAGGAGAAAGTGAAAACCTGGATGGGGTGGGAACCCCACTAACTGCACAGCAACTAACAGCAAAGTGAAAGTCAGTTGCTGCCTAGAAGAACTAGGGCTGATTACTGCAGATAGCTGTATTGTAACATAAAGACAACAGCATGTATGTTGAGCTCTATTAATGCTTTTAACATACATAGCTTTAGTTTGGGTGCTTGTTGTGGACACTTTTCATTGAATGAATGTGTGCTACTGAAGTAACAGAAAGCTGGACAATGAAGTAACATTTGAAGGGCTCCAGTGGCCATGTTTTATTCTGTCAATAAGATTTGTTAAGTAGTCATTATCTTTCTCTGGCATACAGTTGGTTTCACCTTCTTCATTAAATGAAACATTCTTACTTCCTCCTTAATTCATATTAACAAAGGGTAACACCAAATTACTATTCTAGTACATAATACAAGAGACCAAGCTTGCTGTTTCTTCAGCCTTTTTTTGATATTTGAAAAAAAAATGTTGAAGAAAGTCTTGTTTTTCTCTAGTAGTACAAATAACTTTCTAGCTGTAAAACTAACAAGCATGAGTGGGCGTACAAGAGGGCAGCTTTAGGTAACGTGACTGAGAAGGCTACTCTACATATGGAATATTACAAGACATTCTGTTTATCTCTTCTAGTACTGTAGGTGAGGTCTAAATAAGCTTCTGAAATATTACAAATTACCACATATGCCTCTGTTATAAACACAGCTTTAGTGAGAGCTCTGAAAACACTAAAAAGTTTTCTAGAACTGCATTCTACATATATAAAATCCTGTGTTTTCACAAAATTGTCTTAAAACAATGGGCTAATTGCTATGTTGTAGGGAATAGCTAGAAATGTGTATTGCGTGTAAGCATTACTTCTGAAAAATGTTCTATTTGTCTTTAAGTTCTCCTAAAAAGCAGCAATGAAATTCTTTGTAAGTAAAGGTGGCCATACACTGCTCGATTCTTGTACGAGAATCAGGCGCAATCCCGCGATCGTACGAGAATCGAGCAGTGTGAACGAAGACGTGCGACGGCTTCTACTGTACGGTCGCACGTCTTTTGTCGAACCAACATGCTCGAAAACACGCCGAGAATCGTACGATTGTCGGCAGTTTTCTAGCCTGCTCGTCCGATAGCTGCTGAACGGGCCGATGTGCACACGCGCACACTGCCCGTTCTGCATTGCGGTCATCGGAAGCCCGCCCCTCAGCGGGGCGGGCTTTCGATTATCGTAAGTACGATCGGCCCGTCCAAGGTGGACAGATCGTACGAGCTTTCAATAAGCATACGACCATCGCAAGACAAAAGTCTTGCGATGGTCGTAAGGTGTATGGGCACCTTAAGTCTGCTTGGCACTCCTTTGCCTACAGCCTCATAGCTGCATATCTGCAATGTGAGATCTAAGGCACTGCTGCTGCTTTAAAGAGAACTATGGGGTAACCTTTTTATCATATAGTTCTCTTTAGGGTCACGGGAGGACATATACTAACCTCCTCCCGTGACCCAAAGCTCAGTATATCACGGGCTATTGCCCGCGATATACTGAGAATGCCGCAGCCAGGATGGATCCCGACAATACTGTCTGGATCCACCCAGCTGCATGAGTGACAGCGGGCTCTGCCTATCTAGAGGCAGAGCCAGCTGTTCCCACCCCTACCCCATTCGTTCCTCCAGTCAGCGCTGGGGAATCAGAGGGGGGAATCCCTGCAGGGAGCGGCAACTGACAGTCACCCCTCTCTGCAGGGAGATGATCGGAAAGTGAGCAAGCGACTGTATGTGTTCTGTCCCAATCAATAGAGCCGACTTGTGACAGCTTCTTTATGATCAATAGAGCCGATGTGTGACAGCTTCTTTATGATCAATAGAGACGATGTGTGACTGCTCTAACTATGAGGATGAGTGGAAATCACTCACCTTATAGTTCTCCTTTAAGGTTAGACTCGGGAGATTTGTAGTGAGATTTGGGGATGTTACTACCTGGCTGTTCACTGCTGGAGGCTCTGACATGAGGAAGAAAAAAACCCAGCCTTCACCAAGACAGCTGCTTCCATACGGAGACATGGCGGAGAACAAGGCATTGTAAAATCAGCAATGGGGTAAAGATCAGCTGCAGGGAGATACTGGTGACTGGTCCTTGCCCTCTGCTGCCTCTTTGTTTAGACAGAGCTTCCAGAGTTGGCTTCAAAATAACTTGTGTCACCTAAACATCGAATTAACAATTAACAGAAGTAAAGTCCGCTGTGGAGGTTGGGCTCTTGCCATAATATGCAAGTATGCACAGCAGTGTACTCGAGAGATCAAAACTGCTAGAAGACAGAAGCAGCTGTTTTCTGACTGCAGAGACTTTTCTAATTTCTAGCAGTTTTTGATATATTTAGGTTTAGCTCTGCTATAAAGTAGAACTCCAGGTATACATAAAAAAGGTCTTGCTATATTTCCATTCAAAAACATTAAAGTGACACTAAACTCAGCAGTTAAATCTCAAAAAATCCATTCACGTACTACAAATTAGTAAACTAAAAGTGATATTGTAGTCCATGAGGGGAGCGAGCTTGGAGCGGTGGCTACTATACAACAAACACAGGGACCATGGGGAACAAAAGTAGCAACCCTCCAGAAGGAAGGACAGTGTCAGCACCAATTCAGAGATGATTTGAGGATCTACAGCGAGGTGATACACAAATAAGATACAGTATTGTTCATATTTAACCAATAAAAAAACCAGTAAAAAAACGGACGGATGCTTCATAGCCCGCCGATCGTCTACATGTGCTCGTTTTTTCGCCCCCCACCCAGCGGCCGCCGCCGCCGGTTTTTTGACCCCCCTGACCCCTCACCTTCAATCCCGGGTACGCTGCCCCATCTGCGGCCCGGGATCGGGTCGGGAGGGCGTCAAGAGGAAGGGAGATCAGCTCCTTGCTGACCTCCCTCTGGGCTGTGAATGCAGAAGTGATGTGTATTACATCACTTCCGTCAACTTCAGCTTTGAAATAATTTTCTACAATCCAAAACAATAAAGTAGGAGTGCTAGGTCTATGAGCCAAACTTGACTGCAAGGAAGGCTACCATGAAGCTGAAGTACAGAATCTCACAATTGTGGTGATGGTCATTTGAAAACCAACAGGTCAGAAAGTCACAGGGTTGATGAAATGCTTACGTTTAACAGGGGTGTTAGACAACTAAAACACTGGCCAATTTAAACAGATGGGGTGCCCAAGCTACCCCCAGGATACATTCTTGAAAATGAAAACAAATGCAAGATTTAAAAACAGTTGAACTGGATTGAAAAGTTATTGCACTGGTGCAGGTACACCAGCAGTTCTTTTACCCATAACTGCAGTGCATAGTATTAGCCTGTCTCCGGAATAAGGAGACACTATTTTTCAGAACATCTCATAAGTTTAATAGAAACTAATGGTATTTAACATAATTTCACAAATTGGCAGATTTTAGTCTTCAATCACAAAAAAAACATCTAGTATAAAGATCATGTTGTCAAAACTCTCTTACATTTTATGGGAACACAACCAAATGTACAATTACTGTGTCAAATATATTTCAAAACACCACCAACATCCAAAGGGTGGGAGGAGGAGAAAGGAGGGCTGGCTTTTTTGACCTCTGAGTTGTACTAATTGAAGAACTACTTAGATGTCCATGGCCTTGTTTCTGGGCGTCTCTATACAGACGCATGCATGCACAGTATATATACCCACACGCACAGTATATTCATATGAAGTTATCCAATATAACTTGGCTATTTACTTTGTTTTACCATGTTGTTAAATGTATTGCACAATAGAGATATGAAATTATAGTATGATGCCTCCCATATTTTTCTAAATGCAACTTTTCAAACCAGTTATTGTCCCAATCTCACAAATTCACTGGCCCATGCTAATGTACAATTGAATGCAATAGAAATGTAACACAGGGGTTTATTCTAAAAAAGATTTGCATAGCTTATTGGTCCAGCAAAATTGCATATACATTTGTTCAGTGCTAGTTAATCAGCTGTTAGAATGGGGGCAAAACAAATGTTCCTAGTGTTATTTCTCTTCTATTCATAAGAGCAAAGTAAATTGGGGAAAATATGGAATTATTGCCGCTAAATGGATCATAAGAAAAAAATACATATTTGTGAAGAGATACAGTGTTAAAAGTAAAGAGACTGCTGGAGGGAATGAGTATACACATGTAATCATTCATACTGCGGGGATAGCAATGTTTACATTTATATGTGCATTTTCTCCAGTGTTCTCTTGAATTGTATCTCCTTACTAGCATGTATTTATTTCTTATGAGCCCCAGCTCCATCTAGTGGCCATAATGCCATATTTTCCCCATTCACTCTGTTCTGTATGACTATACCTACTGAAGAACATTTGACTAGAAGAGAATTTACATCAAGGACATTAGTGTTTGTCTCTTACTTACAACAGCTGGTTAAGACGCACAGAGTGAATGTACATGCGGTTTCTCTAGATGAATAAGCTATACAAATAGACTTCATAGTGACAAGACCCAGACACCATGTACACATTTCTCCTGCACACCTTATGCTGTAAATGCTACCAAACAGCTTTGTTGTTTTCAAATACCATAAGGTGCTTTATTCCTGGTGTTTTCAGTAATTACAGAATTGTAGCACCTGATGAAGTTTCAGACCGTCATACTACAGACTGGGAGCTCTAAAAGCCAAGTACAAACTAGAAAACTGCCTGACCAATGTTCTGGTGTCTATCCAAATCCCATATAGAATATCAGTGACACCATTCTTATGACTCCATGGGAACACAGAGATGGGTAGTAGCAAAGAGACACACATAATATAATTGAGAATAAATTGCACATAAAGCATAACAAAGTAATACAGTGGAACAAGCATTTTTCTAAACAATATTACACATGCAAGTGGGAATGGTGAAATGTTGTTAGTTCTGGGCAGGAGGATACTTTTCTACCACTATTTAAGGAGTTCCAATGCATAAACACCCTACTAAAGCAAATGAACAAGAGCAGAGATAAATTGCTACAGTGCAATTGCATTGAGGGCCCACACAAGCGTGCAGATGTAGGTGTTCACAGCTATCTAGATGATCATTGCTAATATACCATGCAAACCAAGTTTGCTGTAAACATCATAATAATGCTGCTTTTGTGCCGACTTTGGCTTTCCCAAAAAAAAAGACTTAGCCGCAGACCCCTAAACTAATCTAATTTAGAACTTGCTTTGGCAGAGGCTTCCACCATTGTGAACAACAATGGAGCAGTAGTCTTCTACAGCCCTGGCAATGTAGTAAATTCCCATTGACTCTCCTAAAGTAGAGATGCTACTTAGGAATGACTGTGTCAGTGCAGTTAGCACCAGAGAAGATTTCTGCACAGAGGACGTAAGCAACAGAAGAGGCTGCCACTATCATGGAAAGGTAAATAGTAACTTGGATGGGGGGTTTAGCTCAGATTAGGTGAAGGGTCTTGAAACGTTGGGCTGAGGTATTTGTTTTGTAAAAATATTTTTTTTTTAATAAAGCAGTTCACTCTTAATATGGTTGTATGCCTATATGGTATGCACACCTAGAATAATAACAGCAGTTAGAGCCATAAACATTGGAGAAAATCACATTTTCATTTTCAACATGCAATGGATTAGTCGGCATACATATGGTTGCTGGAGTGTATATTCTATAGCAAACCATACCCATTAATAAATTCAGTGTCTATATGTTGCAGTCTGTGTCTGTATGTCCAGGCATATAGCAAATGCTGCAAGGAAAAGATTTGGCTGTCCGCACATATTCAATGGGGGAATTTAAGAAAACTGTAGCAGATTGCACTGCAGCCAATCAGCTTCTCTGTCTCATTTGTTTGTTTTTTTTTAAACATTCGTTTTTATTAGAAGTTTTACAGTATACAAAAATCCGAATGATACAGTAATCAGGCAAAAGGGTCATATTGTCATAACAGATCACTTTGATATTGGACAATTTTGAAAGAAAAGGCACAGGTTAATCTAGAAAGTTATAAAAAAAACAACAACTGTATAAAAGAACACTCAACTGATCAGACATGGGTCAGAGAGTATACTAGAGTGCAGTGACAGTCCATCTGACCTGCGCTGTGCATATGACTAAAACAAAGTTCCAAGAAACAAAACCCAGAAATCATCACAATCGGATTGAGAAAACAAAAAGCGGAGGAGGAAAGAAAAAAAAAGTGGGGAGAGAGTATAAGAGAGATAAGTAAAGAAGAAGGAAAGGAGAGCGGGGGTCTGGGGCTGATCAGGTTCACAGAAGCATTGATTACTACCAATTATGAGGGGACATGGTCTGAATAGATGGCGATGACTCAGACCCTTATGAGGTCAGGATCGAATCCAGATGGAAGACATTTTTGAATCCACGGCTCCCAGATTTTCTCAAATTTATGCATCTTGTCATGGAGTTTAGCAGTGAGTTTTTCATATACAAACACTGTGTGAAGGTGCGCTTTCGTTTCGGATAAGCATAGTAAGGGGGACAGCCAGGCATTAGCGATAGTTTGTTTAGCCGCAGTGAGTATATGAGTCATAAGGGTAAATTGTGCTCTATCTAATTCATCAGGTCTCAAATTTAGGAGAGCTACAGCCGGTTGAAAAGGTGGAGCGACATCGATTAGGGATTGTAAAAAAGTGCTATCGGGCATGTCCACCATATGTGGAACATCGTACCCTGGATATCACAGTGACGATAACACTGAGGGGATGACGAGGGGAATATGTGTGCTAGTCGAGAGGGGACGTAATACCAACACATTAAGACTTTTATAGTTGGTCTCCACTGCCGCCGCGCATTGAGAGGAGGTCCTGATCGTGGTCCACATTTGCTCCCATTGTTCAGGTTCCAATGTGACGCCTAGATCTCGTTGCCATTGTGACATATATGTATGAGTAGGTGAAGAAGAGGGATGAAGTAGGGAGGAATAAAGCAAAGAAATTACTCCTTTAGAATGTGGAGAATCTAAGCAAATACGCTCAAATGAAGTAAGAGGAGAGCGTATGGGGTGAGGGCCTTACATTGAGGTTAAGAAATGCCGAATTTGTACATAACGGAAGATGTCAGCGTTGGAGTATTCATGTCTCGCACATATAGTAGAAAAGGGCGTAATACCATCGGAGTCCAGGAGAGAGTGGATGAGGGTCATGTTATTGTCAACCCATTTAGAAAAAGCGGTCGTATATTCTAGACCCGGGGGAAAGGCTGCATTGTGGAGAAAGGAGAGAAGAGGAAGGTGAGGGGAAACAAGCTTTCCTGAGTGTTTTACGGAGTCCCAAGTTTTCAGGGAATGGAGAGTTATCGGGTTATGAATGCGGGGACGTGTTTTTGGGATAGACCAAAGCAAGTTGTGCACCCCGAGGGGAGCACAATCGACAGCTTCAAGCGAAACCCACAAGGGGACTTCAACTGAAGCATGGTATTTAGTTAGAGGTGCAAGCTGTGCCGCTCGGTAATATAGAGCTATGTTAGGTACACCCAGACCCCCCAAAGGTCTGTGAAGGAACAAAGAATGTCTGGGAATACGAGGTTTATGGCCCGCCCAAACGAAGTGCATCACTTGCCTTTGTAGTATGCGGATGGTGTGGGAGGGTATAGGGACCGGGAGGACCCTGAAAAAATATAATAGCTTTGGGAGGAAGGTCATTTTTATAGCCGCTATACGTCCCATTAGAGAAAGAGGGAAATGAGACCAGGTAGAAAGTAAGGTGCGTAGGTGTTGAAACAATGGAGGGTAGTTAGCCGAGTATAGTGATGAATAGGAAGAGGTTAAATGGACACCTAGATAGGGTAGAGCGGTGGAAGCCCAAGGAAAAGGGACAGGCGATTGGAGTTGCTGGACTATCTGTGGCGGTAACGAAATGATGAGTGCTTTAGATTTGGAGAAGTTTACTGAGAGACCTGATAGGGAGCCGAAGGAAGAGAGAACTGAAAATAGATTGGGGAGCGAGACAAGAGGTTGGGACAGGGAGAGGAGGAGCTCTGTCTCATTTTCAAATCTTACCTCAGCAAACTGAAGAGAGATGCTGATTGGTTGCCATGGGCAACTGCTCCAGATTCTGTTTGCTCCAGTTTTGATCAATTCCCCAATGCCTTTTAGTATATCAGCCCCAGGGTTTCGACATAGCCAGACTTGTCATCTCACTTTGTTAAGAATGATGTAAGCTCCTTTGTGTGTGTTCGTATTGCCATATTCTGGTAGCCTAATCTATTTATTCACTCATAGTAGTGAGGTGTGCGTTTGTTGGTAGTGAAATTGACTGTATTCAAACATTTCCCTTGGGTGTGATCTATAATAAAGATTGGGAACCACTGCCTTACAGCCCTGCAAAAATCTATACTGTGACTCACAAAGAGGTGAATGGTGTTCTATATACACTCATCTGGTGCAGAAGAAGCAGTGTCTAAAGCAAAGGTAGGCTACCTTGGAACAACTACAAACCGCATCACGCATCTGCCTGTTCGTCTTGCTTATGGCTATCCGAGTATTTCAATGCCTCATGGGATTTGTAGATTCACCGCAGCTGGAGTGCTGAAGTTGCCTACCCCGCTCCAAAAGATGCTAGTTCTTAAAATGTCTTGTTAAAATTATGTTATATTATGCGTTTTCCACCAATATCATTTATGTAAAAATCTGCACAGTTTGCTGTAATTATTTCCCTTTCTGTGGTCCCTTTTGGCCACTGTGTTTTCTTGCAACTTGCTATTTCTTTGCGGCTCCCCTACTTAATGGATTTACTGTTCTGCATATAGGTGCATATAGCAGTGTACACTCATCAAGGCTCCTGTAGTTATGTGACTGAAGGGAACTGGCTCTTATTCAGAAGTTACATACCTTACTAATAAGTTGTTCAAGCATGTAGAATTGGGGCAGAGAGCCATACCCAAGTTATAACAAGTTCAGTCAGCTATATTGCTGCACAGACAATGGAATAGTACTTCTGTATTAGGGTATTACACTGGCAAGTATAGTAAGAGAAATACAGATGATCATAGAAAAAGATTACTTCTTTTGGTTCCACGACAGAGGAAGTTATGGCATTTGTCTACTGCAATCATTACTATACATAGAATACCGTGAACCCTGACAAACTCTCCCTCTACAAAACTAGAACCTGATACAGTTGGCTGAACTCACCACAAATACAGCAATTCATGATTGTGCAAACTGAGTAATTTATTCCCCCAGTGAGTATAGTATGTTATGCATCTCCCTGACAAGAAATGTATTCCCTACTGTGGGGGACACAAATACAGAATAATGGAAGCCACCGAGTAGAAGTACCCTCCCAAGAGGAAAGAAAATGTGGCATGCCATGCTATAAGGGGCCACACAGTGGACAATAAGAGAGAGATAGTATGTTAGGAAGGGGGTGGGGGAATAAATAATAATAACAAAAGAAAATTATATATCTATACAATATATCTACTGTATATATATATGTATATCTGTAGATATATATCTATAGATATATCTGTAGATATATCTATAGATGTATCTATATATATATATATATATATACATATCTATAGCTATATCTATAGATATATATATATATACACACACACATACATAATAGTAGTAGTACAGGTGAAATGCGAATAATTAGAATATCGTGCAAAAGTTAATTTATTTCACTAATGCAACTTAAAAGGTGAAACTAATATATGAGATAGACGCATTACATGCAAAGCAAGATAGTTCAAGTCGTGATTTGTCATAATTGTGATGATTATGGCTTACAGCTCATGAAAACCCCAAATCCACAATCTCAGAAAATTAGAATATTGTGACAAGGTGCAATATTCTAGGCTCAAAGTGTCCCACTCTAATCAGCTAATTAAGCCATGACACCTGCAAAGGGTTCCTGAGCTTTTAAATGGTCTCTCAGTCTGGTTCAGTAGGAATCACAATCATGGGAAAGACTGCTGACCTGACAGTTGTGCATCTATGTACAATCCTTGTTTTATTGATTGCATGTAATATTCTAATTTTCTGAGATTGTGGATTTGGGGTTTTCATGAGCTGTAAGCCATAATCATCACAATTATGACAAATCACGGCTTGAACTATCTTGCTTTGCATGTAATGAGTCTATCTCATATATTAGTTTCACCTTTTAAGTTGCATTAGTGAAATAAATGAACTTTTGCACGATATTCTAATTATTCGAGTTTCACCTGTATATAGTATAATAGTAATATATATAATAGTAATAGTAATATATATATATGTGCTTGAACACCAAAATAGGGTTAAGGGATAGCCACAGAGCAAAAGTATTCTATTGAACAGTGTAATTGGTTGCACACAATTAGATGATAGAAGTCAGCAGGGCTTCACCTAATTCACTAAACTAAGGGAAAATTCCCTTGCAAAGTGAACAACCTATTTCCCTTTAATAAATCAAATTCACAGACTCAAGAGAGAGAGAGAGAGATAATAAATGGTGCCCAAAGTTGACGTTTTTGGCACCAGTGCGCCAAAAAAAATTTTGTTTTAAATCGTACAACTGGAAAGAGTGCAGAGAAGGCAATTTTGAAGGAGAACTATGAGGTGAGTGAAAATCACTCATCCTCATAGTTCGGGCCGACGTGTGACAATGAAACTGTCAAACGTTGGCTCAATAGATCAGGAAGTGAGCAAACACATACCGTCGCTCGCTCACTTCTTGATCATGTCAGTCATGGCTCCCTGCAGGGATTCCCTCCTCCCCGCTCCTCCAGCGCTGACTGGAGGAACAGACGGGGGAGGGGGTGGGTACAGCTGGCTCTGCCTTTAGGCAGAGACCGCTGTCATTCACGCAGCTGGGTGGATCTCGACAGCATTGTCTGGATCCATCCCGGCTGTGGAGGTCTCAGTATACCGCAAGCTGTAGCTCGTGATACACTGTCTTTTGCTTGAGGAAGGGGATCCTGTGTGACCCCGAAACGTTTGTTGCATCTTGTGTGATATGTTATCACGTCATTAAATAGACCTTGTTTGGCATTGCTATTGGAGTGCCAGGATCCCTGATATTCTACATGTTCGTCATGGCTGCCACCCGTTGATCACCGCAGCACCCAGCATTTTTCATTGGAGTGAACGGTCAGGAGTGCGATGGGCTCATGGACTTTCCTTATACTGAGCTTTGGGTCACGGGTGGACGCTGGTATATGTCCTCCCATGACCCTTATGAGAACTATGGGGAAAAACACTTACCCCATAGTTCTCTTTTAAGGTCACAGAGGACCTCAGCTATGAGGGCGGACTAACTCAACTGGATTTACGGTATGTTTCCTTGAAAAGGAAGTGATTATGGAAGGATATGATCACCTAGGCAAGTTGTATTTTTGAGGATTAATGTAACTATTGAATAACTACAGTGCTCTCGGTCAATCCAAAATGTTAATAAACCTCAAACCTGAATATTTAGGAAGTAAAAGTGAGGTTTTGGCATTCTTAGGAGAATATCTATCTGTGCACAATTATTGGGTACCTATTAGTATGCACAATTATTATGCAGCTAAATGGAAAACTAAAATTTTCCCACCTCACTTGTTTATTTTAATCTGTTAAAGTGAGAATAATAAACAAACAACTCAAAATTTACAAATAAACATTTCCGACATTTTCAAAAACAAAATCAGACACCAATATAGCCCCACCTTCTTTTCACTACCAGTCATCAGCCTTCCATCCATGGAGTCTGTCAGTTTCTTCATCTGTTGACGATCAACTTTTTGTGTAGCAGCAAACACAGCCTCCCAGACACTGTTCAGAGAGGTGCACTGTTTTCCTTCACCATAAATCTCCCGTTTTGAGAACCCACAGGTTCTCAATAGGGTTTAGGTCAGGTGAGTAAGGGGGCCATGTCATTATTCTTTCATCTTTAAGGCCTTTACTGGCTAGCCATGCAGTGGAGTACTTTGATGGCATGCGATGGAACATTGCCCTGCATAAATATCCTGGTCTTCTTGAAAGATGCAGACTTTTTCCTGTATCACTGCTTAGTATTCTAAAAACTGGCAGTAGGTTTGGGAGTTGATTTTGAGTCCATCTTCAACTCGAAAAGGTCCAACTAGCTAATCTTTATTAATACCTGCCCATACCGGTACTCCACCTTGCCGGCGTCTGAGTCGAAGCGGTACTCTGTGCCCGTTACTGATCCAGCCACGGGCCCATCCATCTGGTCTGTCATGAGTCACTCTCATCTCATCAGTCCATATAACCTTTGAAAAATCTGTCTTTCAGATATTTCTTGGCCCAGTCTTGATGTTTCTACTTACGTGTCTTGTTCAGTGGTGGTCGGGTTTCAGCCTTCCTTACCTTGGCCATGTCTCTGAGCACTGAACACCTTCTACTTCTGGGCACTCCAGGTAGGTTGCAGTTCTGGAATATGACAGCACTGAGGATAATGGGTTCCTGGTAGCTTCACGTTTGATTCTTCTAAAATGTTTGGCAGTTAATTTGCTTCTTTCTTTCTCAACACGTTTCTTGCGACCCTGTTGACTATTTGCAACAAAAAGTTTGAGGGTTCTGTGATCACGCCCCAATATCTTTGCAATTTGTGTTGCATCCCTCTGAAAAACATTTTACACTTTTTGACTTTTCAGAGTCAGTTAAATCTCTTCTTTGGCCCATTTTGCCTGAGGAAAAGAAGCTGCCTAATAATTATGCACACCTTGATATAGGGTGTACACCCTCCCTCATTACACAAATACACATCACCTGATATGCTTAAATCAAATAAGGCTTCAAGTTTATACAGCTTGGAGTTAGGACAATATGCATAAAAATAGTGATTTGGTCAAAATACTCACTTGCCTAATAATTGTGCACACACTGTAATCCATATTACAAACTAAGTGGACAGTGGTTCACTTTATGGAGCAACTATACATTTCCAAGAAACCACTCTACCGCCACCCCCCATACCCCTCCTGAACTTACCTTCACTCAGTGGTGTCCCTAACCTTTTTTTCGCCTGAGGCGGGAGGTGACTTGAGAGTGACGCCACCCTCTGCAGGCTCTGCATCTTCACGGCTGTTGGCATCCATGGATGCTCTGGCTGGTATCCTGCCCATCTCCTGGCAATCTGTGACATCAGTGGTTGCCAGGAGCTGGGCGGGAGGCTTGCCAGAGTATCTAGGTTGCTAAAAGCTGGGCGGGGAGATGTGTAGGACCCTCATACATCTCCCCGCCCTGCTCTTAGCAACTTGGAATGATCTGGCTGGAAAGGGGTTGGTAGCCACACTGCAAACATTGTGCAGCAGAGCGGCCAGTATACGACAAACATACCGCTCTGCCTGCTGCCCCCCAATGTAACCAAAAGAGATGCAGCCTGAGCAACCGACTCATTAAAGGGACAGCCCTGTCTGCACTAACACCTCCACCCCAGCTTCTTATCTAAATCTGTAACAGGACACATTCTGCAGCACTGTTTACTGGGGCTGCTTCATACACATGTGTGAGGTCCCACAGAAGAAGATAAAGCCCCATGCATGAAAGAATATATGTTGACACTTATTCACACAATACAGGAAAATGCATGACAGGCTTGCGGGACCATTACTTACTAATGGCATCCCAAACACAGGAAGACACGAGTCTTTGCCTGCATGTTTACGCAATACAAATGCACAAAAATGCACTGCCAAAAACGCATGAAGCTGCATGAACTTCTTTGCTGCATTTATCACTCATAGGGCGGCTCATTGAAATGAATGGATTGCCCGGTGCGGTTACGCAGCATATGTGGTAAAATGCGCATAAGCGCAACACACATTCTCCCGTGCCGCAAGTGTGAATGGGGGCAAAGTGGGAGGACAAAAGTGAAAACTACACTGTTCACCTCAATGTAAATCAGAACTAAGCCAAAGCTATAACAATAGTAGAGCTGATAGCAGCAGCAAACAAGCAGCTTCCAGTTTTACAGTATATGTAAACCCAATCACTGTCATCCTATATCAGCTTTACCATGGAAAACTAATTTCAAAAGTCTCTTTCAATACTTGGATCCGCAGTTACCATCTACAAGTGATAATTTTAACACTGTACGCAGACATGGTCCACTATCGTCACAATCAAGAAACCTACTCTGACACATGCTAATGCGTCATTTCTGCAGTGAGTGCATGTAAATATGAAGTGGCTGCATGAGATCAGCAGCACTGAGATGACACAAAGGATAAAAAAAGGATAAAATCAAGTATTTGTTTAAGAAAAAACTGGGAATTGTCTATGATTCACAGTGCTTTAACAAACTAAATATCACACAAAGTTTACATCTACTTATGTACAAATTAAGACTGTAGATCCATTGCCTTTGTCACTTCTCAACTTTTGTTCTAGTTTTATTTTGCCACTTTTCATACAATCACCCTTGCTGATACTGGTCCTAACACTACAAAATATATATATTTTTTACTATACCAAAACGGAAGGATATGTCTGGTACCAACAAACTAGATATTTCATTGTTTTTTGTAGCTGTGTTTAATCTTTTAAATACTTTCAGATACCACCAACAAAAATGCAGCCTATCTGTGCATCACTCGGCCACAGAAACCCAAACCATCTCCGAACTGGCTCCGACACCGTCCCCCGCCCCTCACAGTCCCTGCGCACTACATATTAACATGTTAAATCAGAACCCCCACACTGTGAGGGTCAACTGCTAATTTTCGTCTAAGGAGGAAGATAAGAAATATATACTCACCCGATCCTCGGAGCCAGCCAGCTGTAACAACGTTCCCTCCAGCCTCACTCCTCCTCTGGTGCAGCGATGCTATGTCCCCACAGCCTATACACTATGTGTAGAACATGATGACCTTAAGATCCTTAGCAGAAGGGGGAGAGGCTGGAAGGACCAGTCTAAATACAAGCCGGCTTCGAGGATCAGGTGAGTATAACTTTTTTTCCTCCCTAGACACAAATGAGCAGGGGTGGTTAGCCCCACTGCAAGGGTTAATAAAATTTTGCTCAGAGTTGCCAAATATATCCATCCATCCTATACTGCTATTTGTATTGCCCCTTATATAAAGGTATATATAATATATAGTATGCTAGTACTATTACTATATAGTATAAAGTATAATGTAATATAATATATTGCATTATAACAAATTATATCTATCTATATATATGTATAGATAGATAGATAGATAGATAGATAGATAGATAGATAGATAGATAGATAGATAGATAACCATTTAAAGTGACTAAAGTAAATAGTTCAAAGTGCCTAGTGAAACCCTCCAAAATATTCCAGTACTATATGAATGAATCAAGGAAATGAATGAGCACAAGGGTAACATTTGCTTACTATTCCAGAATAAAATCTTGTCTTTGTCTATAAGTTAAGAGACATTGTTATCATTTCTCTTCTATCTACATGGGAGAGGGGAGCGTTTCCATAGAGAAAATATCAGAGCCCCTTCCATAAGAGTTAGGAGGGGGGAGAGTGAAAGAGAGAGAGGGGGAGCAGGCTTCCAAGTCAGAGGCAGCTGCCTGATGAATCTCTTTATCCTGAGAGGCAGAGAGAAGGGAGCGTCACTCATCAGCATCGCCACATTCAGGTGAGTACATAGTATTCATGACACTTCCACTACAAGTCAGGCAATGGGAAATAGAGGGCAAGACATTGCTTCTCTTTAGAGTTTAGTCCTGTCTCAGATCCTATCTTTTTTCACATCACTTGTTTCCCCTAATGTAAAAGTAGCAACATTGAGCTAAGAACTTCATTGGGATGTCAGGTAGTGGACTTGTGATGAGTACAGGGGGGCAAGGGACTTGAATTGTCTGCTGTTATGTGCACGCTGGAAACCACAGCTTCCAAGTCCATGGATTGCAATATCTATATATTATACAGCAAATACAGACCAGAGAAGTGATTGTTACAAGTTTATCAACATGTTAAAATGCATTTGTCCAATGTACTATATATATATCTATATATATTTATCTATCTATCTATATATATATATATATAGATAGATAGATATAAACATTTTAATTTTATCTATTTTTTCTCTCTTATGAAAAGTATTGTGTGTCCTTAAATGGGATGTCTAAAACATTGGTATTCCATAACATGTTTGCTATAGGAGTATGCACGCCTGTAATTTAAAGGGAGATCTAACTAACCAATATAGGATCTAACTTTTAGGAACACTTTCTAAAAAGCATAATAAGTAGACTTGTAAGGGTGCAATTAATACAGACTAAATCCAGCAGTTTTATATTAAGACAGTAAAAGTGTTAACACTATCATAGACAACCTGCGGTTCTGAAGCTGAAAGGAAACGACATGTTTAGCATGCCGTTATCACTACTGTTGCTGATTAAGGAAAGTACACTGTATGTGTCATTGTTCAGAATTTATCAGAGTATAAATGCTTCTAATGGTGTGCAATTAGACAATGACTGTAGAATCATATGTATGTATCTAAATCTAGAAAAGAAACATATAGACAAACGCACACTTCTGTGAAGACCGTTCAGAGAAAAGTGTACCATAGCTACTAACAATCAACACTTCAAAAGACTAATGGTATTTTTAAAGCTTATTTCAGTTCCTAGCAGGGCATTAGTTATAGCGATATTTGTCTACTGCCTACAGCACAACAAGTGTGAATCAATTTTTTTCAATTCTCCAACCAAGTTTCAGATTTCTCAGATGGATTGAGCTTCTAGGGTGCATACATAAAGCTGCAAAATGATTAATGGTGGCATGCAAACTGCTATAGCTTCCGAATCATGAATTCTGATTGGCCGCCACCGTTTATTGCATTGTATACATTATTTTATGCATTCTAAAGCAAACACATTACAGGTGATCTTATACTATCTTGTCACCCATACCTGTAGCTAGAACATCTCAAAACTGTTGTTCTATAACTTTTAAGTTCTCACTTAGTTCGATACTATGGAAGATGCGGGCGCTATATAAATCAAAAATACAGTTTCTTGAATGATATATTGTAGTGCCACCATTTTCCACAGTATTGTACTAAGTAAGCTTAAAAGTGAGCTTAAAAGGTATAAAACAATGCCATAACATGAAACAACCAGTGTGAGAGCACTGCACAGAAGAATTTATAATCTAATTATGCACAGGATTATATTATATCATCATATTAAATTATTACTTAATTGCCTTGTTAGTCAGTTATGAGGTTAAAACAAAGTGCTACATTTATACACACTGATCATACTATATCTAACATATCTATATATTTTATACTTTATCTAATATAGACTGACTGATACTTAAAGGTCACAAACACTTCTGTGTAGTAAGCACACTGCCCTGGCATGCAACACGTGTGCTAACTGCTGTGGGTCTCAGAACCTGTTTTAGAGGATTGTCTTATACATTATAGGAAATGATATGCCGACACCAGAATGCTGAAAATGAATACCACTGCAAGAGGAATGCATTATAATGGATCATAGCAATACAGCACTTGCTTCCTTGGTAAAGGCAGAAAAAATGAATCAGTAGATGGTTGCTAAAGGTTGCTGTTCATTTACTTTTGCTGGCAAACAGTATATACTACATGGAGGGGTGTAAAAATGATAACCCATCAAATGATTATCAAAATTATATATTCCTAGAATGACTTTATTGTAATGTCCCCATTCAGTTCCATGCAATTCATATTCCTTTTCTTTCATCTATGACAGTATATCTTAAAGCAACAATAATGTAATATATGTTATTGATTTGGCTATTATTGGACACATTTAACGCTGTGCCATTTAACAAGCCACAGTAAGCATTTGTCTCTTGCAGCCAGAGCTGTGAAGCAGTTCCTTTAATTACTGAGACATAAGTTATACAAGTCTTCAAACTAATAAAAGTTGTTAAATGCACAGGCTGGCAAAGCTGCACAAACTTTTGAGTTGTGACAGGCTGAATACACCATCGTAATAGTGTGATGTGATCTGCCAGGAAGTGCCAAGACAATGCCAGGAGTAATCTTGATATTAAAGGAAAATAATTTTAACTATGCTTTAATATAATACAACATAGTGCAGTCTGCTTAAGTGACCTTTAGGAGAATCAGAAACATGATGGGGGACATTTGTCAGTTTGGTTGCATCCCTAATTTCTCGTGCATATAGCAACAGATTTATCATCCTATTTTATGTTTAATTCCCTAATGGCTTCATAAAGAAAATTGCCTCTACAGTGTTGCAAATTTGTGGGGAAACCTCCTGGGGGACAGCTGAATAGCACTAAAGGGTTTAGCTAACTTGAGATATGAAGCTGAATTCTCTTTGTGTTTAGAAGTGCTCCGGAGCATTTCCTAAACACAACACCCAGTGAATAGGATGCACATAACTGATCCCATTCCAGTTCATACTGCATAAACTGCCAGATCCTACTGCAGCCTCTCAATCTGTATCTGTATAAATGAATATGTCTTTTTACATTCACTCCCAGTGAATCTCCCAGTTACAGCATATCATTCATTGCCTGTTGCAAAAAATAGCAAGATGCAAGACCAGTGATTGACAGCTTTAAAGTGTTCTGTAAATACAGCAAAAATACCTTTCAGTAACTGCCACTCATCGTTGGCAATAAGGTTGACCCTTTTTTAGGGGTAGACAAAGACACTGGCTACCAGCCTCCTGGGAATTGTCTAGCTCTGCCCGTAGTAGTCCTCCAGTGTGTGTTCATTTTCAATCCAAACAACACCATTAGAACTTAACAGTGACAGTTATAGGGTTTCAGAATATGATATTTGTGATTTGATGACTGGCAGGTGAATTAAATACAGGGGTAATTGATTTCTAAGGTCTGAAATCAAGACATTTAATACAAGATGTATACTTAACTTACCAAACTAATTCAGGATGGTGTGAGTGTTGGGGAAAGGGAATTTATTAAATTGAGTGAAAATTAAAAATGGAAAAGGGAAGGCATGCCATGGGGTCACAGGTCAATAAATCTGATGTGATGGAAAAACTTGGAATTGAAAAGGAGATTTGAAGCAGAGTTACAAAATATGATTGTTATACTGATCATACACTAAGATTCTGAGTGGGCAAAGCCAGAAAATTTACCAAGACCTAGTCATTGGTCTGGTTTGTAGTACTATACGTACATTACAGGAAGTTGGCTCTTGTTAGACATGTAGACAAGGGGTTCCCACCTCTTCTTCCGGGTCACTCTGAGGTTTTACTGCTGTCTGTATCCTCATTAGAAAGATTTAATATCACTTCCTGTCCTTAAGGCAACAGGAAGTGAGAGGAAATCTACCCCTAGGAAGGCAAATTCACTTCTGTAAGCGTTATCATGGGAAAAAGGTGTCTCCACTGAAGCTTTATCACCAATCCTTGGTTCCATGACATCTCAAAATTTTCAAAATCCAATTGTCACAGGGACAGAAAGTGAGGTGAAATCTACTGAACAGAAGCGCACACAGCAAAACAAACGTTACAGGGGGTTATGCCTTCCCTATGATATCCAAAACTAAAAAAATATTTTTTGGCTGGAGTTACACTTAAAAAATTTACCTGTTCCAACTTACATACAAATTCAACTTAAGAACAAACCTACAGTCCCTATCTTGTTCGTAACCTGGGGACTGCCTGTATATTTCATGGACAGGGAGTGGTAGACCTCATTAATGAGTTGGCATTGGCAACCAGAAGCGGATTTGATATCAGGGTGATTTGTGAAATCTGCATTAAGTGGAGAGGAATGGGCTAGATCGAGTTGTTTTAGGGTGAAAGTGGGCTTCAGAGAATAAGTTGGCCGACCAATTAGATGGGAAACTATTAGATACCGTTAGGTAGAATGGGGCTGCTCATACCCAATACTGCACTGAATAAAGTCAAAAATGTCCCTTAAAATGAACTTAAAACTACAGGTTATCAGGATTAATATGTGACTACATCTGTATAGAAGGAATGCTTTCTCTGGAAGTTACACTGGCAATGACAAGTTTTTGCAGCCACTACAGGCATCTACTGTAATAATTCAACTGACAGTTTAACGATAAAAATGACTAAGGTACTTGTCTGTGTGTCGGCTCTTTGTAGACTAAATGTAGAGAGGGCAATGGGAAACATACATTGGATAATCTTCACTGAGTAGTGCTAAACTGCCAGATTATATGAGAAAGATGACATGGAGGGCTTTCAAACAACATGGGCAATGAGTATGAGCCCATAATGTATAATTTTTGGTAACTGTGGAATACTGGAGTATTGATTATTGCCACGCACTCCGGCTACAGAAGCCGGAGAATTGACAGCTGAAGGCGGAAGTGATGTAATGCACATCACTTCCGTGTTCAGAGACTGTAGAGGAGTTCAGCAGGAGATCGTGTGCTGATCTCCCTCCGATCTCTGTGCACAGAGTCGCTGTGCCAGTCCTCGGCCTGCACGGGGCACACAGAGCCCAGTGTAGCCAGCGGTGGAGGCCACACACATGCAGACAGCATACAAGCAATCGGGCGGCTAACGCTTGTATGTACACAAGCATCGTCGGCTGTTTAAATTACAATAGTTTTCCCACTTGTGCGTGTGTAAGGGAGCTGACAAAAGATCTGTAACTATGTCCATCCAGTTCTGAAATTTACACAGCTCTTTCACACAGCACAGCCTGGTCTGGTAGGAGTTGAGCCACACCTACAGGTCTTGTCCCTCCCCCAGCCTGTGACTGGACTGTGAAAGAAAAAGAAGCAGACTCATAAGCTCATCTCTAGGTCACTGTGCCCTCTCCTCTAATCCGTATGCCCCTTGTTAGTACATAAGAAACTGCAGCAGAACTGACTGGCTCCTTGTTCTATTCTCCCTTTCCCAGTCTAAGATCAGCAGTACAGGAGATTCCAACAGGCTGATAACAAGTCAAATACATTTGTGTCTTTTGTGACTGCCTATCATAAACATACCTATCTCATTAGAAAATCACTGCAACATCACGCAGTATTTCATTTATACTGCTATATAACGGAATCAGCATCATTTATTCCAATAACTCCCTAAACACTTGGATGTCCATGCTTTTACTATGTTTAGTTTCCATGAAAATTAAACCTTTTTCCTTTTAACATTTTAAAGTTCAACTTACCCTTGCAGTGGGGCTACCCCTGCACTGCAAGGGTTAAGTGCTAGTTTTGTCTAAGGGACTCAAGTAAAGCTGGAATACTCACCCGATCCTTGGTCCTGCCAGCTTCCTCCAGACTGCTAGATTGGTTCCGCAACCTCTTCTCCCCTAGACTCTGGCAGTCTAAGGACCTTCTGATGTCATCAAGTCTTATGCCCCTTGACCTGTATTAAACGTGAGGACAACGAGAGGTAAGTGCCGACTGCCAGAGGACTGAGGATCAGGTGAGTAAAACTGCTTTATCTGACCCCCTAGACAAAATAAGCACTTAACCCTTACAGTGCGGGGATAGCCCCATTGCAAATGTACATTTTTTATTTTTTAACTCGCCGCAGACAAGTGACTGTGCATTGGCTGAGATAAGGAATCTTGTAGAATTTCATAATTTTACTGCAGGTAAGGCAAAGCCTTTCCTCAGTCTCCCCTGCCCCAGGAATCACTATGACTGTAGCATTCCAGCATAGTAGCAAGTAACAAGGTGATAGCAGTTGCTGGGGGCTGATCTGTGTGAGATATCATGTATACCCACCTCTGAACATAAAGTTTAAGGCACAAGCTCCAGGATTTACGTGACTGTATCATCTGGTTTGTGAGTGGATTAGGGTCAAGCCTTGAGATTGAGGATACCCCCCTTTTGTTACAGCATCTACTTTTCTACTAGTAACAATTTTTCTGCCTATGCAGACGTGCATATTCTATTATTAATACTTTATGCATATTGTTTTACATAAAATATTACAGCTTTAGCCCCTGTCCACACTTGCAGCATGCACTTTGATGCAGTTTGAATCCAGGAAGCCAATTAATTTCAGTGGGCTGCCCTTTGTGCCATAAACACGGCACAGAAGCTCATGCAGCAGTTTCAGCTGCAAGCTTGCTGCATTTATTGACTGTTTTCACATGTTTGTTGAGCATCTACTTGTGGGCAAAGTAATCCTCCTCTAGAGCTACATGTCTAGATATGCTGCCATGTGAGCAAGTAAAACCGTTACTGCGGTTTCTGTTTAGATTTGCAATTGTGTTTGCAAAGTTAGGCTGAAAGGGAAATTTGCCAGTCTTTTTTAACTCAAGACCATTATGGATCAAGGAGGTCATGATGTAAATTGCTAGAGGAAGGACAAGACATAAAACTCAGGATGGTGTGTAGTATACAATCTACAGCACTCTATGTAAAGTGGAGTAGTGTAAAGTATGCAAGGTACAGCACAGTGTACAGAGTGGAGCTGTGTGCAGTATGTAACATACAGCACAGTGTACATTTAAATGTTGAGATGTGGGGTACCATGGTGATCCCCTAGGAACCATTAAATACTTTAAGTATGGACTTAAAAAACTGAGAAAAAAGCTAGGCCAAGAGTCTTATCAAACCTGTGATTTCTCATTAAGGTCTCCTGCAAAGTTTTTAAAGTATAATTTACCCAATCATTAAAATGTCTTATACGCTTTTACATGTGAATGTGAATTCAAAAGTCATTCTCAATATATGTTTATATCTGCAGCTTTAATTAAAGTAATCTTTTGTGATCCAGACATTAAGTCTTTTGTGGTTCAGGCACTTCCATTTAATAGGCGACAATGCTCTGTCCTTGTCTCCCAGAAGTGCTCCTGTGTTGTCACACTGCTACATGGGCTAGATTTAACGTTAAAGAATAAGTGCATTTTTTTTCCCTCTACCCTGACTTAACCTTACCCACCATTCCCTTCCACAGATGCATACTTGCCTCGATTCCATGGCCATGACCTTCAGTGTTTGTTTAAATCCAGTGCCTTACTATCAAGTCTTACTATTCTGAGCACGCCTTTACATTGCACTGCATTACCTTATACTTCTAAGGTTCTAAGGTCCCAAGGTTGGTGATGAAGGGAGATAGTACTGGATCTAAACAAACACCAAAGACCACAGCTTTCAGGTCAAAGTAAGTATGTATTTGTGGAGGGGGAGAGTGGGTTAGGTTAGGCCAGATGAGAGGGGCAAAGCGGATACATGCAACCCTTTCATTTTGAACGGGCTGCCAATGCACCACTATGGACCTTTTAAGGAACCTTAAGGCACCTTTTTTGTACCAGTGCTTCACAATGCACAGATGGCTTACACCTGTGTACTGTGGTGCACTAAAATGCAGGTCCAAATTAATAGCACTCCATGGCAACTTGGTTCCTGCATTAAAAGCTGAGCTGTAGTTTCTTCTAAAATTGCTTTTAAAGGGACACTAAACTCAGGATTTAAATCTTAAAAATGCATTTAAGTACCACAACTATTAACAAAAATGTCACATATTTGTGTATCACTCTGCTGTAGATCCTCAAATCATCTCTGAATTGGTGCTGACATTGTCCTTCCTTCTGGAGGGTGGCTACTTTTGTTCCCCATGGTCCCTGTGTGTTATAGGTAGCCAACACTCCATGCTTACTACCGTGATGGACTGCAATCTCAGTACAAATTAGTAAACTAAGGGCCGGTGCACACCTCAGCGACCGCGCGGCAATCGTGGAACGATTCCGCGCAGTTTGCCGCTAATTCACGGACTCGCCAAGCACAGATGATTGCGCTGTTGGTGGCATTATTTTCTAATGGCACCCCAGTCGCACCGGGCAGATCACGCAGTTTCCCGCCCGTGCATCCGAACATGAAGAATAAAATAGTGGTGCATCGTGTATCACAAAAAAAAAATCGCTGTCTGCATGCGTGCAGGATCCCGGATCGTTCAGGTCTGCACCGGGCCTAAACGTGAGATTGTAGTCCATCAAGCAAGGGATATTGGAGCGCTGGCTACTTTACAACACACACAAGGACCATGGGGAAAGTAGTCACCCTCCAGAAGGAAGGACATTGTCAGCACAAATTCAGACATGATTTGAGCATCTACAGTCGAATGATGCACCAAATGATGCATGTATCAAATGATACACCAGAGTACTTGATTGCATTTTTAAGTTTTAAATCCTGAGCTAAGTGTCAGTTTAAAAGCAGATGATTATGGACACATTACTGTAAGATTTGATTTTACTTTACATTAATCTACCTGCAATTTGAGAAAACGTGTTATTTAAAGTATCACAACAGTTTAAAAACACTTATTGTGGGTGTAATGCATGTAATGTAAAGATATATATATATCTATATCTTTAGGAAGTGAAATCTGTAAGCACGCAGCAGTCATATGACTTACCTAATTGTATAGCTATAAAAGTGTGAAAGTACTACAGACACATTGAGACATACTTAAATATACATGGGGGGGGGGTACATCCACAAGAAGATATTGCATTATAGTTATTGTGGCAGATTTTTTTTTTATCCGTCATCCACAGATGTTATATTATTTTTATAAGCCACAGATAGAAACTATGAATATTTTTTATAGCATTACATGGAAGTCTGAGTGATCCTTTCTGTAAAAAGGAAGCAAAATGTTACCTGTGCTGAATTTTCATAACCCTTAAAACAACAAGCTGGCTTACATGAAAGAATTAAAAAAAAAAAACACCAGGAGTCTACCAGTACTTGAGGTTTAAAATAAAAGTGATATTTTTATTCATTTTAAAAGCTGCAGTGCTGCATAAGCATATTTAAAATACATTAAATTATATTTCCAATTTTAGAGAGCATAAAGGTAAGGAGAAATACCGGCAAGATAAGGTTGGAGGTTCTGTTTATGTGAATACTGGTATATCAAGAGCAGATGCAAGATGTTGCTGTGACGGACCTAGGGCTGCAGAGATTTATTACCCTGGAGAACTTTGTTTGCTGTGTATTTTCCAGTTTAATATTTTATCTAGAGGGAGAGCTTTTCAATATTTGACTTGAACCATTTTTCTAAAGGCAGCAGGTTGTCTGGAGGGGCCATTGTTTAGAGTCATGGGATCAAGCTCTTATCTACTTAATGGAATTCCAATGCGGCACCTGGCTGTCTGGGGGAGGGGATTGGTCAATGACACACACTGAACTATTATCTGATTCTGTGAGGTATAAGGTGTGCTTTCTTCAATAAACCAGTTCATGTTTCCACTCCAAAGTCAGTGATGTCTGATTCTTGGGGTAAGCCCATGCCATATTCACTGGCTTCTGGTTCCAGTACTCAGGGAACAGGCTTAAGACGGAGATATCCAGTCGGGGTATCAGGGAGTCCGTCACAGTTGCCACTTCATTAAGTAAACAATCTGTGTAGTAAATTGCAGTAAAAAACACACCCTGCCACACCCCAAGTTAAGTCGACCATTAAGAATTAATACGCAATAAAATTATCAGCTAAACACAAAAGTGTTATTTACTATATTTCCATGACATTGACTTTTTTAAAATAAGAATTTGTGATAACAAAAAGGTCTATGTGAAAGGTTTGCTGTAGTTTAACCCTGTCGGTAATTAAAAGAGAACTATGTGGTGAGTGAAAATCACTACACCTAATAGTTTGAGCTGACGTGTGACAATGAAACTATCACACGTCGGCTCAATAGATCGGGAAGTGAGCGAACACATACCGTTGCTCGCTCACTTCTCGATCATCTCCCTACAGAGACCCGTGACTGTCAGCACTGACTGGAGGGACGGACGGGGGAGGGGGCGGGAACAGCTGGCTCTGCTTCCAGATAGGCAGAGCCTGCTGTCACTCACGCAGCTGGGTAGATGGACAGTAATGTCGGGATCCGTCCCGGCTGCGGCGGTCTCAGTATACCGCGAGCTGTAGCTCGTGATATACTGAGCTTTGGGTGATGGGAGGATGCTAGTTTATGTCCTCCCGTGACCCTTAAGAGAACTATGGGGAAAAACACTTACCCCATAGTTCTCTCGTAAGTATTGCATCTATTATAAAGATCTACACGTCTGTCTAAAAAGAGGGACAACTGAGAAGGAAAGATGAACAGAGGGATTTGGTTGAAAAGAGGGACAGTTCCTCCAAATGAGACAGTTGGGAGGTATACACCACCTCCAGTCTGAACTGTTGAAAAGTAGATTTATAATATGAATGTCAAATTCTGAACCTAGCATCTCAATGTCACAGATTAAATGTTTATCACACCAACATTTTTGCATTCATCAATTGTCCAGTTTTTGTGATCCATTGCCCACCTGAGGAAAAAAATACCCCAAAAGTCAGTGATAGCAGAGGCACCCAGAAACAAGACCATGGAGATCTAAGCAGTTCTTCAATTAGTAGGTATTTATTGACATAAAAAACATTGTATTACCGGGTTTCGTGGCTCTAGCTGGCCACTTCCATCTAGACACCTTATTTGATGATACATTACATACATCCTGTATGGTAGCAGTGTGAGGGGAATAACATTTTCATCAATATTTTCGGTAACAGCTATTAATAGAGGCCCTCAGTAAAGATTTCTGTGCAC
>NW_017306295.1:2308986-2333995 GCF_000935625.1 Nanorana parkeri | reverse complement strand
GTGACCTAAGAAACGTTTCTGGGTGGGTTTGTCTGCGGGGGAGCCAGGGGCGGGGTGTGCTTGGATGGAAGGAGTTTCTCTATTCAAGGTCCAAAGGGTGGGAGGAGGAGAAAGGAGGGCTGGCTTTTTTGACCTCTGAGTTGTACTAATTGAAGAACTACTTAGATGTCCATGGTCTTGTTTCTGGGCGCCCCAGCGATCACTGACTTTTGGGGTACTTTTTTTCCTACCTGCCACAACAAACACTTCGGGAATCCTCAGACACCAAGCCTGGAACCCAACACACACCCTGACAAGCATCAAGCACAACCATACCCGAGATCTGACAACGAACAAGACATTCCTGCGCAGGGACAGGTATATTCTCCACACACCTTCATTGCCTGATATCCCTAACAGGACATCCCGCAACCACACCTTTGTGAGTATTATTTTTTTCTCACTATCACCTACCAAAATGAAATCTCACCATACCATATAAACTACTATACCATATCAGTTCTCTCCTGGGACTTCTGCCCCTCCTTTTTTATCCTCCTTTTTCTTGGAGTTTTTCCAAGTTCATTTAGGAGTTAGGTTAAGAGTTAAGTTTAAGGATAGAATTGTTAGATTTCGTTTAGGTGATCATTTGAAGTGCTAGGTTAGGGAGTTAACTTTTGAAGAGTTAGATTAAGGGTTAACAGTTAGGGTTAGTTTAAGAGTTAGGGATTCATTTTTGCAATTAAGGGCCAAAGTTTACTATTAAGGTTTAGGTTTAAGACAAACAACTCATTTACAGGGCTAGGTTAAGTGTTACAGTGAGGTTAAAATGTATATAAAGAACAATTTTGTTTCAGTTTTGGATAGAAAAGATAAAAGTAAAAACTTATTTCAGTATTCTTTTCCCCTCGTTGTCCCATTGGGGAGATTTTTCTTCACTTCCTGTACTGTGGACACAACGGGAAATAAGAACAAAATACTACCAAAAGGTAAATCCTCTCTTAAGCAGTTCTCACTGCAACTAGTGTTCCTAAAAACCCTTTTCCTTTATTCTTGTTCAGTAACAATTAAAAATGATATTTTCTCCTACTTTCAGTGCTAGTGACAATTAGAGAGGGTGATTCTCCTCACGCAGACAGTGTAGGATACTGAAAAAAAACAAACAAAAAAAGGGTTTGGCTTTAGATAAACTTTATTTTTTTTGTGATAGTTTATAGGTCAAATTATGGGTGTTTCCACAGGGAATCCATGGGAATAAAGAAGAAATGCTTACCTCAAGTATGGGTAATACTAATGGTGCTCAGCAGAAAACTGACATCACGTAGAGACATACATATCATTGCCCCACTTCCACTTTGTCAATATTTAGGCTTTGTGTTAAATAGCAGAAAGGGGAAACACCTGATTATTACTAAAAGGATATATAAACTTAAGCTGTGCAATGGTAGGGCAGGATATAAGGTCTAAAATGTTATTTGTACAATGTATGATGATGAACTAGTCCAAACATCAGATACCTGCAGATGAGTATAATAGTAAAAAATAAGTTTACTGTAAAGGTTCATATGATTCAACTATTTGTAGGCTACAGTGTTATCTTTATGAATTGTACTGTGCAACCAAATAACAATTGCTAAAAATATAAATCATTACATAATTTTAAATGTCTTAATCAACTTTTGGAAATTCAAATTTGAAATGTAATTAATTTCTAATTTTAGCAAAAACATTTGAGAAATATAACCCAATGTAAATCATATGGAAAACAAAGACAATTAGTATTATTATACTGCATATAGCTGAAGTTTCCTTACTTATTTAAAAAAAAAAAAAACACAGATGTTCGCAGATATATGCACACTGTTATATACCTTCATATCTGATATTGTCATTATATGCGCAGCAAACCACAAGCCTTAATGACCCCCTGAGCACAGTAGTGACCCAGGAACTTCTGCACATTATTTCTGTACAATATATATGTTTGACAAGGGTTGCAATGATTCCTGCTCACAGTTCACATGGTTTATTTTACCTTAAAAAGGACAGGTTCACAGTGAGATGCCCTGTGCTCCCTAAATGTAGGATGTATACTCTAATACTGGTAACAAGGAAAAAATAAGGAGAAGTCTTAACACATTTGTACTTGTTCGCCACCTTGGCTTACAAGGGCTTTTTTCACACTGATAGATCAGTTTGTGGCTGCTGATTATTTCCTGGGCATAAAAATCAGGTTATTTGCTTGACATGAAGAGTTGGCTGTGAAGTGTGAGGATTTGTAGTAGTTAAGGAAATATATTAAAAAAAACAAGGGCATTCTACATATGAAAAGCCATGAATGCATTTAACAGTGCGTATTTTAGTGCACTATGGCTATGTACTTGTACCTGCACAGTTTTAGGGCCAAGGTCACTGGGCAGAGCCAGTGGCCTGTGACTACTCTCTTCTTTATTCCTAGATAGGTAGCAACTGACACAAATGATCTTTTTAGGTCCAAGAGTGGCATTCTTCCCAATGACCACCAATGCAATGTGGCTTTCTTCCTCCTACTGACCTCCAATGTAAGAGGGGTTCTTCTCCCACTGATGATAAAAGGTAAGGAGGCCATTTTCCACTGACTACCAATCTCAGGGAATACCTCTCTCACTGATGGTAAATGTAAGGGGGGTCTTCTTCTCTGATCACCAAAAGAACACTACACTTATTGATATGAGGGTACACTACAATTTTAATTGTCTCCATTTATTTTCTGGTCATTTTTATGTTTTGTTTATTTATTACTTTAGTTTATAGAGGAGGGAAATGTTAAATCGTAATTTGACTTGGTTGTCAAATACACGGGAGGCCACATTCTTTATTCTATTATTTATTTTATCAATAACTTACTGATAATGTTGATGTACTGTAGCTTCATTTGTTTTTGGCAGGAGTTTCTTTAGACCTGAAATTTATTCCATGGGTTCTTCTGGAGTAAAGGGGTTGAGGAAGGCTAATATAAACTATGCAGCTACAAAATGTAAAACATCATCACGGTCATTGCTTTTGTCTGTGGCATGACAGTGAAAGAAAATGATCTGAAGTAGTATGGTTCTTACTTTTTAAAGGAAAGGCAATGTGCTCAGTACAGTAATGTACAGCAATCATCTTAATTGCTGTAACTCCTTTAAGTTGATCACAATCAATGTTTGCTGAAGAAAAAATGAAAAATGTTGGGCACTCATGAAGCACCTACCCAGATAACAAGTAATTGAGATGCAAGTTTGAAAATGACTTGCTAAACTATTGCAGACTTGCCAAGCTTCACAATTGTGTTGCACAATTACAGCAAATCTGCATTGCAAGTCTCCAGACCAGCGAGCTTACAGAGCTCTTGCTAGGACCTCCAGAACTCTTGCTGTAGACCTGCTAAGCAAATTTGCTTCAAATTCAAAAGTGTCAACTAGAACTTGTGCTGCGAGTGTTCTGCAAGTCTACAACTTGCCAAGAATGTGTGCATCAAGTTAACAAGAATTACAAGTTATCCCTGGCACAAGTTTGTGGCAAGTTATCCTTGCTATCTGGGTACCCTATAAGTGTACTGTAGCTTACTACAATTGGTCTTACACAGAAACCAACCATATATTGTAGATTTTTGAGGACTAACACAAAACATCGCCTATAAGCTCAATTATTTGGTAAACAAGGCCATGACTGTGAAACACCTTGAAAGTGGTATAGCTCATGCAGGTTTTGGCTTCTCTGTGGTTTAGTGAAATATGTCAGCAATAAAGTTAATTGGGTTTTATACGTCTTTCTAATGAAAGATGCTAAAAGTGAATTCCTGATTGGTTGATTGTGTTTACCTTTATGTATTGTAAAAACTCCCTGTACTGGATTAAAACTATTACCTTTTAGAGTGCTTCGCTCTCTTGTGCATATGCAAAGTTCATCTTGGAAAGCAGAGCTTTGGCTTGCCCCCCTCAGTACCTCACTGGTCAAAGAGGATAGTCACCAGACTTTGTGACCAACAGAAGGTGCAGGGCAAGCCATTGCACCATCTGCAAAGAGTTGGTATTTGCATAATAAAGCATGTTCTGACATGTGTTATATTTTTATTCATTCAATATAGATTTACTTTAATAATATGTTTTCATGTGTGTGTCTAGTCGTAGGGTGGAAGTATGCCTCAAACTAGGCTTCTCCTGCTACTGCTAATGGTGTGTTTGGCCCGATCCAGTCTTCACTACAACTTTTACAAAGCAGAATCGATTTTCAGCTGCCTGAAGGAAGCACTTGAAGAGGCCAAGAGACGGAGCTTTGAAGAAAACTCTATTCTAAGTAAGAGGGGTTATGATTTTGGACCTAGTGATAATCTTCTGTCCAAGGAGGAAGAGGAGGAAGAAGAAGATGAGAAAGAGAAAAGAACATTTCCAGCTGCACGTTACAGGTACCTGTCACAAGCACAGGTGAAGGGCAATGTTTACCAAAACAAGGCAAAGAGCAATCGGCGGACCAAATTTACCCTCTCATTGGATGTGCCAACCAACCTAATGAACATTCTGTTTGACATTGCAAAGGCTAGAAACATGAGAGCAAAGGCTGCAGCAAATGCCCAACTCATGGCCCAAATAGGTAGGCGAAAGTAAGGCTGGCTAGGCCTTGTGTGGGGCACAGAGGAGGGAACATACATTAGCACAAGACTTGTGTCATGAGAGGCCCTCCCATTCCACTCATGGCCGCATCTTGGAACTTATCTTTGTACAGTACACTGCTATATTTTAAGTCCTTAAAAGCTGCATTTACTTCCTACATGTTATTTCCCAAGGGGTGATGTTTCGCCCTCCTCTCCCCTTTTAATTTTTAACATTTTATTTTTATAATTTGTTTTGTTGTTCTAACTTTTTTTCTCTCTGTCTCTCTCTGAAATCTCTGTGTTTTGGCTTTATCTCATTCCCACGGGTTTTCTTATATCTTATTTAATTTTTGTTACATTTTCCTTTGTAGCTTCCATTGCCTTTACATGGAGATTTTAATGCAGAAGTTGAAAATTATTAAAAAAAATATGTTTGCAACTCCCACTGTGATGTTTTTTATTAAACAGATCATTTCTGAAACCTCATAGCTTTTTTGTTTATATGTTAGGTCTTTGCACACCGTGTGATAGAACAATCAGCTATGTAGCTGCACCAATGCCCATTTATTAGATGAACAATTAAATGAGCAAACATCTGTAGTTTTAGCATTTCATCACTGAAACTTATCATCCTTCTAACAAGCAAAAACATTCTGGTTATTAATAAAAAATATCATCCTGGTTAGATCTTCTGTTGGTAATCACAAACTTCCCTTCCTTGAAATGACTGCTGAGCAGTTTCAACAATTGCAGCTTATCCCTTTTGATTCAAACAATGTTTATATTTTTCACAAAACAATGCTAATGTAATGAGCGGGTTACTAATTTCTTGAAAAAGTGCATTCTTGAAAAACAGAAAATTTCCAGCATACTTATCATTTCAGCAAATTATGCTCTAGACTACCATAGCTTCTGGAAGCTCATTATGGCTTGTTCATCTCACACTACTTATATTAGTTTTAGCCATGTTCTAGAGTGCTGTGGGAGCATAATAGTTCAGGGCACCCCATTTTGTAAATAGCAACATTATCTAGAAGCTTTACCCTATCCCCTTTTACCTCCTTCACTTTGCATGAGCCAATGGCCATGCAATATGTGATGCGGCTAGCGTTGTCACCTGGCCAGTATTTTACCTGCCTGTCTTGTAAAAATGGGACTTGTTGCCAATGTTATTAATAGGAATATAATAATAACGCTGGTATTTTTTCCAAGGAAAGATGGCAACATTAGCTGCAATACTGAGCTGTGGGAGGAAGGAGGGAAGAGTAAAAGTGACAACTACAGAATATGAAGTCAATCATAGAGTGCCACAGATTTTGAGCACTGTTAATTTGCAGGAGCCTAGAGGTGCATATTAAGACATGCCAAATGTGGTTTACAAACTTTAATCATGATGAGTCACTTACCAAAATGAGATACAAGCAGCAATAAAATGCATACAATCATAAAAGGTTTCAGA
Organism: Nanorana parkeri; assembly: GCF_000935625.1. Lineage (NCBI taxonomy): Eukaryota > Metazoa > Chordata > Amphibia > Anura > Dicroglossidae > Nanorana > Nanorana parkeri. The sequence continues at coordinate 2,327,945 of NW_017306295.1, read as the reverse complement.
ATTTACCTATTCAAAATTTAGAGAGACTAAAGCACCATCCAGTACACTATGGCATAGTAATGGTTACATTAGAATTGTACTATATATTGATAAAGACAGAGAAACATATTGAGAAGGCAGTTTTCATCTTGGGAAAATAAGGCACACTGTGCCATATCAGCTCCATACACTGTGTGTGGTGCCAACAAATGAATGCATTCTAGATATGCACTGAAATGAAAATGTAAAACTGAAACGAAACCAAAATGAAAAAAAATGTCAAGCTGAAACCGAAAATGTTTTTTATTCTAACTTTTTCACATTTTTAAAAAATATTTTATTTTAATTTATTTTTTATAAACTTTTTAATTTTTGTATAATTTTTATTTATGCATTCATTTTTATTAAATATTTTTATTTTTTACTGTTAGGGGACTTCGGGGAAATATTAGGAGTCTAAACATACCTCTGATATTTCCCTTTTAAAATAGAAAAAGAGACTAAGGACACATAGTCCTCTATCTCTTTTTCTGCATCCCCTGTTGTAAATGAACAGGAATCCTCTATGCTGAGTGTTCATGTTCATTCATAACATGTGGATATAGTATGTTTACTATATGTTCAATCATGAATGAACAGGAAGTGATGTAGATCACTTCCCATTCATTCATAATTGAGGATATAGAAAACATACTATGTCATCAATTATTTACAAACACTCAGCGATCACCCTGCTCTCCTTCCTGACAGCTGTCACAGGAGGCTGAGCGGGGTGGTGCGGGAGGAGAGCTTAGCCTCCTGTGACCACAATGGCTGTCTCCGGCCCCACACCGCTCTCCCGATCTGTGACAGGAGGCTGAGCAGTGTGGGACGAGAGACGCCGGCAACTCACAGCACTCTCCTCCCGCAGAGCTCAGTTTCCTGTGACAGATTCTCTCCTCCTTGCTGGGACACAGAGTAATGCCCAGCTGTGAGGAGAGAAAGCACATTTTGCCAAAAGTGCCATTTGCGGCCGATATAGATCAGTGCATTCCTTTTTTTCCAAGGTATATGGAAAATTCTAGCTAAAGCTTCCTATGTAAAAGGTATAAAGTAAATCTAAAGCTTTTTTATTGAGTTTTGGATAGGATGGGAAAAAAAGTTTTTTTTTCTTAGTTTTTACTGTCTCTGTCTAATTCAGTAGATTTCCGTTCATTTTGTACCCCAGAGGCACAACAAGAAGGTAGAGGAAATCTCTCCACAGTGAGAAAAAAATCCACTCTTTGACAGTTGTCACCTTAACAGTTGTCTTCATTGGAATATTTTCCTTCCATTCTTGTGTTGCTAAGAGATATAAAGTTTTAGATTTTCTATTGCTTTCTAGCCCTGTTACAGAGGTCACCAGGAAAAACGGAGATGGTGAAATCAGCAGCAAGTACCTTACAGTGGTTTCAACATTACCCACTTCATCCATATTTTAAAAAGTTTTGGCTTTAGATACATTTTAAGGAATGAAAACCTAGTAAGCAGAGTAAAGCTGGCCATACACCTTACAATTATCTGCAGATTTTCTGTGGTCAGATGGAAAAGGTGCAACAGATTCCTCCATCTACACTTGACTGTGTGGATGGAGTAATCTCCACCTGGGCTAATCTGTTGCACTTTTTCCATCTGACCACAGAAAATCTGCAGATAATTGTAAGGTGTTTAGGCACCTTAAGGCTTGTGTGGATGAGCAAATGCAGTGTGCTTTCCACTCGCATCTATTTGAAAGGCCATTCACAGTTCATTGACACAGTTCATCTGACTTGCAGTTGACCTCCTTATTAACTACATCAACCTTGTTCTAGCTGCTCTTGTGTTCCACTTGACTTGTATGGGGAGAGAAGCAGGTCTGACGGAAACAAATGCCTGTCAACACAGAGTGCAAAAAGCAGAAGGTCTTGGGAACTTAGAGTTATAACCATTTTCTGGAAGGTATAGACGGTTGTGTGTGAATAAACCTTCCAAAATCCATTTAGAACTTTGTTTGGGGTGGCAATGGCCTTTATGTTTTTATAAATGCCTTGACTGCAACACTGATTTCACTTTTGCATGTTGGTACAATAGGACACATATTATGGAAGCCACAAGCCCAATAGTCAGAAATTATCTCCTGATACGCTTATTTCCTTGACTCTGGCTGGACTATATAGAAAATGTCCCCACATACAGCTCTGAGGCAAAACTCGTTTTTCCAATATTGCTACAGAATTTTGTCTGCTAGATCTCCGCTTTCCAAAACAGTGGACCCAAATCACAGAATATCATTTGATTGTAATGCTTATTATTTGTACATCTTTTGTGTCATTTTAAATGCATTGAACTCGAATCTGCAAAGTATAATAGAACTGCACTAGGATTGTTACTATATTGTTACAAAATAAAACTGTATTTTGATCATGTCTGGTGTCATTTCATGCCGAGAGTTAAATGCTGACTAAATACGAACAAAGAATGATATATTTATGAATATTTAAACCCTTCCACAGGTACTCTGGAAACAGATGTGGTGATAAAACAGATTTACTCAGAGAGTGAAACTCCACAGCTACAGACAGCTATAAATATACAACTGAAGCCAATCTCCAGGAAAAAATGGGCAATTTACTACTATCCTACTACTAATAATGGGTGCTGCATTCATTATGCACCCTGACCCTTCTGCAAGTGCAGAACTTCCGCTGCAAAAGTTACAGTCCCGGCTTTAACGAAGCAAAGATAGTGGGTGGCTCACTGCACTTTGGCTATTCACAAAATGTCTTGTATTTTTTTACACAAACGGTGTTCCTGTAAATGGACAAGGGAGTCTACATAGATTACTCTCTCTGGATCTCCCTTATCCATTATCCATTTACAGAACACATTGAAGGGAATTTATCCAAACTGGAGCAGATTATCACTGCGGCCAATCAGCTTCTTTGTCTCATTTTCAAATCTTACCTGAACAAACTGAAGAGAGATGCTGATTGGTTGCGGTGGGCAACTGCTCCAGATTCTGTCTGCTCCAGTTTTGATAAATTCCCCCCATTGTATTCTGTGAAAAATTACAAATACAACTTCTCTATGCTAGAGCCTGGACTGTAACTTTTGGTGCCGGAATTTCGTCACTTACAAAAGGGTTGGGGAGGGGGTGTAAAAAATGATTGTTACTTACTCAGCATTGGCTATATCTATATGGTTAATATGATTAATTTATTCAGGTTCTTCTCAATGTACACTTGCAACTTAGTTGCAGTACACAGGCACGCTACTAGAAAGCGGTATACTGTTTTTAGTACGAGACTTTTTATGTGAAAACAAAAGGTTAACGAACTTTATAGAGCCATACCCCTGATTTGAAATCAATCCTTAAAGAGGAGCTATGGGTAAAGTCAAAAATGACATATATGATGTGGTCTGTCAGTTACATTAGGCATTAACAGAGTATTTTTTGTTTTTCTGAATCCCCTCTGTAGTTGTATTACTTGTTCAATCTACCAGTAACTTTCTTTTTTTTCAACTTCCTTTAACAGAACAAAATGTTCAGCAAAAGCGGCAGATAGAGGGTTAAGGCACACCATTAAACACTGACAGGGGTGCTTAAAAGGTTAAAACCTTTATCCCAAAAAGGAAACAAATCATGTAGTGTTAGCTGAAGTTAGGCTATAATTTGTTAGTCACTTATGTAAAGTTCATCTACATCTACTAGTCCATCTAACACAACCCTCACCACACGTTGACAATACTGCTGCACAAGGGTGGCTACGTTGTTCCTCCATGGATACCTCCATGGAAATCTCCCCTATAGGAACACAGATGGTAGGAAAAACCTGACAGTCGCAAATTTTTTCCTCATTTCGCAAGTAGCAGGCTTTAAGGCCCCTAAAGCAGAACTTCAGATCTAAACAAAAAAATAAACAGCCTATCGGGGGTTAAAAAATGCTGTATTACTCACCTTAGGTCACTGGACCTCTTCCTGTCATGGACACCTCAGCCCCCCCAGTTGCAGTACCATGATGGCCTGGGCTCACAGTACAATATTGCACGAAACAGTGCAGAAGAGGATGGACTCTGGGGCGTCAAGTTAAATTCGAACCCAGACTGTTAGCAGTTTGGGAAATGATAGAACAAACTAGACATATTTGCTGAAGTCTGTCTGTTATGGGCAGTAGCCACTAAATGACATGACAGATACAAGCTGACTTCTGTTTGCAAAACATGCTTGTGGGAATTCTGGGTGAGGTAATTGACCCAATATGGTCATGCCCATATTTGGTAAATTACATCATCCGGGATCCCCACCAGCTTGCTTACATACAGAAGCCAGAGAGATCTGTAATTTTAATACTGGAGTTGCAGCGCATGAAGATCAACAGGTGCAGTGGGTCATCGTGGCAATGGGTCAACATTGCCAGACAACGCTCATCATGATTGTCATACACAGCTCCACATCGTGGACGACGTGATTGATGTTGGATTTACATTGTGGTACATTGCTCCTTCTAAACCATACCAGGTCATGTGCGCTCAACATTGGGAGGGTACTTTATGAGGCCAATGAAAAAGCTCCCGCAGTCAAGGTACCTTTTGAAAGCTTCTGGTATCTAGTAACAAGTGGTTTGCTGTCAGCTAGTTTCTATGCTGCCATACTCTTCGATGCCATGCACGCATCCTGCCTCCAACTTATTTTAAATATAATCAGACAGGATATACTTATAATGCAGGTAAGAGAGGAGCAAGAAACAATATGATAAATACATTTTTGGGGCAGAGTTGCTTTTAGGAAACGGTTACTATAAATAATATGATTAAACAATATTCTTATTTCTAGAAGGTAGCCATCATTTTTACATCTTTCTCTTGCTTTCAAACCTTGCTACTGAGATTTTAATACATCAAAACAGATGTGGTTCTCTGTAGTTGACAATCGTTTATTCAACAAACTAGCAAAAAATGCAAGTCTAGACAGTTTTTACAAAAAAAAGTGGTGTAAATCAGGGATGCATTAAGTTTTCGGCCGCCGAAACATATCGACTGCTAGCAATTAGCTGCTAGCTCAATCCAGGTATTCTGACAGTGGCTGGCGACCACTGTCAGAATACATGGAAATAGTGGGGATTCATAGATCAACGCTTGTAAGCATGGATGGAGGAATTTGTTCTATTTTTTTTTTTTTTTGTTCAGCCTGCGGGTTGAACGAGAAAAATAGAACCGTGTATACACGGCTTTGATCTGGCTTGATTTCTGCCTGCCATAATCCCTTATACAACATCACTAGAAAAGGGAGTGGCAGCACTAGGAGGCAATCAGGAAAGCTGTAGGCACATGTGCTGACAAGGGCAAGGAATAAGCTGAGAGGAGAGAAAAGAGGGATGATTCAGCAATATGTTGATGTTTCTTTATTGCTCAATCACATGCTGGGGGCAGCGTGATGACCAAGCCGTTTGGTTTTAACTGCACATTCTGGACACCAACCTGGCTCAACCGTCTGGATGGGATGTGCAAATCTCGGTACTGGTTGAACTGATTTACAGATCTTTTCATACCCCCCAACTTCCTGAGTTGAAAAATTGTGACACCTTCCAGCACAATGTATTTAGGCAATGGACACATCACTGCCACAACCCTGGTTATGCAGACCATTAAGAATTTACTGTATATGTCAAAAATAGTTGGTTAAACACAGATTTATTTTATCATTACTTTTCCTTAATACTTTTTTAAAATAGCAAAAAACATTTTTTTACAAGATTAGACAAAGGTTTTATTGGGGAATAAGAGGGACAAATGAGAAGGAAAGAGGGATTTGGTTCCAAATGAGGGACAGTCACTCCAAATGAGGGTGGTATCTCCTTTAACAAATTAAAAAAAATATTTATTCATATTATTTAACTTTTAATGTAAACAGAAGGTTGGTCAGCACTGTTTGCAAAAATTGTATTACACTCCTGACCCATCTTTTGAGGGTGGTGGACTCACATGCCAGGGGGACGGTGATTCTTTGTAGAGACTCGAACCTCACTCTCTTCTCGAGCGTGGATAGGTCTGACACCCGTACCCCTCCTCCGACGCGTTCCACTCCCTCATCTCTCACCATGGTCTCTTAGACGGCTGGCGAGAAATCAACCCCCACACCAAAGATTATACATTCTACTCTCACCCCCACAAAACTTTCTCCAGGATAGACCACATATTTCTAAGTCCGGCCTTGGTCCCCAATATACTGCAATCCACCATTACTCCATTCCTATTGACCGACCATAGTTGGGTGACAATGCAGCTTGCGGCTTTGTGGGCTTCTGCCACAGACAGATCTTGGCTTCTGAATGATCTCCTGTTGAATAACGAAACCACGGGTCATGCGATCCAATCGGCGTTAGCTGATTACATCTCCCTGAACTTGGAGGCCGTTGTATCCAACTGGCCTCCTCCCAAAAACGGGAACGGCAAGGGCGCCTTCGCGAACTGGAGCTAGACTTCCAGACAGCCACAACTGCTTTCCAAGCCCAACCCTCCCAGACCAATAGGACAAGGCTGGATGCGGTGACCCGCGAACTTAACTTAATCGTTTCGAGCCTAGCCGACCGTAGCTTGCGTTACAGAACCCATACATTTTACCTTAAAAGGTAACAAGCAGGACTCCCTTCTGGCACGCCGACTGCGTAACACCGACCTTACATATAAACCCTTCCGCGTTCGCAACAGGACGGGCACTAAAATTACAGCTGAATTGGAACGGCACTTGGCATCACTATACTCCGCTCCAGACCAAACCCACCCCTCCGCTTATGCCGGCTTCTTAGACAATGTCGCGCTACCTACTATATCCCCATCGTTCCACGCTTCCCTGGAGGAACCAATCACATTACTTGAACTTAAATGGGCAATTAAATCCCTGAAACCAAACAAAAAACCGGGCCCTGACATTTTCACACCCCTCTACTATTAAAAATACTCTGACCTTCTCGCCCCCTTGCTACTGGTAGCACTTAATTCCATTCACTCGGGAAGCTGCTTCCGTCCGCAATCCCTATCGGCCTCAATATGTATGATCCCTAAACCTGACACTGACACCTCCAATTGCACTAAGTTCCACCCTATATCCTAAACGTGGATATCAGACTCCTAGCGAAAATTCTGGTGGCGCGCCTCAAACGCGATATTACTACGGTTATACATGGTGATCAGGTTGGCTTCATGCCCCATAGGCAAGCAGGTGATGGAGTCCGTCGGGCTTGCCTCCTGATCGACGCTGCCAAGCGCCAAAATATTCCCATGATGCTCCTCTCCGATATAAAGAAGGCGTTTGATTCTCTGTCCTGGGGCTTCCTTTTTAGCATTCTCCGCAAATGGGGCTTTGGTCCTACGTTCCTTGCGTGGGTCCAATCCTTATATTCTAACCCCAATATGCCGGCCATCGCTCAGCCTCTTTTCCTATCTTTCGCGGTACGCGCCAGGGGTGTCCCTTATCCCTATTACTTTTTGCTCTCGCTATCAAACCGCTGGCCCAGCTCATTCGAGACCACCCTGATGTCACGGGAATTTCCGATTGCAGGTCACCAACACAAGCTTAGCCTTTTTGCGGATGACATTCTCCTCTTCATTTCTAACCCCGTTACCTCCCTGCCACACCTTCTCAATCTCCTAGACCGCTTTGGCGCAATCTCCCACCTCCTGATCAACCTCCACAAATCCAAAGCCCTGGACGTGTCCCTCCCCAAATGCTTGGTCGACACTCTCCGAGCATCTCCGAGCATCCCTACCCACACTCCCTCCGATATTTAGGTATCCGCCTCACCCCCTCCCTTGAATCCCTCTACGCCGCTAATTATCCCCCTCTATTCTCCCACCTCTCTCAACTACTACGCACCTGGTCACGTTACTCTATCTCATGGCTAGGGAGAATCTCTGCCGTCAAAATGACCCACCTGCTTAAATTACTGTACCTGTTTAGAGTGCTCCCAGTCCCAATCCCGACGTATAGATTCCAGATACTGCAGCGCCAATTATTTCAATTTATCTGGCACAACACACATTCCCGCAATTCACGGCAAACACTCTACTCACCCAAACTCTGAGGCGGTTTGGGAGTCCCACATATCCTCAGCTATTATGTGGCGGCCAAAATTACACCCCTGACCCTATACACATCTGCAGGCCCCAAATCGTTCCAACAATTGAGATCCTCCTATCAGCTCCCAGCTACGGAGCTTTTTCAATACCTCCAAGTCAAGCATTTCTTGTCCTTCTAAGTCCCCAAGTTCCCTACAGGTGCCACATTTACTTTTTTTGAAAGAGCCTGTCACACTGACCCATACGCTCCTGGTCTGATCTCCTCCAACTGTGACTCCTTATTATCTAGCCTTACCGCTACCTCCTACACCTATATATCTGCCTGGGAAAGGGACCTCGGTTGCCCCATTGCTGAAGCCGACTGGCAATCCATCTGGGAAACGACCAAATCCAGCTCTCAAAACGTGAACGCACTGGAGATCAACTACAAATTGCTCTACCGCTGGTACCTAGTCCCGAGTCGCTTACGAGCATTCGTTCCGGGACATACGGGGGAGTGCTTCCGAGATTGTGGAGAAGTGGGGTCCTACTTACATGTCTGGTGGTCCTGTCCGACAGCGCAGACTTTCTGGCACCGTGTACTGGACATCTTGGCTAATCTACTGGAAGATAAAGTCGCACGTTTTGAACAGACGTGGCACCCATGGCTCCAATATCTCCAGTCGCAATCATTTGACTGCAGCCTACTACCACTTTAACTCTTTGTCTTGGAAATTATCATCCACCAGTGCCTGGGACCACACTTAACCTGGTAAGCCTTCTTCTTCTCCCTCTTTCTATCCTCCATATCCCCTCCTGCCTTTTCTTTTTCTTCTCCTCTCATTTCTGCCTAATCGCCCTCCCTGGGCGAGGTCCTTTAAGTTCGTAGTAGTTCTTATGTTTCCCCATAACGCAAGTGGTGCTTCTGCATTGCAGCGACTCACTGTAGCGCAGCTCCCTTCTTATAACCCTGGAACTTCATTAGGAAATTGAATTTTTATAATCTCAATGCTGATGTGTAACACCTCGATTTCTGTGACGTATGCTGTAGCCTTGTACTACCACTGCCTCCGAATATGTGTTATGTCAAAAATCGATAAAAAACATTGTTTTCAGAAAAAAATTGTATTACACTATGAATACCACAGTATTGTTTTGTCCTGGTTGGACAGGACCAGTACCGTAGACAAATTAAAACAAAATAGAACCTTTTGAATCTTTTTGTTTTAATTTGTGTATTACAATATACACTAAGATTTCAATTGTACTACCCATAACTGGGGAAAAACAATTACCCACTTCTTTTCTGACCTCGCATTAATGAAGGTTTACTATCATTGCTAACATAATTACTATTTACAGTTATTCTCCTTTCCAATAAAACCTCAGTGGACCTCAATGAACCTCAGGGTTAATGACAAGGGCTGTATTTTTAAATATAAATAGCATTCTCAATAAAAGCATCCATCAATAAAATATTTTTGAACATGCTAATGTTTACAGGAAAGATAGTAATATTACTAATAAAGACCGATTTTTAATTTTCTCTTACCAGTGGAGGATAATGGTTACTTAATATGAACGGGTTTTTAAATTTCATTTATCTAATAATAAATAAATATAGTCTTATTTAAACACAACTTTTAACATTGCTTTATCTTTTATGCAAAATTGCTTTAAAAACAAAATAAAAGTCATTGATGTAAAAAGTAACTAGTGGAACCTCTTTTACTGGTAACAACCTCAGCTAAATGCTTCCTGTAGCTGCTGTGCTGGTGTGCCCAGAGGGTAGGAGGCATTTTGCCACATTTCTATACTAGAAAATCTGTTTTGGTTGGTTCCAGTATATTTTTAGTCTGTCTTGTATGAATGGCCTGTCATAGCTTATGCTGCAGCATTTAATTGGATTTCAGGCAAGGACTCTGGTTTGCCCATTCTAAAAAAAGGATTTTTCCTGTTTAAATTATTTTGTTGATTTATTTATAGGGTTGTAGTTTGTGCATTGAGTAAGTGCATCGAGTTCAACCTATAGAGGTAAGTGGAGAAAAAATATTCCTGTTTATTTATTTCATGTGCACATGATTAGATAATTGAAGTGACTATTTACAATTTATTGTGTGAAGATTCTCAGTTCCTTTGGCCAACTGCATGTCCTAAATTCTTGAGATTTTTTTTATCTTAGACACTGTGACATACTGCAGTATTATCTCCTGATATGGATTTAAATTCATTGGTCCAACAAAGACTGTAAGCTGTCTAGGCACCAAGGCAACAAAACAGTTTCTCCCGCTACAATGCCTTGCATTTAAGAATAAAGGTCTGGTGTTGGTATATGTTTTTTTATTATTTGTACCAAAAAGTTCAAATTTTGTCTCATCTGTCGACAAAATATTGTTAAATTGTAGTAGACATACAAGTGGTCTTTAAAATTTTGAGATAGGCAGCACTATTGTATTAGAAGAGAAGTGATTTACACCTATCAACATTCTTGGTCAGTGTTTTTCTGACAGTAGGCTCTCAAACACAGAAATGATCAAAACCAAGAAATGTCTGCAGATCCTCATTTGCCATACTAACATTCTGTCATCTGAGGGTTATATATGCCCTTGCACGGATCTATGAAGGATACGTACTACTAGAAAGAGTACCAACAGTGTTTTTGTAGAGTAACACATATCCAAGTCTTCAGACATTTTCTGCAAACCCTTTCTAGTCTTGTGAACTTCAACAACTCTACTTTAGGTTTCCCTGGTGGAAAAGGTAAAAAACAAATCTCCAGGATAATGAGATTGTGATAAGGAGGTAATTGAAATGATCTGTTTTTATCAATGTGTCAGGTGTTCCAATTAGCTCCACTGTGGGGGTAATCTTATCTGCTGTACAGTTAAGACATACACTATATTGCCAAAAGTATTGGGACGCCCCTCCAAATCATTGGATTCAGGTGTTCCGTGAAATTTCACTGCTACTAAATATTCCACGGTCAACTGTTGGTGGTATTATAACAAAGTGGAAGCAATTGGGAACAGCAACTCAGCCACAAAGTGGTAGGCCACGTAAAATGACAGTGCGGGTCAGCACATGCTGAAGCGCACAGTGCTTGTAGTTATTTTTCAGTGGTTGGGCTTGGCCCCTTAGTTCCAGTGAGGGGAACTCTCAAGGCATCAGCATACCAAGACATTTTCATGCTCCCAATGTTGTGGGAACAGTTTGGGGATGGCCCCTTCCTGTTCCAACATGACTGCACACCAGCGCACAAGGCAAGGTCCATAAAGACATGGATGAGCGAGTTTGGGGTGGAGGAACTTGACTGGGCTTCACAGAGTCCTGACCTCAACCCGATAGAACACCTTTGGGATGAATAAGAGCGGCGACTCTGAGCCAGGCCTTCTCGTCCAAAATCAGTACCTGACCTCACAAATGCGCTTCTGGAAGAATGGTCAAACATTCCCATAGACACACCCCTAAACCTTGTGGACAGCCTTCCCAGAAGAGTTGAAGCTGTTATAGCTGCAAAGGGTGGGCCAACTCAATATTGAACCCTACGGACTAAGACTGGGATGCCATTAAAGTTCATGTGCGTGTAAAGGCAGGCGTCCCAATACCTTTGGCAATATAGTGTACATTTGGTTACCTGTTTTGAACAGAAAAGTGTTGTTCAAATGTAAAATGAGCTGATCTGAACAGAGTTTTCTTAGGGTCTCAGGATGTCAAAGACGTTGGAAGCAAGTCTATAATTTTCCAGAACACAACATTAAACACATTTTTTTTCCACAACTGTATATTACGGTTTTGTTGGCCTTTTGGCATGGATCTTTAAAAAAAAAAAAATCTTTCATACTGCACCACAGTGGGGTAGGCTTGTCAATGTTTGAAACACCTACCTAAAACAGTCATTGTATGAAAAACAAAGGCATAGGCATTTGATGAAGCATGGTAACACATTAATGACCTCAATATTCTATAACACAATGAAAGACAAAAATGCTATCCACCTAACAAAAATAGCTACACTTGCCTTCTGCTCCACATTGTCAATGATGTCAAATTTATAAATTAAATATGCTCAATAAATGACATTGATTTTTAATGAGGGAACGGAGCTGGAGGGAAAGCATCAGTGCTTAATTGTGTAAACACCTGTTGTCTCCTTATGAAACCTCTGCACACTGTAAAAGTCACTGAGTAATTTTGACAGTGGCAATATCGCCTGTCATATCTGCTTTGACATTGTACGGTGATGTTTCTACCCACAGAAATACCACCTACTGGTAAAATATTCTGGTTTTCTTTGGGACCCAACAGTTAAACATTTTCCCTCTGCCAAATTTGCAAACTTGCAGGAAAGCACACAGTATATTCATACTTTGAATATTTTCAATATTTAGTGGATTATTTAGATATCAAATTAATTTATTTAATACATTCTTAATTTACTATTATTTCTAGAATTAAATGAATGTTATTATTTGGTTGTTTTTAGTTTTTTTTCCCATTTGCTGTTTGGAGAGCAATGGATGCACATATTTGTTGTGCGCGCAATAATGTTTGTACCATAGTGGTGGCAGAATAACCAGGCAACCTGCCTCTCTGCATTCAGCTAGTTTATGGTAAAATTATCCAACATTTACACATTGCTTATTTGTTGTTCAATGCACAGATAATGGACAGAGGTAAATAAACCACCTAATATAACATTAAGCGTTGTCTGAATACAATATAGGGTGATTTATTGTGATAGACTATAAAAGTTCGAACAGCACTGACAACGACCTCTAGCAATGGACTGGTACTTTAAAGGAACCCGCACTCCAAAACTCAGAGACCCCTGCTGATCTCTTTTGAACCTTCACTTCCAGTGACCCCAGATGACTCAACACAGTGATCAGCTCCAAACAGTGTAAAACCATTTAATGGAAGAACCTGAAGTTACCAATTTACATTGACAACATTGCTCCACCCTTCATGTTTCATCTAGTATGACTCTGTCAGCCCCTGGATGATGCATACAATATGAGACAAATAAATTGTGCTTTCAGGTATGAAACTGAGGGACTGTACATAAATTATTCCTCCACATCTATCACCTAAAGTGTTGGATGGGGTGTTTAAAAGTAAGTAAATATCCTTTGAAATATTCTAACAAAATAAAAGATGAAGTGATCCTGTACCTGCACATATATATTGAATAAACAAATAATCTATTACTAGTTCATCTTTATTTTAATTGAAAGGGATTTATGAACACATTACATCTGTGTGTCATGTTACATTTTCCTGTAGATGGATGCTACTGACCACGGTTTGCTGGTTGAATCACCCAGTGATGAATCAGACGAAGCGTGAGGAGAATATGATAGTGTGACTACATTTAACTTATTCAGATCAAAATTAATGTGTACTATGTGACCTTAAGTGGGAGGAAAACTCTTGAGTTGTAAGGGAAGCAACAGCTCACCTCACCATATTTCTGCCCTATATGTTACCATGACATCAATTGATCAATTTGAAGTCTGTAAAAAAATAAAAAATCATTATGACTATTTGTTATAATGTAGCATTGCAGCACGCTTTAAAATATCACAGAAATATAAACTGCATTTTGTAGATTTAAAGGAATTTTTTTTTAAACAAAAAGAAGGTCTCAACAATTAATACTTACAGTACTTGTCATGCTGTCTATGCTGCCAAACTCCACTGCATTGATAAGAGAATGTTCAGCATCTAACACACTTCAGAGTGTTTTGGATGCCTGGTCCCCAAATGCTTTCTGTAGTTCCTGCTGTTGGCCCCTTTGTCATTAATGTGCCCCAAAGTGGGGGGTGGTGGATAAAAACCACAGGCTACCCAGCATTCAACATTCCTGGAAATGTTCAAAGTGAAACATTCTACAGCAAGCTTTTCTCTTCAAGGCAGCAGAGTTTGGTAGTGTGGGCAAGCAATTAGTAATTGGTGAGGGTGCTCCCCGCACACCTTTCAGCAGTCCCGGCCAGTAGAGAAGAGGTGCTTGCAGTAACTCCCACGGATGGCACAGTGTAATGCACAAAGTAGAAAAAGTAGGTTACCAGCACTCAAAATAATTTCAAATAGATAAGTCCTTTTTTATTGGACATACGTGTCACAATAGTCAAACAGCCAGGCTGTTTGACTATTGTGACACGTATGTCCAATAAAAAAGGACTTATCCATTTGAAATTATTTTGAGTGCTGGTAACCTACTTTTTCTACTTTGGGCAAGCAATTATTTATTGTTGAGAGCATTCGCTTATTCGCTTGTGTGAGTGGTGTTCTTGGGGGTATTTTCGTGTAGGGGGATGCTTTTTACTGGGGGGGAGGTATTTTTTTGCAGGGGGAACTCTTTGCTCAAGGTAAATCTGCATGTTAGGAGTGTTCAACATACAGCAAAGGGGTATGGAATTACTCCAGTCTGTTTTACTCTATATGATGTGTGTCTCAGAAGGGCTGTGCAGGATCTGTAGTGGGCTCCGCAGGGTCTCAGGGGGGGCTGTACATGATCTGTGGTGGGCTCTGCAGGCCCAGGTGCGTTTCACCACCTGGGCTCAATCATAGAGGTGCGCCTAGATGGTGAAACGCGTGAGCGGCATTGGAGTGGGAGAGATACTATGGTGGTGTATACCTTGCATTTTGAACTGTGCATGGAATTTACAACAATAAAGTTGGATTTTTATAGACCTCGGTTTCACGCGGCTGATTGGAGACATATTGTTTGACAAGTGGTAGCACACTGCAGCCTGCACCCAATGTCTGTATTGTGGAACTGGAGCAGTGAGTCTTTTTATTTTTTGGAGTAATGCAGGTTGTATTATAGTGACAATGCCGAGGGTCTCCTGAAGAAGCAGGTCATGTTAAAAACCCTGTGAAACGGGCAGAGTGATCCTCAACTTACTGGAAACACCAGCAATTGACACATCAAAAGCTAATTGTATAACCAACACAAAGAACAAAGTTTGTATGAAATGCTAGATTTAAACAAAAAATGTATATTTCTTAATGTTCACTATTTTGCTTATATGAGACATGTTCTTCTAACGTAATTCATTTTTTGAATGTTTGATGACTACCTATATTTATACTTTGATTTGCTTAATAAAACTTTATGGAACAAAAAAATATATAGCTGGACCAGTAAGAGCTGGAGGATAACCCTCAGATGTGGCATAATCTCAATGTACACTTTATGCAATGTCAGTTTATTTTTATTGAAGAAATAAGTACTTTTAAAAAAAAAAATTTGCAAAAGATTATTCAGATCTCAATGTGACTCACAGGCACCATTGGTCCCTGTTTGTGTTGTAAAGTAGGCACCGCTCCAAGCTCTCTCCTGTGATGGACTACAATCTTACGTTTAGTTTACTCATTTGTATTGAGCTTACAGTCCATCACGGGAGTGAGCCTGGAGTGGTGGCTACTTTACAACACACACAGGGACCATGGGGTACCAAAGTAGCCACCCTCCAGAAGGAAGGACAGTCTCTGCACTAGTTCAGAGAAGATTTAAGGATCTACAGCTGAGTGATACAGAAACAAGATACATTTTTGTTAATAGTTAAAAGGTACTTGAATTCATTTTTAAGATTTAACTCCAGAGTTTAGTGTCATTTTAAATATGAGTAATGTGGTACCATTTAAGTCTGCCATGTTATTTTGAATAAATACAGTATTTAATATACATAGGCTTTAAAATATGTTGTAGGTACGGGGACTTGGTACATATGTGTTGTGTATACAGTCAGGAAAATAATTATTTGATCCCCTGCTCATTTTGTAAGTTTGTCCACTGACAAAGAAATTAAAAGTCTATAATTTTTATCATAGGTGTATATTAAATGACAGATACAGAATGATCAACCAAAAATCACACATGAAACAAATGTTATAAATTGAGTTGCAGTTCAGTGAGTAATATAAGTATTTGATCCCCTACCAACCAACAATAATTCTGTCTCCCACAGACTGGCTATGTGGTACACAGATTAGTCCTGTCAATTTAAGAAGGTGCTCCTAATGACAACTCGTTATGTATATAAAAAAACACCTGTCTTGGTCTTACCACCATGGGCAAGACCAAAGAGCTGTCAAAGAACATTAGGGACAAGATTGTAGACCTGCACAAGGCTAGAATGGGCTACAAGACTGTCAGCAAGAAGTTTGGTGAGAAGGAAACAACTGTTGGATCGATTATTCACAGATGGAAGGAATACAAAATAACCATCAATCACCCTCGGTCTGGAGCTCCATGCAAGATTTGGTCTCATGGGGTAAGGATGACCATGAGAAAAGTGATGGATCAGCCCAGAACTACACGGGAGGAGCTTGTGAATGATCTAAAGGCAGTTGGAACCACAGTCACCAAACAAACCATTGGTAACACAATACACCGCCATGGATTGAGATCCTGCAGCGCTCGCAAGGCCCCCCTCCTCAAGAAGGCACATGTACAGGCCCATCTGAAGTTTGCCAATGAACATCTAAATGATTCAGAGAAGGATTTGAAGAAAGTGCTGCGGTCAGATGAGACCATTATTAAGCTCTTTGGCGTTAACTTGACTTGCCGTGTTTGGAGGAAAAAAATGCCGACTTTGACCCTAAGAACACCAACCCTACAGTCAAGCAGGGAGGTGGAAACATTAGGCTTTAGGGCTGTTTCTCTGCTAATGGTACAGACCGACTTTGCCGCATTGAGGGGCCAATGGACGGGGCCATGTATTGTAAAATCTTTGATGGGAACCTCCTTCCTTTAGCCAGAACACTGAAGATGGGTCATGGATGGATACTTCAGCATGACAATGACCCAAAATATACTGCCAGGACAACAAAGCAGTGGTTAAAGAAGAAGCACATTAAGGTCATGGAGTGGCCAGTCTCCAGACTTTAATCCTATATATACCATGATCCTAATACAGCAAAAAAACAGGCGGCCGGTTATTTAGGGGTTATTAGTTCATCAGCTAAATTACATGCACACTAGCATTTTTAATGTTTTACGATATGTGATCATGATCATATTTGGTACTGTTGACATTTACTGTCTTGATTTATGTGAAGTGTGAATTTGAATGATAAATTCACTTTAATGTTAAAACGGACAAATTTTAGACCAAAAGGTTTGAAGATAAGGCCAAGCTATGTTGGTGATTTTCAGTCACATTGCTCTGGAACAGAAAATGTGCAGTAGATAGAAACATTTAAAACAACAGCAATCTAAAAAACCTGTTTAATTGCTAGGACATGAAATACTATTTTTGACATTTTTGATTTATCCAGGCCAGTGAACATATTGGGTCTTGATGACAAAATTCTACAAAGCTAGTAGGCATGTGCAAAATGAAAAGCTTTAATTAACCCAAAATTTGGGTGAAAAGTTTTTTTTCGTTTTGTTACTTTTTTGGTCTATGGACTGCATAAATCCATAGACAATATCACCAACATAAAGCCTTAAAAGGAGAACTATGAGGTGAGTGATTTTCCCCTCATCCTCATAGTTAGAGCCGACATGTGACAAAGAAGCTGTCACAGGTCGGCTCTATTGATCGGGAAGTGAGTGAACGCCGATAGCTCACTTTCCGATCATCTTGCTTTCAGTCACCGCTTCCTGCAGGGATTACCCCCTCCCCTCTCCTCCAGCTCTGAATGGAGGAACTGACGGGGAGGGGGCGGGCAAAGCTGGCTCTGCCTCTAGATAGGCAGAGCCAGCTGTCACTCACGCAGCTGGGTGGATCCAGACAGTATTGTCGGGATCCGTCCCGGCTGCGGCGCTCTCAGTATATTACCGACAATAGCCCGCGATATACTGAGCTTTGGGTCACGGGAGGAGGTTAGCATATGTCCTCCCGTGACCCTAAAGAGAACTATGGGGAAATACACTTACCCCATAGTTTTCTTTAAAGTTAAAGTCTTAAAGGCCAAGTTCACCTTTCTGACCATGTTTCCACTAATTCTCACTTACTGCCCACACAGCCATGTCATCCATCCACAGCATGGAGGAACTACAAGTGCCCTCTGTTATCGCAGCAGAGGGGCTTGTTGTTTCAAAAGAATACAAGTGCGGTGAAGTCACAGGGTTGTGGAAATGTTTTTAAAAATTACTTGTCCAAGGACTAAAGTGGGGGCCCAATATACTTGTTCTTCAATAAAATGAACATTCGGTGATCCTGAAAGGATTCTTTGGTGTGCTGGTGACTTTCTTCTGAACGATTTCTGCATACACCGGTGGCACCCGCAGTCATTGCAAGCACCCTCCCCAGCCATTGGGATATCCGGTAAGGAGTGCACAAGATTTAATCTCATCCCGATCTACTTGTCCCTCATGACTAACTATCTACTTGTCCTGATACCAAAATTAATTTGAACCAAAACCGTATTCAGCAGTGCTAAGAAGTGCTTCTCAGTCAGTGTCGTCAAGTGACCGAGCTGACCAACGAGTGCTTGCATCTTACAAGAGTAATTCAGAATACATGGCACAGGGATGCACTGGACGGCAGTGTGGGGTACAGATAGTACACCCATACTGGTAGACGGGAAGGATCGTTCGCCAAAAGGTAAGTATAGCGAGGTGGGGAGGGGGGAAAGAGGAGGCCAGATTTGTGCGGGTAATTCCATTTTCCCAAATTACTTGGGAAAGTGAATTTACACTTTAGGGCTGTTGCAGACATGAGAAATCCCAGCCCCTATTGATTTAATTGGGGTTACAGCTGTGTGACAATCACAGAAAAAAGGTCCATGTACCTTTTTTCCCGAGAATTTCCCGATTGCTCCACGGTCATGAATTACCCAGGTGCGAACCTGCCCCTAATGCACATTGTGCACGTTAGAGAGCGCTGCTGCCCGGCCACAATATGGCACAAAGTGGAATAGGGGCACCACTCTTTATTTGCATGCAGATGGAGGGGGCAGTTAGGGATGGTTTA
>NW_017306295.1:2302903-2306682 GCF_000935625.1 Nanorana parkeri | reverse complement strand
AGGGATGGTTTAAATTTTTTTAATTTTTATTTACTTAATTTTTTTTTTTACTATTTATCTTATTATTATTTACATTATTTTTAATTTTCATTCATTTTATTCTTTTTTATTTTTTTATCGCCTTTTTATTTTATAATTTTTTAATTATAATTTTTTTTTACTTTTTTTCACATTTTTATTTATTTGCGTTTTTAATTTTTATTTCTTTTATTATTTTTTACTTTTTTTTATTTTTTACCTTTAACTTTTCATTCATTTTATTCTTTTTTATTTTTTTATCGCCTTTTTATTTTATAATTTTTTAATTATAATTTTTTTTTACTTTTTTTCACATTTTTATTTATTTGCGTTTTAAATTTTTATTTCTTTTATTATTTTTTACTTTTTTTTATTTTTTACACTTAACTTTATTGCTATCACACAGGGGATAACAAGCTCCTGTGTGATAGCATTTGGAGGTGACAGGTTCTCTTTTTTGGACCAGTCACCTTCAATACAGGAGCTCTAGCACAGCACTGCGCTGGGACTCCTGTGACAGGAAGGCTGCGAGTGTGGGGAGAGAGGCAGCTGTGACAGATGGTGGGCAGGGAGAGAGGCAGCGGCTGGGAAAAAAGTGGAGGTCGCTGACAGAGGTGGAGGCCAGAGAGGCAGCGGCTGAGGAGAGATGCGGTGTTCGGGCAAGGACAGACCATGGAGGGGGAAGCGAGGGAGTGACAATCAGGCTGCTTGCAAGGGATCTTGAGCGTCTGTACAAACCGGCTCCACCTCTACATTTAGCCCTGCTTGCCCAAAGCAGGGCTAAATGTAGAGGAAAACTACCCAGCCGTTGTGTTGCAATTAAATATACACCTGTATCATTTTATCACAACACAAACACCAAAACAATTTTTTACATAAGTCGATTATTTACAGTTTTGCATACCTTCATTTTTTTACCTTTTCGCAAAAAGGCGCAATTACAAATTTGCTAATATATGTTATTTATTAACTCAATACAGTTTTATCTTTTAGCTTGGCAGCGAAAGGGTTAAAGGATAGATTTTTTTTCCCTCAACCCCAATGTTAATGTTAGCACTTACCTTAAATGATGTCTCTTAATCCGATCTTCTTCTTCTTTCCTGATGTTTTCATCTGTCCCTCCAGCGGTGCAGCGGCTCTCCGATCCAGCGCTGACTGCTCTGTCCCTCCGATCCTGCGGTGTCTGCATGCGGGTGCACGCGTCCATAGACTTACCTTACGTCTCTGCTCGTCTCCCGGCCGAGAATCCGAACTATTGATATAGGCAAAAAAACGGGAGGGTTTAGAACCCCTTTAAACTGAGCACAGGGTAAAAAAAATAGACAACAGCACAGGCTACATTTAATTAAAAAAACATCTAAGATGCAGAGATAGATGCAGCAGATATTATGTGCAAGTAACAGATCTACTAGGAGGATAGCTACCTATCAAATCTTAACAATAAGGGAGCTTGAAAGGCAGGAGAGGGAAAAGCTAGCTTCACCTCCATAGAAAAAGTCAAGAAATGCAGCTAAAATGGAACTGCACCTTCAAGCATACATACAAACCTGCACTTGCATTTTCCTCACTGAACTTTTGCTAAAGTAGGGATTGTTTTAAAATTCCTTTTTGCGTGATTTATATGTACGGTAGCAGTGAGCTGCTTCCAACCTAGCTGTTTCTTCTGACAAGTGTTCCTAAGCACTTATATTATTTCCTCTGTCCGATGTTATTGAGCATGCTCCACAACCCAACCATGAGTCTGGGTTTGGTGGCATGAGTTGTGGAAGTGTTAAATTCTTGGCACATTTCCTGCCTTGTGGTTTTTTTCCTGGGCTTAGGACCTAGGAAGATGGGTTGCTGAGCTGTCTCTAAGTTTACTGGGCTTAGTCCCTATGAGAATGGATGCTACAGGACTATACTTTCCTGAGAGTCCCTTAAAGTTACTGGCTTGCTAAGAGCAAGAGAAAGTACTTGAGGCTGCCCCCCACTAGATTTATGAGGTGATCAAGTAGCTGGGGGAGAATTTTACACAAGAACCTTCTCACTTGTCCTTATGTTGGGGGGTTTTACGTCATTTTCAGGCCTAAAATGTGGAATATAACATGGGTGCAAAAAATGAAAAAAGGGCCTCAGTCATGAAGGGGTTAAAAGTCCATGATCAAGATACCAACAGAACATTGATGTCCAAGGATTCAGAGTTCACAAGGTAAGAGGTCAGTAATGTGCGTGGGAACGCATTTAAAAAAAAGGATTAGATGGTTGAGGATGGAGATCAACAGCATTTTGGGTATTCCAAGCTGTTCCTCACCATCCCTTCCATATTATTGCTATTGTTAATAAACCGGTTAAGTTTACTTGACCAAAGTGACCATTTTATTAGACAACCTGGGGTAGAACTACACCAAGGACTGAATGTGCCTGAGGCCTTATCACCATGTAAGTTTACCAGGGACATTTGTAATGTAAACTGTTAGACATTTGAATGAATTTGTCAATCAGTATTGAATTTGGCACTAAAAGCCCTATGATATTATAACATAGCTCAGAGGCATTAGACGAAAGATTCACTAATTTATCTCTTCACCTCAGATTGTTATACGGTGCACGTACCATGAGACGTCACTTACCAGGAAAAATAGCCATCCCTGTTTTTAGGGCTGTCTTTGTGACAAACATCGCCATTATTCCTAATGGGCTCTCCTGGCCATTTAACAGACCAGGATGGAGATCTGAGGAAGTGAAACCCGAGTAGGCCTTGAGGCAGGCCACCAAGTGCAAACTACATAAAGGGTCTGAATATGACACAGAGGTTCCTAAAATCACTGTTGTGAATAAATGGGGGTAATTTGTAAAGTATTTATAAAAGTACAGTTACACTAGAACTTAAAGGGACACTAAACTCAGGAGTTAAATCTTAAAATACATTAAGACAATAACTATTAACAAAAATGTATCTTATCTGTGTATCATCTCTGAATTGTTGCGGGCACTTGGAGGGTGGCTACTTTTGTTCTCCATGGTCACTGTGTGTGTTGTAAAGTATCCACCGCTCCAAGCTCACGCCCATGATGGACTACAATGTCAATACAAATTAGTAAACTAAACATGAGATTGTAGTCCATCATGGGAGCGAGCATGGAACAATGGCTACTTTACACACAGGCACCAGGGGAAACAAAAGTATCCACCCTCCAGAAGGAAGGCAGTGTCAGCACCAATTCAGAGATGATTTGAGTAGGGATGCACCAATACCTGTTTTTTTCGGTATCGAGTACGAGTACTGATATTTATATTTCAGTACTCGCCGATACCGAGTACCGATTCTTCCGCTAGCTTGGAGCAGGCTTCCCGGGCAATCAAGAAGCCCAGTGGCGGGTAATGACATGCCACCCGGTTTCTTGATTGCCCGGGAAGCCGGCTCAATGCTGATTGGCTGGGAAGCCAGCTTCTCAGCCAATCAGCAGGAAGCCAGTCAAACAGCATGGACTCAGCTTCCTGGCCAATCAGGAAGCCGGGAGGTGGCCAAACAGCCTGGAGACAGCTTCCCTCTGACAGAAAGTTCCGGTATCGGTGCATCCCTAGATTTGAGGATCTACAGCTGAGTGATACACAGATAAGATACATTTTTGTTAATAGTTAAGGTACTTGAATACATTTTTAAGATTTAACTCCTGAGTTACTTTAAGCTGCCTATATCTTTGGGCCCACAGACTGATTTGACATTTGTTTTCTCTGAAAATACCCTCTGCTTACCAATGGGAGTATAAACAATGGATTTT
>NW_017306295.1:2300429-2302878 GCF_000935625.1 Nanorana parkeri | reverse complement strand
AGTACTCGGGTTGTACATTTTATGGAGTGCTTGTTTAAGCTGGCCCAAACAAGCATGGACCCAGTAAAGTCTGAAAAGTCTAAATTATTTACCTGCATGAAGTTTGCAGGTAAGTGACTTCCTAAGTCAGGGATAGGCAACCTTGGCACTCCAGCTGTGCTAAAACTACAAATACCATCATGCATGTGGCTGTTCGAGCCTTGCAATGCCTCATGGGACTTGTAGTTTCACAAAAGCTGGAGTGCCAAGGTAGTCCTAAGTAGTGAAATAATGATCAGGATAACAGAATCTTAAAAAAACTAGTCAGCAATGCAGCAGCTACCATATTTTTTGTCTCACAGGTTCTCTTTAAAGAAAGGTCTGGATCTTCAAGTTAAAATAGTAGGTCATCTGAGATACCTGCTCCTCTAAATACCTCACACTAAAGCGTACCACACACTACAACTTGATTGTACGATCTCCTTCAGATCTACCAACAACTGTAGTGTAAGGGCCATGTGCACTTCAGATGTTCGGCCGGAAGACGTGAGACACAAGGTAAGTCTCTGGAGCAGCGTGCAACCGCACAGACTCCGTGGGACATCAGAGAAGAGGAGGACAGAGGAGTCAGCGCTGGATCGGAGACCCGCACCAGCGCTGGAGCGACAGCTAAAAACTACAGGAAAGAAGATCGGATTAAGAGGCATCATTTAAGGCAAGTCCTTACATTAGCACTGTGGGGGGGGGGGCGATGACTTTATCCCCTAATGTCACTTTAATTTTATTATTAGGGATTGTCTTGCTCATCAACATCTAAGAACTTTCCACCATGTCTTCCTTATTAATGTGATTGATTGTTTCTCATTTGTATAGTTGCAGGTAATGATACTTACAGTATACACTGTGCACAGTACATCAATCCATGTATCGTTTCCTGGAAATGTACCAATAACATATATTTACAGGAATTGATCAGTTACATGAGTAAACAGCAGCAAATATCTTACCCAGCTGCTCAACTGTAAGTAAATCCTTTGTTAACATTTTAATGACATTCACTTTTGCAACTGTTTTAACCTTCTTCATATTGGGGAAAATATGTTAATCTATGGATGCTCTGAGAAAAAGGATCCCTAAGTGATTGCAACAGGATATTGCACAAGAACCATTTACAACAAAGAGCAAGAAGGTATGACAGCGAAAAAAATAAAAAATTAAAATCAGATATATAAAATAGCCCAAATAGATAACGGTTATCCGTACAAAAATCAATAAACAAAAAACTGATATGATTACATGATTTATGGCAATGTTTAGTCTTTCCTCTATAAATATCAGGTATATTAAATGCTTTCCATGGGGAAAAAACCCCAATACAGATGCTATCCATACATATCCGTGTACAGTAAGTAGCTGTAATCTAAGATGTTTTAATTTTCACTATGTAAAACTAATCTTCTCATAAAATAAGAATGAGAGGAACTGCAGCTCCACCTAGTGGAACTAAATAGAAAAGTCATCTTGGCAAATGCAAATAATATTTCCCAATTATCTTTATTATAATTACACAGGAGTTATATAGCGCCAACAGCTCGCGCTTTACAAAAACAGGTTGACAATACAGTTACAGTACAATGCAATACAGGAGGGTCTCTCAGGTGTAAGACTGCTTGCTAGGTAGGTGTTGTGTGTTGTCCACAAAAGGGAGCAATCTCCAGTTAGTGAGGGCTCACTCTTTAATCAAACAAATGGCAAATGCCCTCATCAATTTGTTACTAGCTCTAAGCAAGGTGCACATGTAAGAACCTAATACAGCACAAACAGCAAAAAGTTTTCCCAGCACACTCGCCAGCCAGCATGCAAAAAAACTTGTCTCACCGCTAAGGATAAAAACAGAGGTTTAGATACATGTCTTCTGCAGAAAATGTGAAAGCCGCACAGCCGCACCAAGACACCTCTATATAGTGCGGTCCTAACTCTAAACTATAAGAGTCTCCATCTTGGAGCACATGTGGCAAAAGATCAAACTGGGTGCAGGTTTGTCAGGAGAAAGCCCAACCTCCCTTAATTTGGCGCAGTGATGCATGGGGGGTCTCAGCTGCCTTGTGATGTGCGGGGTCCCTTGTGCGTCCCTGTGCCTTTAAGGGAGGTTGGGCTTCTCCCCCGTGCATCACTGCACCAAATCAGTCAAGCAAAAAAATGATGGAGACTCTCATAGTTTATAGTTAGGACCGCACTATTTAGAGGTCTCTTGAGGCGGCTGTGCGGCTTTCACATTTTCTGCAGAAGACGTGTAACTAAACCTCTGTTTTTAACCTTAGCGGTGAGATACGTTTTTTTGCATGCTGGCTGACAAGTGTGCTGGGAAAATGTTTTGCTGTCTCCCTCTTTAATAGACACATTGCTGCAGGAGTGTGTGGAAAGACACACAAGAAGCATATGTCCAGGCAGGGCCCGGATTTGCTCTCCC
>NW_017306295.1:2283798-2300314 GCF_000935625.1 Nanorana parkeri | reverse complement strand
GGGGGGGGGTCGGGAGAGGAATCGGCTCCTCTGGGCTTAGTGGAGCAGCACATAGAGTCCCACTATGTTCGGCCAAATCATGTGGCCGTCCTGTTTCAATGTGGGTAGGAGAAGACCATACCTCCACCTCTCTCCCCGGTCCCCATAGATTCATACCGTCTCCTGCGTCTCCCTCTGTCCTCCGACGATCCGGGCTGGGCATGATGGAGTCCTCCATATGCGATGCAGGTGAGCCCGTGGAGCTGGAAGTCGGGGACAGGGATATTTCTCCCCGCTGATTCGATCCTCCCGGCGTGTCAGCTAGGTGGTCACCTAGTGCACTCTACATGCGAGGGCCCGGCGGCGCCATTTTGTTTAAGTGCCGATCGGCGGCCTCGTGGGGATCAAAGTAATTTTTAATGGTCGCCGGCTGGCTCTGTCTTTTCCCCGATTGTCTTGCCGACTTGGAGGGTCTGCGGTGTCCATGTCTGATCATTTTAGGAGCTGTATTAGGCAGTTTCGTGGCTCTACAGTGTAGCTCTGGACGGAGCACTCAGGAAGCACGTCTAGCTCAGGCAACCATCACGCCACACCACCGGCAGGGTTAGTTTTAACCCTGCCGCTCTGCTCACTGCATCGGCGGCAGGGACAGGAGAGAGATTCGGCGGCCGGGGGAGGACGGAGTCCGAAGACAAGCGTAAAGAGGTAGGTGCCGGGGAGGGGACTGCACACATGTTACAAGTGATCGCGGTGACATCGCCGCAATCACTTGTAAACGAACGGTCGGATTCCCCACTTACCGCCCGGAACTACATGTTCTGGGGGTAGGGGGACTCCACGGCGCTGCCGCCCCTCTGCTGCGTGCCACCCCGAGGCCGGGCCTCGGTGGCCTTGTGGGGAATCCGGGCCTGTGTCCAGGCCTCTGTGACCCCATGTACAGGCACTCTGAACAGTTGGACACCTGAGGAAAAATTCTGTCTTACTGCCACTCGACATGTCAAACCTGCAGCTCAAAGTCGTTTATACATAGTTGAAACTGAGACTTGCTTACGTTGGTCAGTGTTAAGCGGGGCTTGAAGCTGTTGTCCTGTGAGCCGCCTGTCACGCAAGCTGTTGACTCTCAGAAACTTGTCTTCTGATTCTATTGTGGCTTTTTGTCTGCCACACCTCTTCCTCTTAGATTTTCCTCCAGTTTCCAAGTGCCTTTTGATGGTATAGGAAACTGTACTCGCTGACACCTTGGCTTTCTTTGCAATTTCTCTTAAGGAAAGGCCTACAATTTTATGGTTATAATGGTCTGTCTGTTTTCTTTTGCTAATTGCCTTTTTCTTGCCATTTTGAGGGCCATATACTACTTCCTGCAGTACAATACTGTCCAAATATTACTTAAGAGGGTGTAGTAACACAGTCTGTTCCAATACTGCTTTTATACCGGCAGAGGGCTTGTCAGTAATAAGCAAGTTGGGACACCTGTAGGAATTGTTACCATAAACTTTCAATGCTTAAATTTACTTTATTGCTGTAGAACAACTGTGAGTGGTTAACCCCTGTACTTCTTCTCTGAAAAAAGGGTGTTTTTGTATAACTCTGAAATGTACATTATTTTTCAGTTTTTGTTAAACTAAACTTTTTTTTTTCCACCTCTGGCAGTTTACCGCTGTACTATTACAGGTTATTCACTGGACTTGAACTGCTTACATTTCAATAAAAAGTGGAAAAACGTTTGACCACTAGTATGTGTATATATACTGTACTGTATATATACTGTATATATCTCATTAGATGCAGGCATTGTTAATGTGACCATCTTCTGGTTGGCATACATAAAGGACAGTAAAGATGACACAGCCTTATGCAGGGGCCAATGAAAGTTCCCTCACCAGTAGTAACCAGTACAACACAGGACATGTACATGAATTTTTTCTATATAGACCCATATCAGGTACCCAACTGGTCCTACATGCGTTGTGTTTTTATAGGGAGGGGGT
The DNA here is from genome assembly GCF_000935625.1 of Nanorana parkeri. Lineage (NCBI taxonomy): Eukaryota > Metazoa > Chordata > Amphibia > Anura > Dicroglossidae > Nanorana > Nanorana parkeri. The sequence continues at coordinate 2,298,347 of NW_017306295.1, read as the reverse complement.
ATATGTGTGCACATTTGGGAAATTATGGTTATACATTTTCTTGAAATAAATTGATTTTTTAAAAATACTTTATGGCAGTTTTGTTTGAAGAACATGTATTTCAACATATGGTTTCTCAGCTGATCTATGATGTGAAAACAAGTGGGAACCTGTTGTTTCTTCCATAGTAACCAGTACAAACTGGTGGGCACAAACCAATGTGAACAGTGGGACAGTTTACAAAGCTGAAATAGGGAAGGCTCTTGGAAAAGAAAAGGTATTGGTAGATTTCTATGGCAAGTGGGGAGTGCTAACCTTGAGAAAGCTTAAAAAAAACCCTAACGGTAGGCCATATGTATTGGTAAATGACTTTATGTTTCGCTGGGTAGCTATATACTTTGCTTGCACAACGTACTCCTGGTCAGTGTGAAAGTCTAATAAACAAAAGTGTACTGATAAGAGAATCCACAGCAATTAAATACATTTGTAAGATGGATGTATTCTGCAGTCAGTACCACTATGCTTATTTGTATCAAGGGCTTTGTTTGTTAAAGGAGAACTATGGGGTTAGGGCTTTTCCCCATAGTTCTCCTTAGGGTAATGGGAGGACACAAACTAGCGTCCTCCCGTCACCCTCAGCTCAGTATACCGCGAGCTGCAGCTCGCGGTACACTGAGACGCCGCAGCTGAAGCGGATCCCGACAATTATGTCTGGATCCGCCCAGCTGCGTGAGTGACAGCTGGCTCTGCCTATCTAGAGGCAGAGCCAGCTGTACCCCCCCCCTCCCCCGTCCGTTCTGCCCGTCAGCGCTAGAGGATTGGAGCGGGGAGGGGGGAATCCAGCCCCTCCCCTGTCACAGCAGAGAGCTGTGACAGGATCGAGAGGTGAGCGAACGCCGGTATGTGTTCGCTCACCTCCCGATCTACTGAGCCGACCTGTGACAGTCTCATTGTCACAGGTCGGCTAGAACTACCGTGTTTCTCCGAGACGTACCCCGATAGTAAGACCTAGCGCTATCTTCAGTGATTTCTGTAATATAAGACCTACCCCGAAAATAAGACCTAGTTCGGTGGTAGGTCTTATATTGCAGAAATCCGCAAGGTCTTACTTTCGGGTAGCTGCACATAAACTGTGTAAAGACCGGCCGCAGCTCCCGCCCCGCCCACACACCGTTTTTCCCACACACCGACCGCAGTTCCCACCCCGCCCACACTCCCGCCGGCCGCAGCTCCCGCCCACACGCCCGAGGGAACCGGCATAACATCACACCTGGACCGGCAACAGCACGCCGCCTTCTGGGACGTCCAGTCCTCCCCCAGCCAGGTAAGACATCCCCGAAAATAAGACCTAGTGTCTTTTTTCGTGCAAAAAAGAAAATAAGACACTGTCTTATTTTCCGGGAAACACGGTATGATACTCATAATTCTCCTTTAAAGTGACACTAAACACTGAAGGAGTTAAATCTTAAAAACGCATTCAAGTACCTTAACTATTAACATAAATGTATCTTATTTGTGTATCACTCAGCTGTAGATCCTCAAATCATCTCTGAATTGGTATGGACACTGTCCTTCCTTCTGGAGGGTGGGCACTTTTGTTCCCAATGGTCTGGGTGTGTTGTAAAGTAGCCAACACTCCAAGCTCACTCCCGTGATGGACTACAATCTCAATTTTATTTTATCAATTTGTATGGGAATTGTAGTCCATTACAGAAGCGAGCTGTCATCTCACTCGCTGTGCCACAGGACAAGGTGGTATGCCTTTGAGAAAAAAAGGCATAGTACAAATCAGCAGTACACGATCCTGTGGACCCACAGTTCTCATTATATTTTAATATCATCTGAGCCAGAGGTAGACTAGAGAGCAATAAGAACAACAAACCATACATTGCAAGATATGAGAAATAGTCAGCAAAATGCTCACCCAACAATCCCATTTAATTTGTTTGGTTTCAGATTTATATGAGATTCATCATCCAGATGGCTAAGGTGGCTATTTCTCATATTTTATATTTTGCTATTTATATACACTATTTTCATCCTGCATACATACCAGTCTTCCTGTTGTTCAAATGGCTAGTAAACTATCATAACATGAATAGGCTGACAGGATATTTTATGACAGGATAAAATTTGACAGCTGTTCTGTGTTATTCTTCCGCCTGCTAGGCCCAAGTCGAGCACTCAAACCCCAACTTGCTCAGTGGTGTCGAATGTATGGTCAGGACTCTATAATCTCTAGGTTGAGAGTTCCAATCCAGATAATATTCCAAACTCTGAAGTGCAACTAGCTCTTTTGTTGCTGCTGTCAAACTGATATTTTTTTTACCCATTCGATATCAGTTTATACCCATAAAGAATGCAGTTCTAATTTTTGTGAAAAAAAAAACATCTGTTGATGTCTTCTGTCTCTGCATTTAGCCCTGTTTGTGCTAGCTTCAAACTGTGATGTCACTGACCAATTTCCACCCAGCCATACTTGAGGGCTGTAGCTTTTAGAGCTGCAGCTAACGATTATTTTCAAAATCGATTAGTTAGCCGATTATTAAGTTCGATTAATCGGATAAACTATAAAATAAAGTTTAAAAAATGGCTCCAGTGATGGACTACTAGTTTGTATTGAGGTTGTAGTCCATCACAGGAGCAAGCTTGGACCGGTGGAAGTAAAAAAGAAAAAAAAAAAAGATAGTGTGGTGTGCAATATAGTGAAATGGAAAGTGTAAAATTATACAGCAATGCATGCAGAATGGCAATGGCTATAGAGGACTACAAAACCCAGCAATAGTACATTATACAGCACAATGCAGAATACCGCCAGCTATAGAGGAATACAACAAATCCCAGCAATAGTACATAATAGCTGGCGGCATTCTTGTGAGGCGGGGAGGAGGTGCGGCATGTGGATGCGAGCAGGTCTGGCAGCGGCGAGCGTGAGGTGGGGAGGAGGTGATCGGAAGGCGATTAATCGATTATTGAAAAAGTTGACAACTTTTTCAATAATCGATTATGTCGATTAGTTGTTGCAGCCCTAGTAGCTTTAAATTTTGTTTTAGAAAAATAAGCGATATAGCAGTAGTGGGTAAAGGGAATGTGGAGCCATGGTGTTGTGAAGTCTTTTTTGTGCACGCTGTTTTTATACTTTTTTTTTACCTTATCGCCTTTTGAAACTTTACAGTGCTGTGACAAAAATAATCCCAAGAAACATTCCACCCATAGGATTCAAACCCCTAACGTGGCATTTGTAGAACAATCACCTTACACGTTGCACCAGAGGCCAAATGAATGTACTATGTGTTAAAAAAAACAAAACTGGGTGTTACCAGGCAGTGGCGTCACAAAGGGGGTGCGGCCCGCACCCGGGTGCCACCATTGGAGGGGTGACACCAAAATGACTCACAGTCATTTTGGTGTCACCCCCCTCTGAAAGGTCGGGCGCTCGGTCATGGGCCGAACACCCGACAGTATCAGGAGAGAGGAGGAGACTCTTATCCCGCCGGGTGACTGTCCCCTCCTGTCTCTGCCGGCGTCCAGCACCAAGATGGCCGCCGGCAGGTATCAGCATACTGACGCGCGTGCGCGATGACGTCATCGCGCGCATGCGCAGTGACATCTCGGCGGGGTGACACTCGCTTACCGCTCCGGGTGTCACCCAGCCTCGGGACGCCCCTGTTACCAGGTACAGGACAGATTAATAGTATATGATATTTGTCAGACATATTTTAAAAGCCATCGGAGCCAGAGGCAGACTAGAGCGCAACATGAACGACAATACATACAGTAAATTACAGAATATGAGATATATTATAGACAAAAACTAGCTGCTCAGCTACTTCAGGCAAGCAGGACTAAATGTAGAGTGGGGGGAAGCCGGTGCTTGTTTCTGTACAAGTGAACCGGGACAAGCAGCCTGCTCGCCCCCCCCTCTAAGGTCCATCACCCTAGCAGCCCCTTCCCTGCCATGGTTTTCAGGCTCCCCGCTCTTCTGGGGGACCCGGAACCACGGCAATAAGTTCAGGATGGAGAACGGGGAGCAGATCGGAGAACGTCCATTCTCTGATCTGCTCTGTGACCAGTGACACAGGAGCGCTGTATTAACAGGTCTTCCTGTGTCAGCTGTCACATGTGGTGCTGTACAGGAGATCCAGCATAATGCTGTGTTGGATTTTCTGTACTGGAGGACAGGCTTCATAAAGAGAGCCTGTCACCTCCGAAGGATATCACATAGAGGCTTGTGAAAAAAAAAGTACAAAATAATAAAAAAAAATTAAAAAGTGATAAAAATTGAAAAAAAAAAGTGATAAAGAGGTAAGAAAACATAAAAAAATAAAAGAAATACAAATTAAAATAAAAAACAATCCTGCCCCCCCCCCGACTAAACGCATGCATAGGGCATTGCTGCCCTCATTCCACTATGTGCCATATTGTGGTAGCAGGGCAGCTCTCTAACATGCACAATGGGCATCAAAGGGTAAGTTCACTTTCCCAAGTACAGTAGTTTGGACAAATGAAATGACCCGCTTAAATCTGGCCCCTTCCACCCCCTGCTATACTTACCTTTTGTCGAACGGTCCTTTCCCTCCACATACTGCTATCCAGTGCAGCCCTGAGCTATGGATTTTAAGTTTCACTTGCAAATTGCGAGCACTTGTTGGTCAGTGTAGTCAGGTGACCACGCTTGCCAATGAGAAGTGCTTCTTAGCACAGTTAAATAAGGTTTTGGTTAAAATTATTTTTTGTATCAGGACGAGTAGATTGTCATAAGGTACAGGTATATCGGGCCCCCGCTTTAGTCCTTGGACAAGTAGTTTTTTTTTAAATGTCCACATCCCTGTGGTCATCCATTTTATTCTTTATATGCCTACTGTGTTCACATTTTCTTGCTCTTAATATTATCTTTGTTCTTCCTACATAAAGAAGGCTGCAAGAGCAGATGACACCATATATTACACCGGTGGTGGAGCAAGTGATAAACTCATTAGTTATATATCCTTTCCCTTTGGAATCACAGAAGTATTTCGGACCATGAGAGGTGAATTGACATGTGAGGCACTTCCTTTTTCTGCATAAAATGCGCCTTTTCTTGGAAAACAAATGATTTGTCCTGATGTCTATTGAGCATCCTCCTTTCCACCTCTTAACATCTGAAGAGATATAGGACTTCACACATACTTTGATTTCCTATAGATAACAGTTGGTTAAGTGGGCAGGACGTCTTTTAATTACAATCTGTCTGCAATATCCCCGTCTTTCTTACTGATCTTGTTAATAGATCTATATTTACTGTTCAACCTTGTAATAGACGTTCTCCTGAGTGTTTATGCTCTTCCTTTTCCTCTGTGTTTTCATTAATATGGTTGTTGATTGTGAATGTGTTTGTTTATTCTAAGAATGTTTCTTCTTTCTTTCTAAGCTGGCCACATACACCAGGAGAATTGTATTTGGAAATGTTCATTTTGGGAACGGTTGTTTGATTTTCTAATGGTTAGTGGGGTCTAATTGACATTCATTCATTTGACAGTAGTAACTAGGAAAAACTGAACAAGCAGGATGGAAAATGTTTCTCATTTCTTATATGAATGTAAAATGCATACATTTTGTAATGTGCATGGTTAGGCAAAAAAGGAAACTGTTTCATACATCTGGAATTCCTTTCAAGTATTTTTCAGGCCTTTCGAACAAAATTAGTTAATTCACTTGTGGCAGGATCGAGTGCTCTACTATATTATTTCAAAAGGAAATACTAACAGATTATGGCCAACATACATGGCAGGAACTCCAGGATTTAAAATCTAAAGTGGAGTGCACACAGTTCTATTTTTTTCATTCAACCCCTGAACTGAATAACAAAAAAAAAAAGAACAGATTCCTCCATCAACGCTTATGAGTGTTGACGGACGAATCCCCTCCTGTTTGCATTGTATTCTAACAGCGGCTGGTGGCCACTGTCAGAATACCCAATCAGCTGCTAGCTTCGTTTGGCCAAGAATTTTACAACCAGCTCCTTCAATCAGCTGATTGAGCGATGCTGGGCAGAAGGGTGTCGACAGCGGCACCCACGGTATGAATTTCGCACCATGTCTACCCTGACTTAAAGGAGAACTATGGGGTTCTATCTTTTTTTTATGAATGCATTCCTTAGGCTAAATAAGTAAATAATGTAATTTACTGTAATTAGCCAAAATGCACAGGAAGGCTGTAAAACCTTGTTTTAGGTGGTGGGCGGGGCTAAGCGCCGCAATGAGAAGACATCCCGACGTATCTGACGGGATCCTCCCCACTGATGATTGACCGTGATTCTTGAGAGCTGCTGCGCGTCCACGAATATATGGACATGCGCAGCAGCTCTCTCCTTACCTGCACGTCCCCGAGTGCCAGCTCCTTCCCCCCTCTCTCTCTCTGCTGACAGATCGTGGATCGCTGATGACAGAGGGGGAAGGAGCTCTCTCTCTGCCTCTCTGACATGCTTATTCTGTGGTTTTAATACTTTGAGAGTTACCGATCTGGAACAAGCGTGAAGCCCGTGATGATGGAACTCCTATACTTGTTTCAGGTCAGTCACAAGTAACAGTCCTATACTTGTTTCAGGTCAGTTTCAGGTCATGCATCCCCGTGTGCCAGCTCCTTCCTCTCTCTCTCCTCTCTCTCTGCTGACAGATCGTGGATCGCTGATGACAGAGGGGAAGGAGCACAGCAGCACTTGCCACTTACATTCGTCACATAACAGCCATGGTCATCAGTGCCTGGGAAGCACTGGGGAGGGAGGGTGTCTGCGCTTTCCCATCCCGGTGTTCTATCGAATTCTCCAACTAGTCGAGACCTCCAACTCCCGCTAGTGCAGCCACCCAGGAGAAGTATCAGGGCTTGTTCCCACAGCGTCCGGATTCTGTCCGGACCAGATCCGTGCGCTCATGCACCCAAAATGCATCCCAATGTGTTTTATGGGCTACAGTTCTCACGTGCGCAGTCCGTTCTGGTCCGGACAGAGAAAATACTGCATGTTACATTTTGTCCGGAAACGCAAAACACGTCAAAAACGCACTGCACTGCAGCTAACATACCGATAGGCCCACTCCAGCTGACAGCTCCACTCTGGAACACGTCAAAAACGCATAACACCGCGTCTGCAGATCTGCTCCAGATCTGGGCCGGACATTGTGTGAACAAGCTCTCAAGCTGTACAATCTGAGGCAGTGCGCCTCAACGGGTTGGAGATCTCGACATCGCACTGTGTTTCTTAGTCGAACTTTTTTGAAATGCCATGTGACATTTCATGTCTACAGCACAGTGCGGTGCGGGGGAATTGCTCCGTCTCGTATCCTGCTGAGCTGGAAAAAAAGTTTTTTTTCAGCTCACACCACCACATTCCCAATGCAGCACGGTAGTGTGAAGTGAACCTGTCCGTTACAAGGCAAATTGCCTTTTCTTGTATTGGGGCGGCACTGGTCGCTGTGGTGTAAAATGTCATTCATGACATCATTATAGTTCTAACAAAAAAAGTAAACAGTGCGATGTGGCAGGATTGACGCATCATCAGCATTGTAGCTATAAACTCACTCCAGCGGCCATGCATTCAGCACGTCTGGCTGGTCTGAACAGAAAAATCCATAACATTTCCAGGACATTACAAATATATATGGACACAGTCAGTCCTCCCCACACATCCATGCTCTCACCTCTATACATTACACTAATCCCTCACACACAGGAGTGTACACACAGCACAGCACCGTGTGTGGGCGGGGTTTCCCGGAGAGTTGTGCGCAGGCGCAGTGTGCGGCTTGTACTGTGCTGAGTCTCCTCCGGTACCGGTAGCAGAGCGGTCATATCCGGAAATGATTAAGAAATTCGATAAGAAAGACGAGGAGGCCGGTAAGAAATGTTTCTCGTGTCATTCGTTGCGGCGGAAGACGGAAACTACTGTGTGCAGGCCCGGAGCCTCGGACTGTCCTGAAGCCGGAAGCTGTCCAGGCTCGCCTGCTCCAGGAGTACATGTATAGACACATTACCTGCACACTGTTATACCAAAGTGTCTTTGTAGGATAAGATATCAGGATTGATGTGTCTTACCTGATAATACATTCTCTGCTGTTGTGCTGCTTCGGTCCCAATCCATGAAACATATTGAATGGCACTCTGAGCATGACTGGTAGCTGGCTCTGAATCTGAGCTCCATGTGGATATATAAATGCAGCTCTGTATTCATTGATATATTAATGTGATAGAGGTGTCACAAGAGGTGTGTAGGGGGTGCGCCCGCACTGGGTGACACCATCAGGGGGGGTACAAAACTTCCTTGCCGCACTCCTTACCAAATGTCCCATATGGTGGGGTGCTCGTAGTGAGTGTGGATGGCGCCGCAAAAAACTTCATGTATAGATGTCACCAGCACACCCAAATCCTCTAGGATCTCAACGTATTAATTTATAGAAGATTCTTGTCATACAAATAAGCGTTTTCGGGGCAGCGCAGGATCCCTTCATTAGCCTTAGCATTGACAATGTGCAGTAATCACACCAAACTATATATAGAGGAACAGATGCATGAAGGGACCCTGTGCGGCCCCCAAAAGCGCTTGTTTGTATGACAAGTATCTTCAATAAATGAACATGTTTTGATCCTAAAAGATTTTGGTGTGCTGGTGACATCTATACATGATTACCATCAGAAGGGGTGACAAAAAGATGACTGACAATCATTTGGTGTCACACCAGTGATCTCCTCTTCTCTCCCTCCACTAAAGCTAGGGGAATGTCCCTCAGTGTCCTGAAATCTAATGCAGGTCTATGGAACCTGCATTAGACGTGATGACTTTAGACATCCTTAGATGCTGAGGGACATACCATTGCTGCGTGGGAGGAGACAGACAGTGGGGAGTGGTGTCACAGCCAGTTGGCTCCGAGGATCAGGCGAGTATAACTTTGCTATTTTTAGAAGCCCTCGACCAAAACGAGCAGTTAATTCTGGAGTACCCCACTGCTAGGGTAATACAAATTCTTCCCTAACCCTTGTAGTGTAGGGGTAGCTCCACTGCAAGGGTAGATTTTTTGTTTGCCAGTTTGTTCATTATACATAGGCTAGCAGCGTAACACAAGGCACAAAAAGCCAGGCAGGGATCTTTTACTTTTTTAATGTACACCAAAACACAGTTCCATGAGTCGTGGTGCACTGCAGCACACATGCATTGGGGTGCGTTTCCAAGGGTGGTGGGTTGCAATTCAAAATAAATGGCATCACCAGTCATGCTTTACCATGCATGGTTGCCGTGCCGAGGTCCACAAAGCAGAGCATGATTGACGTCTTTTGCGGCAAGTAACGGATCTGTAGGGAAATCCTCTCTATATACAATGTCATGAGGATGGCTTGTGACGTTGTTTCCAATGTTACATCACCATGACAACAGTGGATCTAAAGAGAGGCCCGGCCAGGCAGGCACGGGGGTTATAAAAAGTAGACCCTGGGATGAATCAATCCAAAATCGTGCTGGCAAAGACAAGGATCAAACCAATTCAAAATGAATGAAGCATTTGAAGTATAACTAAAGACAAAACTTGTTTTGTTTTGTTTTAGATGTGTATGGAGTGGTGAGGGGCTAGAACCCCTGTCAGATCTTTATTGTGTTCTCGTTAGGGAGATTCACTCTCTGTAACTGCACGAATATCCAGGTATGAAAGTGAAGGTAGATTACAAAATGTAAAAACAGGAATAGAGAATAGACCTTCCAGTGGTTTCTGTGACAACTAAGAGATTTGTCTCTCATTGGAAAGATATCCTCATTTCCTGTTAAGTCTACATGACAGGAAGTAAAGGGACATTTCCCTGATGAGATGCAAATGGGGAAGAAAATGACAGCTGTTATAACCCCCCTAATCTATCTAAAATAAATAATAATAAAGTTTTGGCATTAGATATACTTTTACAATGATTTGGGGCACATATAAAGTAAGAGTTTCAGTTATCTACCCCTGTCGTTCTACTTTAAGCGCCGCTCTGAAAAGTGTTGCACGTTGGGTTGCTTTTCAGAGTTGGTTGAGTTGCAGTTTCCAGGCGATACTCCTGCCTCCTGAATGTCATCCGAGCGGACCAATGCCCAGATTGGTCTGCTCGGATGCACACATGTCAACCTGCTTAATCAGTAGGTGATGTTCCTACCTGGCCATTTACTCATCATATCATTTTGGTTTTGTACATTATGCTTATTGATTTTTTCAATTATGCAGATATCCTCCATCTCCCGAGGAAGCGCTTTTTAACGTGAAACGTTGAGACACTACATGACTCCTCCACTCTGAATAACTCATTAATCAATCATGTTTGTATTTTTTAATCATGTTATCATGCCTATTGTTTCAATGTAATCATGTATCTTTAATTTGGCTATCAATTAGTGGAGTGAGTCTCCTAGGAGATATCTGATTGGAGGTTTTCACAAATGAGCTTTATATTAATTGAATATATTTTTTTAATCGCTATTTAATAAAAATATATTTTTTTTACCCTCAATTGCCTTGGACTTGCCATTTGGTACCTTCAAAGCCCCATCTTTTTCTTTTTGTGATTACTACTATTTTCAGGGGTGTGGTGCCTAATACTCAGGTCCCGGCCATAAACTAATTGTTTGATATTTAATTGTATGCAAAAATACCTAACTATATACCTGTGAATGTATAATTACAACAGATGTCTAAGAACATCACATGTCTTACTTTTCAGGAAGTGGTTCCAATCCATTTCAGCATTTGGAAAAGAGTGCTGTTCTTCAAGAGGTAAGACTTATATAAAAACCTAAGTTATAGGTCTGTAAGTAAATAGCTTCTCTATTGGGTTCTGTTCTGCCTCATTGGAGAGGCCTGAAAACCCACCCTAAGTCAGCGTAGGAGGTTACCAGCTTGTTTGGGCTTGGTAGTGGGACATAAGTATGTGATGTGCAGGGTGCAGGTAATCAGTTGGCCCAACTTTAAAGTATAGATTTTTTTTTTAAAGGAGTTTGAAGGTCACAGCTTAAACTATCCTATTATGACATCAGCATTATAATAGGAATACATACTAAAGTTGTTTTTCATAATGTAATCAATGCTTACTTGAAAATATCCCTCATATAGTGGCTGCTGCCTCCTCTCTGCCCATCACTTTCAACTTCCTGGATTGCCTGTGTGCTTTGCTTGTCTTCCCCTGCTGCTTGATGTGATGTCATCTTGATTCCTCAAGACTAAATATCCAACCATGCATTGCTTTCAGCAAGCAAGGATAATGTTGCATTGCTCAGACGTTGAGTTGCAGATCAGAAGGCAGGCTCTGTGGGTTGTGAGATGAGGAAGTGCACATTCACAGGGCTGAGTGACATTGTGTCAATGCATTGAGGAAGTACATACTATGGGCATGTTCAATAAGTACGGTTACAGACTTCTAGATGGATATGGTTATTAGGAGTGGGATAGAGCTTATGGAAATTCAATATAGAAATACATATTTATTTTTAGTTTTTGACCATAGATACCATTTAAACTAAACAGTGCATATAAATGTTTCCTTTTATAGGCTCGATTATTCAATGAGACTCCAATAAATCCTAGAAGATGTCTTCATATTTTAACCAAGATTTTGTATCTTTTGAACCAGGTAAGGAGAAGAATATTAGATCACTAAAATTGTATTCTTTTTTTTTTTCTTCTAAAAAGGAATTATATCCAGTAGGGCTGCAGCTAACGATTATTTTCATAGTCGATTAGTTTCCCGATTAATTTTTTGGGTTGGTTGCATTGAAAAAAAAAAAAACTCTCTGCCCAGCATGCTAGTCTCAGTCTTACCCTCTCACTCTCCCTCTCCCCAACGAATCAATAATGAGAATAGTTGGCAACTATTTTGTTTTCTTGGCGATGGAATACAAATAAATGCAGGGGTGTGGACATTTTAGAAAAAACTACTTGTCCAAGGACTAAAGCGGGGGCCGAATCTACTTGTCCCTCATAACAATCTACTTGTCCTGATACAAAAAAAATCATTTTAACCAAAACCGTATTTAGCAGTGCTAAGAAGCGCTTCTCATTGGTGGGTGCCGTCAAGTGACCGCGTTGACCAACAAGTGCTTGCAATTTGTGAGCGAAACTCAGAATACATTGAACAGGTACAGATAGTACACCCGTACTGGTGGACGGGAAGGACCGTTTGCCGAAAGGTAAGTATAGTGGGAGGGAGATTTGTGCGGGTAATTCCATTTTCCCAAATTACTTGGGAAAGTGAATATACCCTTTAGGGTTGGTGCAGACTTGGGGATTCCCAGGACGTGCGATCGTGTGCGGTTGCATACAGCGGTTGCATTCGCATGTATGGGGTTACATCTGCGTGGCAATCGCTGAAACTACTAGTTGTAGTTATTATTTTTACTTGCCTTTTTATTTTTTTCATTTTTATTTAGTTACATTTACTTTTTCCTTTTTTTTTTTTTTTTTTTGGGAGATTTGTGCGGGTAATTCCATTTTTCCAAATTACTTGGGAAAGTGAATATAGCGCTCCGTCCCTGCTCTCAGCGTTCCGCGCTCCGTCCCTGCTCTCAGCGTTCCGCGCTCCGTCCCTGCTCTCAGCGCTCCACGCTCCGTCCCTGCTCTCAGCGCTCCACGCTCCGTCCCTGCTCTCAGCGCTCCACGCTCCGTCCCTGCTCTCAGCGCTCCACGCTCCGTCCCTGCTCTCAGCGCTCATTTTTAAGAAAAGAAAACCCGCCCTGCTACTTGTCCGTAGCAGGGCTAAAACAGTGAAAAAAAACACTTGCCCGGAACTACATGTCCCGGGCGTCGGGCGTTACGAATTCCACACCCCTGCAATGCCAAACTGGAGGTTTTAGAAACGCAATACTTTCCGCATCCTTATAAATCAGGTCAGTTAAATCAAATAATAAAAAAGTTTACCTCGCAGAGAGAACACGCATCAGCAGCATTTAGACTGCCCAGTAATATAACAACTAATTTAATCGATTAGTTGTTGCAGTGGATTCTCACTTCCTTCCATTTTTTTCAACAACAGATTAGTTTTTCTTAAGTTTCAAACACAAAATAACATAAAATAACAATCAATATAATTAACAATATAAATAAACAATTAACAATCCTAATACAATGCAAAGTAAAGTGGTACTAATTTGAACAGAGAAGTTGCACAAAAATCCATAGTAGTAAAATCAAATAAATATCTCATTCAAAGAGGAATTGTACAGTATCTCACAGAAATGAGTACACCCCTCACATTTGTGTAAATATTTTATTATATCATTTCATGTGACGACACAGAAGAAATGACACTTTGCTACAATGTAAAATAGTGAGTGTACAGCTTGTATATCAGTGTATATTTGCTGCCCCCTCAAAATAACTCAACACACAGCCATAATGTCTAAACCGCTGGCAACAAAAGTGAGTACACCCCATAAGTGAAAATGTCCAAATTGGGCCCAAAGTGTCAATATTTTGTGTGGCCACCATTATCTTCCAGCACTGCCTTAACCCTTCTGGGCATGGAGTTCACCAGAGCTTCACAGGTTTCCACTAGAGTCATCTTCCACTCCTGATGACATCAAGGAGCTGGTGGATGTTAGAGACCTTTCTTGTGCATCATCTTTAGAAGAGGGTTCCTTCTGGGACGACCAATTTGATGCAGTGTGCGGCATATGGTCTGAGCACTGATAGGCTAACCCCCCCACCCAACCCCTGCAGCCATGCTGGCAGCACTCATACGTCTGCACTCACTACTTTACATTGTAGCAAAGTGTCATTTCTTCTGTGTCGTCACATGAAATTATATAATAAAATATTTACAAAAATGTGAGGGGTGTACTCACTTGTGTGAGATACTGTATACCCACTACAGGGCCTTGTACTGGAAATCGAGACATTCTGACTAAACCTAGTATGTAAAGAAATCTGGAACCCCACAGATTGGGGGGTATCACGGGGGTAATGGTGAAAAGCTGAACGGAAAAGAATGGGAATGGGGGGGCAAAGTTGTCAAGGAACATCTAAGACAGTCAGGCCATGCACCTTCACCCAGGGTGTCCAGATCTTTTTTTTACCAGGGCAATCGCAACCCAAATTGGTGAGCTTGTAAAGTGGCAGAGCCCTGTTAATGGCCGCTTTCCACTTGGCAACCGTCGAAGCAGAGGACAGTTTGCATCTAAGTAAAATAGCCTGTGTGGCAAAGTAGCATAGAAAACAAACAACTTTTGGTGAAGAGTAGCATTAAGTAGATCTGTAATCCCCAAGAGTGTTATTAGAAGGTCTACCGACACCGACAGGCCACTGACTTAATTATTGGTACCCACCACTTCATTCCAAAAAGCTTTGACCTGGGGACAAGTCCAGACCGTATGTATAAATGAACCTGTTGGAGCATGACATCTGCCACAGCTGGCATCAGCTATTAGGTATATAGAGTTGCAGCAGAGTATAGCAAACCTGATGTCAAAATATTAACTGATATACCTATCTCTAGCTGAATTCATGAGATACTGAGTGAGATACTGTTGGATATCCTCTTCCCAAGCGCTTTTAAAAAGGTTTCAGAAAAAATAATAATATATATATATA
>NW_017306295.1:2280871-2282916 GCF_000935625.1 Nanorana parkeri | reverse complement strand
TATATAACAAGTCCTCAGGGAATCCTTTTAGGGTTTGTTTTCCAGTTGTTATTGATACTACTGCTCTTTGGAGAAATGTTAATTAACACATCTTTTCTTCTACTTAGTTAGTGATTCTTGGTTCACATGCGCTTTGCTAAGGGCCAGTTCACATTAATTATGGTTTGTTCCAGAGTGGTAGCTGCTGGTACGCACAGTTAACTCCCTCTTTCATTCTGGGGCTGGAGGGGCGTGGTGGTGCATTGAAGTCAATGGCACCGCAGCCAAGCCCCCCACTTCCAGTACGATTGGACACTTGGCAACACATCGTAATTGGTGTGAACTGGCCCTAAAAGTAATTATTTTATATAAGTTTAAAAGAGATTTCAGGCAGCTCTGCAGTCAGCAAGTCTCTTGCCTCCCACTGTTTGGAGAGCTATAGTTCTTACCAAGCAGGGGACATGACACTATTCTGAAATGAGATCAGTGCTTCCACACAGAGAACAAGGATCCCACTATGCAGCATACTGACAGAGGACAGGTATTTCTACTGTAGCTGTTTTCTAAAAGAAACAAACTATAAGACTTGCACACCTTTTCTTTGTGATGCACCTAGAATGTATTATAGGTGATCTAAGCTAAAGGTTCAGTTGTGCTTTAACCACTTGCAGGCCAGAGTGTTAGACCCCCTTCCTGGCCAGGCCATTTTTCAGTATTCAGCGCTGCGGTACTTTGACGTTTATTCCGTCATGCAACGCTGTACTGAAATGAATTTCATACCATTTTTGGGGGGACAGATAGAGCTTTGTTTTGGTGGTATTTAATCACCACTGGGGGTTTTATTTTTTACTGTATTAAGGAAAAATAATTGAACATTTTGTGAAAAAAAAAATTTTCCCCCATTATATTAGGAAACAATGATTATCACCCATATTTTTGGTAAAATTTAAAAGACGGGGTCACGTCGGGTAAATAGACACCAAACATGTCATGCTTTAATCAGCAATGTATTCGGCTTTAACAATTTCCAATTACTAAAAGCAATGAAACAAAATGTCTAACACCTACTAGGTAAAAATGAGCATTATGTTAATTTGAAGAGTGCAAATGTTTCTATTTACCTTGAAATATGTCTTGTCTAACAGGTACCCCTTTAATATGTTGCTTGCTGGCTAATGGAGCGAGATCTAACACAAAACAAAAAATAACATGGAAAACGTTTGTGAAAACACTACATGCCATAGAGCTGAAAATATTTGTAAATATTTCACAAAATTCAGATTTTTTTATTCCACAAAAAACATTGACTGTTGTTAACAATATGTAACCCATATTGAAGAAACAAACTATAAGAAACAAACTATAAGACTTGCACACCTTTTCTTTGTGATGCACCTAGAATGTATTATAGGTGATCTAAGCTAAAGGTTCAGTTGTGCTTTAACCACTTGCAGGCCAGAGTGTTAGACCCCCTTCCTGGCCAGGCCATTTTTCAGTATTCAGCGCTGCGGTACTTTGACGTTTATTCCGTCATGCAACGCTGTACTGAAATGAATTTCATACCATTTTTGGGGGGACAGATAGAGCTTTGTTTTGGTGGTATTTAATCACCACTGGGGGTTTTATTTTTTACTGTATTAAGGAAAAATAATTGAACATTTTGTGAAAAAAAAAATTTTCCCCCATTATATTAGGAAACAATGATTATCACCCATATTTTTGGTAAAATTTAAAAGACGGGGTCACGTCGGGTAAATAGACACCAAACATGTCATGCTTTAAAATTGCGCACACCCGCAAAATCGCAAAAAACTACCATACCCGAAATTGACCATAGGCGACGCTTTAAAAGCTTTTACAGCTCATCAGTTTAGTGTTATCAGTGATTGAGCCCTAGAACTATTGCTCCCATTCCGACGTTCGTACATGTGCAACGTAATGGGCAACATCGTCGTTTTCGCACGTATGCGCACCCGACGGCTGTTTGCATGCGTGTATGTCTGGGGGGGACTTTTAAAAAAAAATTAATTCTTTTTTTATTTGTAACTTTACATTTGGGGGGGGGG
>NW_017306295.1:2230372-2279996 GCF_000935625.1 Nanorana parkeri | reverse complement strand
GGGTGAGACTTATTTTTTATTTCCTTTTTTTTTTCCACTTAACTTTATTGCTATCACATAGGGGGCTAAGAAACCCCCCTTATGTGATAGCAAAATATGTGACAGGTCCTCTTTATGGAGACATCAGGGGTCTCCAAGACCCGACGTGACCCCAACTTTTATATTTTACCAAAAAACTGGGTAATAATAAATGTTTCCTAACATAATGTTAAAAAGTCTGATCCCATGTGATAGAGGCAGTATGCTGGTCCTGGGCTCGCACCGGGCACAGCGGAGCCCGGGACCAGCGTGACAGCGGGAGGGGGGCGTATATCCCGGGACCTCATACAAGCGATCCGGCGGATCGCTTGTATAATAACGGGCATCGCTGCCTGTTTTCAAATATCGGCATTTCCTGCTCGCGCGCGCCCAGCGACACGCACGAGGGGTCGTGGCTGAGCGGACGTCTAAAGACGCCCGCTCAGATCTAGAGGGCTCCTGGCCGGCCGTTTTTTTACAGGCCGGCATGGAAGTGGTTAAAGATGCAACTTGGCCAATGTGTTTTTTTAAACTAAGATTTTCAATATGAATACAACAGAACAGTTTCAAAAAAATGTAATTGACTCTTCTGTTGATCTTTTTTCAGGGTGAACACTTTGGAACGATGGAAGCCACGGAAGCGTTCTTTGCTATGACCAGATTATTCCAGTCAAATGATGTAAGTGATTTTCAGCATCACTTAATAAGAATGGTGGCCATAAAGAGCCTGTTCCTGCTTCTGATTTGACAGCCCAATATGATGCTTGTGCAGTGTCTAGGCCATTTAGGCTAGGGCTGCATGGACAATTTATAACACTTGACTACAACAAATTTAAAGTGACTCATGCCATTCCGCTTGTGTAAAGTCCTTATTTCTCCCTTTCTCAAATAGATGAGTGCAATCCTTGTAGCAAATACATGTCTTTGTAGTGATTATATTTCCCTGTAACCCTAGCCTAGTAGGTACGCTAGAAAATAATAACAAGAGATTCTATCGATCAGCAGTACTCCTTGATTGCAGGGAATTTCCAGCGTGTTGGAAAACTTTTTTTAAATTTTCCTTTTTATAGGGAGAACTGGATAATTAGCTGTTTATAGAAAAAGATGTCTTGTCTATTTATAAAATGAGTGCCAGGTACTGTAATCTTTCTCTTGATGTGTCCGGCATTGCTTTTTGCAAGTGCAGTAACAGCATTATTTCCATTTTTTATGAAAAAAAGACAGTGATCAGCACAACTTCTGTATGAAAATGAAATTTCCTCCTAGCTGTCATTTCTGCAGGGCAGAACTGAAAACAAGGATTACAGCTTGAAAACAAGGATTCTGACTGGAGGTCCTGGGCTGCAAAAAGACGTTTTCTTGTCAGCATACTTTTTATTAGGGATGCACCGATACCAGTTTTTCCGGTATCGAGTACAGATATTTTTTTTCTGGTACTCGCCGATACCAGAAGTCCCAGTTTGAAAGCCAGGCGGCGTGTAATTACTCGTCGCCTGGCTTCCCGATTAGCAGGGAAGCCATCTCCATGCTTCTCGTCACTACGGTACATGACGAGAAAGCATGGAGCCGGCTTCCTGATTGGCTGGGAAGCTGGCTCCAAGCTCCATGAGGTGATGAGGGAGCGTGAATCCGGCTTCCCGCCCAATCAGAGAGCAGGGTGCCTTGTCTTTACTCAGCGTCCGGATTCCTGATTGCCCAGCTTCCCGACCAATAAGGAAGCCGGGCAGCGAGTCATTACACCCTGCTCGGCTTCCTGATTGGCCGGGAAGCCGGCTCCATGCTCTTTCGTCACAAGTGACAAGTGAGCATGGAGCCGGCTTCCCGGCCAATCAGGAAGCCAGGCAGCGTGTAATGACTCGCTGCCCGGCTTCCTGATACCGGAAGCTCAGGTATCGGGCTAGGCATCGGAGCATTTGGCCGAGTACGGGTACGCGCCCAAATACTCGGCATCAGCACTGATACTAGTATCCCTACTTTTTATACATAAGCCTCCAAACAATTTGGACTCTCATTTTTGCTTACGTTGTGCCTTGTACACCACCTGATTACTGCTATCACTACCTTTTCATCGCTAGAAAAAGTTTGATAATTTTTAGGTGTAGCCTGTAGAGGACAGCGAAATGTATTTGTGCCCGGGCACATTGCAATTGGACAAATATCCATTATGAGCTGTAAGAAATGCATGTCATTTTAACAAATATTCTGCCTGTAGAATTATTTCAAGAGCTAGAGAATTACCCAGCAGAGGCTCATAAGTTGTTGTATATTGTGTATCTTTTATACCTTTTTTTTAATTTCTTCTCTATTAAAGTTTTTGTATGTTTTCAGCAAACCCTGCGAAGGATGTGTTACCTAACCATCAAGGAGATGGCCAATATCTCCGAAGATGTCATTATTGTTACAAGCAGGTAAAGGTGGAGTCCTTGTCAAATACGTATACAGTATGGTACAAAGTTTCTACAGCTGAAATCATTTAGCTTCCTATCTCAAATGTAAATGTAATCTTCAAATCTGCAAATGTGAAACGTCCCATTCACATCTCTCAGTAGCGCTACAGGACTTTACATGCACAGCATTTTGTGGTGCCTTTTTTTCACCCACAACCCCAACACACTTCTGAAGCAGAAGCATTGCAGTGCTTCACAATCCACATTAATGCACTGCTGTGCATTACATTGGGGAAAAAAATGTGCATTCCATTTTTTTGTGTGTTTTGGTGTCAGCCCATGCATTTTAATGGGATGCCTTCATGCAATGCATGTAATGCACGTCATGATACACAGTAACACAACACATCAGAGCAAGAAGGTGTAAATGAGCAAGATTGTAAGGGTTGGGCATAGGGATGTTTTTAATTCATCACACAAAACCTTGTTGTGCACTTCTCCTTTTCAGGCCCTACTCCCACAGTGTTTTTGCTGCCTGGCGTTCTATCTGTGTAATCTGCCAGCTGCCGCATTTCCTCCCTTTTTAGATTTTTTTTTACGGCTTGCCCCAATCATGTGTGCCCAAATCTTCATTCACTTTAATAGAAAATCCATAATCGGGACTAGGAAAGTCTTGAGAGACTGTGCTTCAACTGTGAGCAGCTTCTTTGGTAAGTATAGAATATTTCAAAATTACTAGGAAACTGACATTTTGGCATCTTGGCGCAAAGCGAGTCTCCTTTCCATTTGCTCCTGTTGCAGTTAGTGTCTAGTGTAAGGTTGGTTTCATACAGGCTGTAAGAGACACTTGGCGGGCAGTACTGACCCCGGTAGATGTTTCCTGAATAACTGGGCCTCAGTGTTCCGAGTCAAAAGGAATGTGAAACTCCACTTTAGAAACACAAGGTGCTCCTTTACACCCAGTGGCTGTGTGAATCTAGCCTAATAACGAAACACACAAGGCTTACCATTAAGGCTAATAACACACTGTCAGGTAAAGCTTATACCTGTACTCATAACTGATATATTTTCTGGCTGAACCTGTAAGGTGGAAACTGCGGCATTCAAGCCTTTAAAGTGACACTAAACTGAGGCGTTAAACCTTAAAAATGCATTCAAGTACTTAAACTATTATCAAATGTTTATCTTATTTGTGTATCACTCGACTAGATCCTCAAATCATCTTTGAGTTGGTGCTGACACTGTCCTTCCTTCTGGAGGGTTGTTAATTTTGTTCCCCATCATCCCTGTGTGTGTTGTAAAGTAGCCACCGCTCCAAGTCCGCACAAATTCAGAGATGATTTAAGAATGTACAGCTGACTAATATACAAATAAGCTACATTTTTGTTAATAGGTAAGGTACTTGAATGCATTTTTTAGATTTAACTCATGAGTATAGTGTCACTTTTAAATCAAGCCCACACTGGCCTTTGTAGCTGTAGGCACTGTGGAGCAATTCATCCTCAAAGTTCACAGCAGAATCACTTGAGTCATTCAAGTTGTTATTTCTCAACAGCTCTGCTCCTCCCTCTTAGAGCTGCTTTTTTTGTTTACATCAGAGGAAGGCACTGCTGGGGGACTGCAAGTGGAATTGAGCTACTGTGAGCTTTGAGGATTAAATGCTTAACAGTGCCTGCAGCTACAGAGGTCATTGAAGACTTGTATTAAAGCACTTATACTGCTTGTTAATAAGCAAATATTTGAATTTCATAGGTTGGCCACATTGTGACCTTTTTTTGAAAGGTGCATTTTATTAAAGCCTGTCAGCCAGATGTATGCATCCGGATACGTAGTTGATCACTGGTCTGGAACAAGACTACTGGATGAGAGTTCGGAGTGCATTTTTCTGCATGCCTGTTCCTGGTCAGTGATCCACCAGTGATCCTGTTCCTCCTATGTGTCCTTTAAATTTGAAAGATTGCAGGTTATGTTATCAATTTAATCCTCTATTTGTTTTCATCCTATTATTATTTTTTTATTGCTTCAGATGATTTTGCCCTGATGGATGGAGCAATAATGGCACTGGAAATTACTAATTAGAACATTCTGTGAAATGTTACAATCCACAAAAGAGTTGGAGTAACAATGTAAACAGGAATTTAACAATACATGAAAGGGGAATGCCCATTCCTTTTATCTGCTACTGCACTTTAGTTGGTTGACTTTGAACAACAGATCTGATAAATTATGATTAAAATGTGCATTTTAACCAATTTTAGTGATTTTACAAATGATTCGATGGGTCACAGTATTTTGAGGCATTTTGTTTTGAAACATATTTAAGATGCAAGCATTTTTCCCCCAATTCCCTAATGATAGTCTTAACACGCTGTGTGTAAAATATTCATACTAATCTTTAGCTTTTTGTAATTATGTTCACAAGGGAGTGTTTATTTATGCTGGCTATGGGAAGACCTCTAGTGGCATATGTTGCACTCCCTGTTTGCAGTGTGCATTGGACGTCAAAACAACTAATTTCTTGCATGTCTTTTGGGTGACACAGGAAGTCTTTAACCTTTGCTGCCTACAGGAGGATTGGACACTGGCAAATAAAGAAACCTTCCCTCAGGATAGCCTATACTAAATAATTAATTTAAAAAAAAAAATATGGGCCAGCCTTGGATAAACCCTCATAATACCAGAAGGCCTTAAGTTTTGCCATAGTCCTAGGTGGATGGTCGTCTCTTCTGGAGCTCTGCTGTGTTAAAGTCTAGCATATTTTTTACTATCCTCTTCATTATTTTCTTTTTCAAGACTCTTCCCTGCATCACTGCTGGAACTTTGTCTATTCGGTGGTGCCCTCAGCATGGATTTTGGAGTGCCGCATCTGGACCACTCCAGATAGGATGTTGCACAAATAGCCTATAAGTGACCTTCGGGCAAAGGGCTTCATGTAGGGCGCTTTACAGACTCTGTTATGGTCAAAGTTGGTTGTGGAGTGCTTTCATGGCCCAGAGCCACTGACAATTGCCTCTGTGCTTGCCCTGTGTCTTCAGACTCAGTAAGTAGGCCGACTGGGCTGAGCACCAGGAGCTACCTCATTTACTTAGGTCAATGGTCACCATTGTTCTCTGTTCCTGCCAGATTTGCTACAGAAGAGGGTTAACGGAAATCTGCTTAGTACTTGGAGTCCTCTGGTTTTGTTGTGTGTAACTGGACACTCTTTCCTTTTTAACATGGTCATGCAAGACTTTATGACCCAAATCACCCAGTTATGTGCTTCCTCTAATTGCAGAGGCCACAAGCGAGCTCTTGCCTTAACAAGGTGCTTACTATTCCAGTAGAGGATGCACTTGTCTTTAAGGACCCAGCTGAGAAATGGCTGGAAGCCCTTTCTAGAGCTCGGTTCTTGCTGGGGGGTCCTGCCCTTCATCCAATTTTGGATGTGACCTTACTTTGTCACCTCTAAAAGAGATCTAACAGCTATAGTGTTAAATTTCAGCTATGATAGTTTGCTGGAAGTCTTGCCCCATTTTGAATATTAAAACTCTGAATGTCTTTATGCAGGTCCAAATATTTGGCATGGAATCTACCAAATCTATCATCACATCACTTTGCCAGAAAGATTTTCTGGCTTCTGTGGACATAGATACAAACCTACATGTCCCAATCTTTCCAGAACATCAGCATTCCTATGCTTTGATGTAGGGCCCCTGCACTACCAGTTTGTGGCACTGCCCTTAAGCCTCTCATCTGCACCTTGGGTATTCACCAAGGTGCTGGCCTTCGTACTAGCCCTGTTGAGCTCTCATGGCATTGTCCATTGGCCCGATGTGGGATGCTTAAACAATCTTCTTTTGAGGGAATAGTCAGTGCAGGCTCTGTCAGGACAACGTTACAGCAATTCTGATGGATCCTTAACCTTTGGAAATCGTCCCTTAAACCAACTCATTGTTTAAAGTATCTGGCTATAGTCCTGGACACACCTTCAGCTTTACACCGGAGAAACTTCAGACCCTCGGCTCTCAGATTCAAACTTTCTAGTCCAGGAGCTCTCCTTCTAGAATTTTTGTAGTCTGTTAATTTTTGTGGAACCCATGATCGCAGTACTGCTTGCTACAAAGCTGAGGAAGGCTGGCCTACATTTTCTTTTCTTTTTTGCCACTGTCCTCTTGTAGGCATAACTCAAAGACATCTTGTGTCCCTCAATAGACTTCAAGAAAAGGTGATTACAAAAACCCTATTTTCTTTTGTATTGTTTTTTTTCCTAATACAAACACCTACTATTTTTGGTAGTGGTGGGTAGGGATAGCTGAAACCCCCAAGATTAAAGTATGGAGGTTAAACAAAAAAATCATTTTCTTCCGCAGCTGCTGGTTTTTATATAGTTAAATGAGTAGTTTTGGTCTTTGACATTTCAGTAGATCTTTTATCTGATATTTCAGGCATGTTAATAAATAGAAGCCTTTAATGTTTGTATCATATGCCTCATAGCAAAGAAATGCCCTAATGTTTCTTTCCAATCTGATAGCTATTGAATTAACCTTTTGGATAATTTAATTCTGGCAGTCTAACCAAGGACATGACTGGGAAAGAAGATGTTTACCGTGGGCCAGCTATTCGTGCACTTTGCCGGATCACTGATGTAAGTAACCCTTAATGTCAAAGGTGGTGTACTGGAATTCGTATTTAAAAAAAAAAGAAGTGACTAGAAATGATTATCTGTCATAGGCTTTTATAAAAAGCATACAGTGAATAGAACGTTGTGCCTAATATAATCTTGGTGATGGGTAATATATTGAAATGTTCTAACATGTAGGAAGTTTTATTTTAGGCATGTTTCCCCCCACATTTTGCAAAGTAAGATCTATATTGTTTTTTTTGACAGGCCACTATGCTGCAGGCCATTGAGAGGTACATGAAACAGGCTATTGTGGATAAAGTCCCTAGTGTCTCCAGTTCTGCATTGGTATCATCCTTGGTATGTATCCCTAAATATCTATAAATGAAAGTGTATCTATACCGAAAACCTTTTTATAGTTTGGGTTAGAATGGGGAAGGGTTAGAACCCCTATCAGGTTTTACTGGTTTCCAGGGCTGTTAGAGAGATTTATTCGCACTTTCTGTTGTGGACATCATTTTACCAGACAGGAAGTGACACAAAATCTGCAAAAGGCGAACAGACAGCAAGAAAAAAAAAGCTGACCTACTTAACTTAAAAAATACTTCTGTCTTTGTTGCTGTTAGAAAGATTTCCCCTTACCTCCTGTGTCCTAGTAATCACTTTTTACCAGACAGGAAGTGAAGGAATTTCTCAAATGTTATCTCAACAGCAGTTAACAACTGACAGGAGTTATAATCCCTCCTCACGCTATGCAACACTTAAAAAAAGAACAGTTTTTGCTATAGATACTTTAAATCCAAATGCTTTGCTTTATTATTATTAACCATAAACGGCTGAAAACTGAAGTGTGAAACGTTAGAATGCAGGTGTGGGATATTTCTCTCTAGTGTATGGTATTTGGCCTAACTATACAAGATCTACATCTTTTGTACATCCTGAAAGTCTTCAGATAAGATTTGTCTTTCAAACCGAAAGTAAACTTTGAATTGTAAATTCTGTGTAGCCAGGTTTGAGACGCAGACACATGAGAAATAGAAAAAAAAACCTCAGAGATAGCGGAATCAAAGCTTACACCGATTTTGGGAATCGTCCATTGTTTCTAATCAGAACTAACAGAAACAAACCAAAGAAAGCTTCAGTAGAAACACTGGGGACAAATTACTTCATTTTATTCTCAAGGACACTTTGAGAAGGTCCACGTGTAGGTGAACAAAACGCATCGGTGTTTGGGCCAGCTGCCCACTCACCCTGCTTTCTGGCAGTGTTCAGGTCTAATGAAGTCGCTGGATGTTCAGGAACTGATTTGATGTGATATGAGGCTTTCAGTGCACTCAGGAGCAGTATGCAGGAACGGACAGTCATGGTATACTAGCGCATGACAACAGACTAACTGGATGGAGTCTTGTCTGCAACCACGCCAAACAGTAAAGCCTGAAGCTCTTGTGGAGCCTAGCTGCACTAGATGGTATTAGGTGACTATCACATGTTCATCATCTTACCTGCTGGAGCACACTCAAATTTTGAGACTGTAGTGCTTTAGTGTCATTGTTGCAAATGATTTCCACATGCAATACCCTACTATTTCAAAATGCCCGTTCCTCAACAGTCTGTAAGTTACCTGTTTAGCAGCTCGGTTGGATATATGTGGGAGTTCTTTAAAAAGAAACTGCTTGTGGATCGTGAGGCTGTTTATGACCTTTTCAGACATAACGCATGAGATAAATAAGTGGCACCCATGCCCGTTATGTAATCTATTCACTATTAGCCAGCTACCAAGGCTGGCTACAGGGCAGGCTAGCCTTGTTACCTGCTACCATACAGAGTGGAATTGCTGCACCTTGTTCTGAATATAGTTGCCAGCAATTATCACAGCTGTATGGTACTGGTACCATCTGGTGTGACTGATGAATGCAGGGATGTGTGTGGTGTGGTGGTTGTTTGACACATTGTCAGTTATTTTATATTTCACTTTGGGATGTTTTCTGCATTTATGGTATTCTACACAATTTCCAATTGTATCAATACCAGAAGTAATTTGTATCCAGTGTTTCTGTTGAACCCTTCATTCTTTGGTTTTATTTTGAGACCCAGGCACCCCTGCCAGATAGTAAAGCTAGATCCTCAACCTCCATTGCGGCACAGCTCAGACAAGGCAGTGGATGAAAACACACTGCCAGCTTTCTGATTGGACAAGGAGACAGTTTCTTATAAATTAAGTTTCGAAAAACAGATGATTTAAGCATTTTTCTGATTAACTTAATTAACAAAACATCATTCATTGTTAGTCATATTTATGTGCAATTTAATATTTGCTTGTGTTCAGAACATTTTGGATAATAGACAGAGTTCAAAATAAAATGTACATTGCTGTAAATTATGTTTTAGACGTTTATAAACATATTGCTGTGTAATAGTCAAGCTTGCTAAAGTTGCATTAAGCTAGGGGTGCACAACAAAACAGCTCAAAGGCCAATGTTGACCCCCTAAAGGGGTTTTGTGTGGCTTGCCAGATCTGCTTTTCTGTGTTCATCTGCACGACCTTTTGGCACGTATGTCTTCTGAATATCATTATCAGAAGAGCTCCATTTACAGACACAGAGGTTATCAGCCTATTTTCACAGATCAGTAATCCCTGGAATACTTCTGAAGCAGAGAGTGGTTCCAGGGAAGCAATGATCCGTGACCAGCACTGGTGAGCAATAGATAATGTGCAAGGCTTCTTTACAGCAGATCCAACTATAAATGTTACATAGAATATGCAGGGTGATTGTGCTGCACCACTCTTCCTTGTATGTGCACAAATCATTCATAGTGGTTGATGGATTTTATTATAAAGAACTGTACTTAATGGGTAGGGGATATGTTTAGTAGGAAGATAGTTTATAAGTAGTGATTGGTTCATTGTAAAATACAAAAAATTGCATTCAGTACTGTGGTTTTAAGCCAAAACTGTTTTGTTTTATTTAGACATGGTAAATAGTGCTGCAGTGCTGTATATAGTGTAATGTAAATGTTCATAAGTAACACTTCAGTTTTTTTATTTTAGCATATGATGAAAATAAACTATGATGTGGTGAAACGATGGATCAATGAGGCACAGGAAGCTGCTTCTAGTGACAACATGATGGTCCAGGTATATCTATTCATTTTAATGTATGACATATATTTCCACAGTATATAGTCTTTACAGTTTTTATGTTTAAATAAATATGTTTTATTGTAAACCTGAAGCTGTCACTTAAAGAGTATCTGTGGCTGGGATGGGCCATGGAAACACATTTTCATAATGTGCGAGATGCATATCTGGTTGCTGAGCTATGGGAAGCACCGGTTCCCCAAAGGTTTACTGATGAAGCTTACTACATGTAGTATTCTGCAGCAGTTCAGGTGTCTTTACGTCAGGTGCATGGAACAGCTTCCAACTCTCCTGCAAACCTTGAAAGGCTTCCAGGAGGCACAGGCATAAGTGGGGAGTGTGAGGAAGTGTACACCTGCTACTATTGTAGTCACACAGCTGATTTTTCCCTTGAATTTGCTGGCTGAATGTAAAGGGTGCACTCTAACTGAAGATCACTGTGGAGGCAAAAGGAGGGCTTTTTACTTACTGCACACTCAGCAGGATATATCAGTTAAAGCAGGGATGACTGCTCAGGAAACATGGAGGGCAGTGCAGGGAGTCATAAAGAGGAGCAGGAAACCAGCAGCCATCTCCCTGAGATAACTGATAAGGAATGTTTGAACCTTAGCAAGATGAATAATAGCAAGAGGGATATTTAGGGACCATTTGTTTTACCTAATATCCGCACCACGTGTCTGGTGAGCCACAAGTGGAGGGCAATGCGTTGCAGCGTGAAGCATTATGAATGCTTTACTGGCAACTCTTATGATGAGTAATTTTACTCTGTGCCCTTTTTTAGCCTCAGAGCTGGTCTATAGGCAAAATGACTGCATCCCAAAATATAAATCATACATTTTTCACAATTGTTATGAAACATTAAATTTTTTTTTTTGTAATTGTTTGTGTTTTTAATGTGACTAACAACTCCATTGCCTCTTCAACAGTATCATGCATTGGGACTGCTCTACTATTTGCGCAAGAATGATCGACTGGCTGTTACCAAAATGATAAACAAGTTTACTAAATCTGGGCTGAAATCTCCATTTGCATACTGCATGCTGATACGAATTGCTAGCCGGTTACTAGAAGAGTCTGATAATGGGTAAGGCAGATTATTCTCTTCATATTAAGCATTTTACACTTTTTGCTGTTTAACTTCATTTACAGCTAACTTTGCATTTGTAATGGATATCTGCGAATTCTTTTACCTACCAAAGTTTTCAGATCAAGACACTTCTGGCAGACAACAAAATCAGGTCCTGGATCTTTTGGCAGATTACACGACATTTACGGTGACACTAAACTCAGAAGTTAAATCTTAAAAATAGATTCAAGTACCTTAACAATACTGGACCTAATGTGTGTATAACTCAGCTGTCGACTCTCAAATCATCTCTGTATGTGTACTGACACTGTCCTTCCTTCTGGGAGGTGGCTACTTTTGTCCCTGTGTGTTGTAAAATAGCCACCGTTCCAAACTTTACTAATTTGTATTGAGATTGTAGTCATTATGGGAGTGAGCTTGGAGCGGAGGCTACTTTACAACATACACAGGGACCATGGGGAACAAAAGTAGTCACCTTGCAGAAGGAAGGACAGTGTCAGCATGAATTCAGAGATGATTTGAGGATCTACAGCCGAGTGATACACAAATAAGGTTTAAGTTTGGCCTGGCCTAGGACTTGGTCCAGTGTGTGACTGGAGACAATAAAGGAGCAGCAATGCATTGACAGAGTAATCCCTATGATTTTCCCTCCTCCTAAATATGTTCCCTGCTAATCAGTAGAGCCCTGATGAAGCATTACAGTGATGACTTTACACCATGTGTGAGTGCTGCTGTGTCGAGCATTACAGGAGCTTGCTATCAGGACAGATTCACGCTCTTATGCAAATTCCTTCATAAAGATACATTTAATCGTTTTTAAATTAATACAAAACCGAAATCAACTGTTTTTCACTTTCCTCCATTGAGGGACACAGCTCTGAAGAATTCTGAGATGTAGGGTTATGTTGCTGCCTCTAGGAGAAATGAACACTAGGTAAAAAAAATTAAAGCTTGCCACTGTAAGGACATAAATCCTCCCACTTCACACCTGCCAGTTTAACTTGGTGTCCTCTAGAGCTGCAGCTAACGATTATTTTCAAAATCGATTAGTTAGCCGATTTATTGGCGGGGAGGAGGTGCGGAGTGTGGAGCGTGGATGCGGGTCTGGCAGCGGCGAGCGTGAGGTGGGGAGGAGGTGCGGCACGCAGCGTCTGTGACAACTTTTTCAATCGATTTAGTGTCCTCAGAAGATTGGATGTCTCCTCTTTTACTTTGTTATTTTAGTTTATTTTGTTTCTTGTTCGTTTTGTGTATTCTGCTGCCAGGAGCTGCTAGTTGTTTCATACCGGATATTATTAATCCTGGGAGTTTCTAGCCAACAAAACTGAGAGATTCATGCCGGATAAGTTAAATCCTCAAAGTTTTGAAGTTGTCCTGAGGCAGGTTGTTTCTGGTCTCAGTACTTATGCTTCATCCTGACTGACTGTCACCGCTCTCTGCAGGAAGAAGATCGGGAACTGCACGATCGGTGGTATGTGATTACTCAGTTCCCGATCAATAGAGCCGACGTGTGACAGCTTCAGTGTCACACGTCGGCTCTAAGTGTCACCCCGTAATTCTCCTTTAATGGACTCTGAGAAAAGGATTTTACGGTAAGAACAAAATTCAATTTTTTTCATATCTGCCGGAAGTGTATCTGTAAATTCTGCTTAACATCCCTGGCGGTATTCCCGAGTGTGGCTCGGGGTTAATTTTAAGTACCAAAAGCGGTAACCCCGAGCCACACTCGGGATTACACTGTAGTGTCACTTACCTTGTCCCTACGAGCCCCTGGTGTCCTCCCGTTGTGTCCTCCGTCCGATGCCGGCATCCGTCTTCCGGGTTCCTTCCCTGCCAGCGTCGCAGTTGGGCGGAACCGTCGGGAAATTCAAAAGTGAAAAGTAAACACAACATGACATACACACATTACATTGTAATCTGTTATGATTACATTACTGTATCATACCATTTCACCTCAGTTTTGTCCCTAGAGCTTTGTCCAGTGCCCTGCCTGCACTTTTACCGTTTTTTCTGCCTGGAAACTTGAGAACGTCCATGGCATCCAAAAAGCGTCTCTTTAGGTCAAAAGCGGTTTTAGACCAGCTAGAAAACCTCGATAGTGATTTAGAATAACTTGCAGAATTGAGAGATAGTGATTTGTGGGGAAATTTGTCATCAGACACTGAAAGTGACGACAGCAATGATTCTGCGACCGGTGCTCTATTGACTGTGGTACAGATCAGGCAGCGCCCCTAAGATTCCCATATACTGGAGCATCTGGTATGAAAGTAGACGTTGAACACGACAACCCCTTGGCATACTTACAATTATTTCTGACCGGTGAGGTTATTGAAGAAATAGTTACTGAGAGAAACCGGTACACAGAGCAACAATTAGCTACTCTGCATCTGACGTTTTCAAGAAGCAGAAAGTGGGAACCAGTGACCAAAGATTTGGAAATTTCTGGACCTAATAATACTTCAGGGAGTGGGGGAGGAAACCCCTGCAGAAGTGGTATTGGACAACTAATAAATTACTTGCCACTCCATTCTTTGGCACGGTCATATCAGAGTACAGATTTCCACTGATCATTAAATTTTTACACTTCGGAAACAACGAAGAATTTGATGAAACTACTCATCCTGCACCAAAACTAAGAAAGAAGAAAATCTGGAAAGTATCTCAAATGATTCTAAAGAATTTCCAACGGAGCTATGTGCCAGAAAGAGACATCGGCATAGATGAAAGTCTAGTGGCCTACAAGGAAAGGCTCAGCTGGGTACAATACTTTCAAAGTATACATCAAATTAAATACATCAAAGAGAGCACGATTTGGCGTAAAATCCTACATGCTATGCGAATCGTCAACTGGCTACATTTGGAATTCAGTCATATACACTGGAAAAGGAACAAAATTCAATCCAAAATACAGCAACTATGGAATGGCAACATCTTCCGTTCTTTCACTCATTGAGCCATTGCTAAATCAGGGCTATTGTGTAACAACCGACAACTTTTATACGTCTCCTGAACTTTGAGTTTCTTCTGCAAAACAGATGCCTATGGAACTGTTAGGGCTAACCGGCACGACATACCGCCAATGTTTGGCAATAAGAAGCTGAAGACTGGAGAAATGGTTGCCTGGCAGAAAGGCAAAATGATGGCACTGCGATGGCAAGAATGATGTGTGCCTAATTAGTTCAGTTCATAATTCCTCCACTGTTATGGTACGCACAAAAGGTGGGAACGAAATCATGAAGCCACAAGTAGTGATAGACTACAATAACACCATGTGAGATGTCGACAGAGCCAAACAAGCAATTACATTTTACCCAGCAATGAAAAAACAGCAAAAGAAGTACTACAAGAAAATCTTCAGGCATCTTCTTGAGGAATGCCTACATTCTGCTAAAAAAAAAAGAGTGACAAGCCTGTGATTCATTCTGACTTCATTTGGAAAGTTGCCGAACGTATCTCTGTGAACCACCAAACACCATCAATGGCTGTGAATAGAGCTGGACGTCGTGCTGTTGGCGTTGTCAACCCGGAACGCCTGACTGGTCTCACTTCATGGACTACATCCCACCAACCGAGAAAAAGTCAGCACCTACAAGGCTGTGCGTGGTTTGTTGCTCGAAGCGAGATGACAGTGGAAAAAAAGTCAGAAACTAAAGCAGGTTCCATTGTCCTGATTGTGAGGTCGGACTTTGTGCAGTCCCATGTTTCAAAATGTTTCATACCCAATATGAAGGGATGTTTACTAAACCAATATGCAGTGTCTAGTATTCCTGTGAATAGTAATATTGCACCCTTGTTTGGACAAATGTCAGTGTTTTTAGTTTGATTACATTATTGAATTAAATGTATTATTATATTATGATTTTTTTATAATTATTTATAATCTTATAATTTATGATTTCGTGTTTCAAACTTTATCATACCCGGGATGTCTACTAGACTCTTGTTTGGACAGATTTAAGTGAGTTATTCCTAAGAATTACAGGTCTACAATATAAAACAACAAATTTCCATGCAAAACAATGTACCGTTTTGACATTCAAAAATACTGATATAATCAGACCGCCAGGGAGGTTAAAGCGAATCTGTCAGCCATTTTAAACTTGAAGCCCAATTGAGTGTTTAGTTTAAATCAGCCAAATACATTCCAGGTGCATCAAAACAAAAGTTGTTCAGGAAAGCCTGTCCCCTGTCAGCATGCTGCAGAGTGGGACACTTGCTCTCTGTGGAGAAGCAGTGGTGTCATTTCACTGTGCTGTGTCTGAGCCAGAGCTCTCCAATCAGCAAGCAGCATGAGCTGTTCTGATTGCAAAACTATAGGTCTGATTCATTACGGTGCATATCAGACCACTGCAAAGAGATCACTTCTTGTACGCGGACAGCTAGGGTCCCACTCTGCAGTTGTTGACAAAGGACAGGCTTTTGTACTCAGGTTGCTTTTGAACAAGAACAAACTGTAATGAACTGTAAAACATTGAATATCTTGTGTTTTGATATACTTTGAATGTATTTGGCTGATTTTAAACTGAGGGTTCAATTTGGCTTTATTGCTGTTTGATTCACTGACCCAAGAACAAGTATAGAGATGAGAAATTCTGACACTTTTCTGACATCATTTATAGCATGCTTGATCTGTGTCCAAGATTAAAAAGTACTTAAAGTGGACCTTTACCCCCTTTAGCTAAAAATCACATCAGCATTCAGCTCTGTGTGCTGATATGATCAAATAAACATATTTTACTAACAATTTCTTGTTTTCAACTTCCTGGACCTCTTTCTCAAAAGTGATGTAATCATGCCCAAGTGTTGCATTCTGGGAAGGTTACATCAGCAGAGCATTGCTGGGAAATCTCATCTGTAATCTTATGAGATCCCAAGGAAAGGCATTTTCCTCCCTTGAGATGATGTGCATGGTCACATATCCTAGTCACATGTGCCAGAGTTCCAGGAAGTAAAGGGAGACGGATTCATCTGCCCTTAGTATAAATGGCCACTGTGGGAAGAATAGGGAGGAAAAGAAAAACAAGATGTGCAAAGAATAGAAAGTTGGCAATTATCTAGAAGTATGTGTTTGTAGATTGTCATTACTAAACATTTCTAAAGGTGTCTTTGTTGTTAATTTGAAGATATGGGTAAAGTTCCTCTTTAAGTTAAACACAGACAGGCAAATAGCATTTTCAGAAGGAGACTAGAACTTGCAAGCAGGGTTTTTTTTATGTAAAA
Source organism: Nanorana parkeri (assembly GCF_000935625.1). NCBI lineage: Eukaryota > Metazoa > Chordata > Amphibia > Anura > Dicroglossidae > Nanorana > Nanorana parkeri. The sequence continues at coordinate 2,263,545 of NW_017306295.1, read as the reverse complement.
TTCCTGAGAGGTTTCAAAATAGGGAAGAGAAACCTTTACTCGCTGTGGTGTCTCAGTTGGCTTAGGTGTTTCATTCTGGGCTTCTATAACCCTGTATTTTTATTTTTAAATACATGACACATTATAGAGTGGCCTCCACATAGGAGATACTGTCTGATAGTTATCCTATCCCCATCCCATCTAGTTCCATTTTCCTATTTGTAGGAACTTTTTTTTGTAGTTGATCAATCATGTATTTTTTTTGTATTTAGGCACAACAGTCCCTTGTTTGACTTTATTGAAAGTTGCCTTCGGAACAAACATGAAATGGTGATCTATCAGGCAGCCTCAGCCATCATTCACTTGCCCAACTGCACTGCAAGAGAACTGGCCCCTGCTGTATCGGGTAAGAGACCATCGGCTTGCTTCAAACAGGTTTAGTGCTTGTGTAAACAGGTGTTGTTTTCTTGCATTTGAAGTGCACCCTAAACACAAGTCAAATAATTCCCTTTTACTTCAATAGTGCTCTGTGGACAACAGTTCTGAGGTTGCCTAGCTTTGCTTTGTATTCACACCTGGTTCTATTGAGATGTGTTTGCTTTGCAGGCAAACCAGGTCAAATGCAGCCTTTTGCTGATTGAGCAGCAATGCATTAAGATGCAAAAGGTGTTTGACGGTGATTTCCCTGTCTACATGAGCCCTCATTTGGGTGGACTTTTATCATTTGCTATGACATGTTTATTGAATCGGTAACACTTGTAAGTTAAATTGACACATCTGTATGTGTACATTAGTGGTGTTTGTGTCAAACAGATTCCCATTAATGTGGCATGTGAATATTTTACTTATTCTGTACAGTAATATTAAAATCTCAAGTATGTATTGTATTTGATAAGCAGAAAATACATCTGTATGTAATACGAAAAGAAAACTGGAATATGACCAAACTTGGCACCATCATGTCTCATTATGTATTGTGCCCTCTGGCAAGTGTAAAAATGCCTTTTGCCTATAGTCATCTTGGTTGTGGCCCTCCCCTCACCACTTTTCTAAAATACACGCATTATGATTGTAAGTTGTCACCCATGCAATCTCTTATTTTTTCTTGTTTCAGTATGGCTTGGTGTTGTGCAAAATGTTTTGGTATATAAAATAAAATCTATAAAAATTGGAAAGCAAAGGCATTACCTTGTCAAAATATTACCACTCCCCAAGCTTTGCTGCTATAAATGTTTCTGCATGTTTATTAGGGATGTCCCGATACCGATGCTAGCTTCGGTATCGGGCCCGATACAGGGCATTTTCACGGTACATAACGCCGATGCTTGCGCATCAGTGTTAATTTCGTATTGCCCGACGCCCGGGACATATAGTTCATTGCTGTGCTAGAACTCCTGTGTTGGAGGTGACAGGGCCAATAAAGAGTACCTGTCGCCTCCAAATGCTATCACACAGGGGTTTGTTAGCCCATGTGTGATAGCAATAAAGTAAAGTTAAAAAAAAGTTAGGAAAATAAAAATATAAAAAAGTTAAAAAAATAACAAGTGATTAAAAATGTAACTAAATAAAAACATTATAAAGTAAAAATAATAAAATTAAAAATGTTTACAAAGTAAATAAAAATTGAAAAAAATGAAAACCAGCCCTGCTGCTCCCATCATCTGCATGCGAATAAACGCACAGTGTTTTCAACCCCGATCGTGTGCAACCGCACGGGCAGGGCGGTATTGCGCCGGAAAACCACACAATCTGCCTGGCACGACTGGGGTGCCATTAGAAAATAAAGGCACTGCCAGCACGATCGGCGGTGGTGTGCAATCCGTGACCGCCCGGTCATCATGCACGAAACCGAGCAGATGGCTGGGCGGTTAAGGAATCGCACACCGCCGCCTATTGTGGTGGCAGTGCCATTATTTTCTAATGGCACTCCATTCGCCGCAGGCAGATTGCGCGGTTTCCAGCCGCAATATCGCGGTTGAAAACATGAATAGGTTAAATGTTTTATTGTTCTAAAACAGTCTTAAAGTTCTTCATAATCATAAACAAATTGGCCTAAAATCATTAGTCTATTGTTTTTTTTTAAAATGTCACCTGTCCCTTTAAGAAAAAGTATCGGTAATTGGTATCGGCAAGTACATAAGTGGGAGGTACTTGGTCTTAAAAAAGGAGTATCGGGACATCCCTAATGTTTATCCATTTTTTTTTAATCATAATCAGTGTATGGCGGTGTTGTGTTCACAGTGGCTAAGGTGACACTGCTTTACTTGGACAGATAAAGCTTTTAATGTCAGCCAATATAACAACTATTCCTAAATACAACCTATCGCCAAGAAAAAAATAACTCCCCTTGCAGAGGGGCTGCACCCGTTGCCTCTTTACCCCTATGCTCCAGATTTCAGTGGCCTGCTAACATCATCTGCAACAATGCAGGGCCCATATCGCTGCATTATACATGAGAATGCAGAGGAACAGTCCAGAAGCCGGAGCATAGGGAAAATGGGGAGAACGCCGACTGCTGAAGATTTGATGGCAACTGTAACATTTTGGTCACCAGGACAAACGGGGTTGATCACCTCACAGACACCAATTAAAACTTTATGGATATCAGGCTAGCTCTTCCACACACAAAAACTAATGCTAAATGCTTTAAACATACAGTGATTTACTTTTGATGATATACTCTAATTTCTATATGATTGTTTTTTACTTTTAGTTCTGCAACTCTTCTGTAGCTCTCCCAAGCCTGCTTTGAGATATGCTGCAGTTCGAACCCTTAGCAAGGTAGGCTTGCTATTTTGTTGCATATGTTGGTCTTTCCACCTTACACAATATGATAATGCTTATCCCAGTCATGGAGCTCTGAATGGTGTATCTGGAAATGTCATAGAAAACGAAGCCGCAAAAAGCCATTGTACCTCATTCATAAATAAGCCACAGGCATGCACAAATCTACACCATGCAGGCCAAATCTTTTATATGTATTGACTTCTACTTGTTATATTGCTTAATATCTGTTTTTGTAAGGAGTTGTTCCAGATAACTACATTTCAGGGTTATGTGTACTTTTCACCAAAATCTCAATGATATGTTTATTTTATTTTTAGCTGTTTGCTGTGTTTCCATTTCTCCTTAGGTGGCAATGAAGCACCCATCTGCAGTCACTGCATGTAACCTGGACCTGGAAAACCTTATTACTGATTCCAACCGCAGTATTGCTACCCTGGCCATCACCACATTGCTGAAAACTGGTAGTGAGAGTAGCGTTGACAGACTAATGAAACAGATTTCTACCTTTGTCTCAGAGATCTCTGATGAATTTAAAGTAAGCGAATGAGTCACGGGGGGAATTCAATTACTTTAGGAGATGTGCAAGTGTTAATACAACTGTGGTTGAAAATTAGGTGATATGCGTGCAGTATTTAGACATAAACCGGATAACATAAGAGCCATAGTGATTACTTCTATATTTTGTGTTTGCATTTTATACATATTTTCTTTTTCAGGTTGTGGTTGTTCAAGCAATCAGTGCCTTATGTCAGAAGTATCCCCGCAAACACACTGTAATGATGACTTTTCTCTCCAACATGCTTAGAGATGATGTAAGTCATCACTTTGTCTTTCATGGATTTCTTTGTAACCTATCCTTTATAGATAAGTGTTATTACAGTTCATGGTGTTTTACACATCTTTGTATTTGGTAGGGAAGCACCGATACCAAGTACAGTACTCGGTACATGTACCGATACTTTTCCAGCTTCAAGACTAGACTAGAGAAAAATTCAAAAGTTAGGAAGCAGCTGTCATTTGTAAGGAGCACACGGAGCTCCTGGGATTTGTACATCTCTGTTTTAATGTATGATTTAGTTTTTATAAACATATATAAAGGAATGCACCGATACCAGTTTTGCGAGTACGAGTACTGATTCTTGCCCGAGTACTTACAAGTACGAGTACCGATACATCTTTGTTTATTGTCATGTGACAGTTTTTCTAAAACAATACAGACTAATGATTTCAGGACAGTGGTGACGCACCAGAGCCAGGTCCCAGCTGCAACCCTGGTAGTTCTCATGAAAATGTCAAGTATCGGCATTGGTACTCGAAAAGTATCGGTGCGTCCCTAGTATTTGGCATTACGTGGTACCTCGGTTCACAAACTTAATTCGTTCCACGATTCTGGTTGCAAACTGTGATCAGACCGCGATCTCGACTAGAGGAAGCCACGACCAGTGTCAGAGCAGGGAAGATGGCTGTGGTTGTGTTCGTCACCCGATCCGGAGTTGGCGAACGGAAGCAACATTTTGCTGAACTTCCTGTTCGTGAACCGTATTGTTCGCGAACAGAATCGTTCGTGAACCGTGGTACCACTGTAGTTCCTGAACCATACATGATAGATATCTCATAACAAACAATAAATGCTTCTATATTTCATGAATGAAAGACCAGTAGAACTAATGGAGTCGTCCTAACTATCCCTTTATGTGGCATCTTCTGTCTTTATTTGCTTTATTTTGCCTTAAAGGCTCGTTTGCTCTAATACTGTTAATATTTAAAAAATTAATAAATAGTCCAGTAAAATCGTGTTGCCTATACTGCTTTCAGGTCCCGCAGTGCTGACTTATGCAGTTACAGAGACTTGCGTAAATTGGGGCTTTTATAAAATGTGGAAACTGTTGTTTTTTTGTATGATCTAGGGTAATAAATGTGCCATAATATCTTTTGATATCCTGTCACTTTCTACAGGGAGGCTTTGAGTATAAACGAGCTATTGTGGACTGTATAATCAGCATTATAGAGGAAAACCCAGACAGTAAAGAATCAGGACTAGCCCATTTATGTGAGTTCATTGAGGACTGTGAACACACTGTGCTTGCCACCAAGATATTACATTTCTTGGGTAAAGAAGGACCTCGGACACCTAATCCATCCAAATATATCCGTTTCATCTTCAACAGAGTGGTGCTGGAGAATGAGGCTGTCAGAGCAGGTAAGAGCAAATTACTGTGTTGTACAGAAGCAGTCAACTGATGTTCAGTATACATAATGATTATAACATCCTTCCTTTCTCTAAAATAAGATCAACAAACATTATAGTATACATGATATGATGTAAGATACAACATCTCTGTAAGTTCATAGACATAGGCTGTAATATAACAGACAGCATCTATGTGCAGCTTATAGAGTATTTAGATTTTATGTGAGACTACTTGCTTTGTTTTGCACTCTCCTGACAGGTACAAATAATTCATATTTGTAATTTTTACAGCTGCTATTAGTGCATTAGCCAAGTTTGGTGCACAGAATGAATGTCTTCTTCCTAGTGTCCTGGTACTCCTACAAAGGTAATTTCAAAAATGCATGGTCATCAAAAATAATTTTGTTTTCATTTAAAGTGTATCAAAGTACAAAAGAGAAAAGTAATAGGGATATATTACAACTTACCAGTCCTTAGATGTGGTGGCTGTATTACTGTTATGTTGTTTCCCCTCATTTTCACCTTATGATCCTGTCAGTAACACAATTTCTTTCCCATGGTGATAACAATCACTGCAATGTACCCATGGATATACACCATTGTCCTTAACTATATAACAGAGGGAGATGTGTTCTGTTGTCCTAACACACTTCTTATTCTCAAACATTGTTTAAGATAAAACTGCAGAGTGCACAAGGCAGCATTGGATTTCTGGCAGGATCAGCATGTAAAGGCAAGCAGAGAGATAAGTCACTGGCAGGTTCATGTTAAGGCAGCGCTGTCTCTTCTCCTTTGACTGATGGTCTGATTACTGATTGGGGAATTTTTCAGAACCAACAGAGAATCAGAGATTGAATGAAGCAGATTAGCAGAATCAAGGATAGCTTTTCTAATTATCAAGGTAAACAGACAGCAGCACAATAATGACATAGCAGTGTGGGGCTGCATGTATATAGCTATGAGGCTAGACACATTGATATTGTTTGGGAGGAATTCAAAACAAAAGGTAAATTTTTCAGGGTATTGCTTAAGCGCAAGTAATATTTCTAGATATTTAGTAAAACATAACAAATCTTCCCTTTTTGGGTTCAGGTCCACTTTAAAGTGCACACCACATAGGGCCTGAAACACCAAAGTGCATGAAAAGCAATCAAAGCAATTTTTCATGTTATTTAGTTTAATTCTATACTAAATTAGTACTCGTACTCGCCGAAATTCTCCGATACCTTCCCCGATACCGGAACTTCTGGTCAGAGGAAGATTTCCTCTGACCGGCAGTGGCACGAGGGAACATGGAGTCGGGTAATGACTCACCACCCAAGTTACTGATTGGCCGAGAAGCTGGCTCCATGCTGTTTGGCCAGCTCTATGCTGATTGGCCAGGAAGCCGACTTCCCGTCCATACAGCATGGAGTTGGCTTACCAGCCAATCAGGAAGCCGGACGGCGAGTAATGAGGCGCCTCTCAAGGCTTTCTGATTGGCCAGGAACCCGGCTTGATGCTGATTGGCTGGGAAGCCGGCTTCCCGGCCAATCAACATTGAGCCGGCCAAACGGCCGCCTCAATAACAATTAGCTGGGAAGCTGGCTTCCCAGCCAATCGGCATCGGGCCGGCCAAACAGCATGGAGCCGGCTTCCTGGGCAGTGGGCAATGACGCGCTGCCCGGCTTTCTGCTTGCCTGGTATCGGTACTCGGTATCGGCGAGTACAGAAAGATAAATATCGGTACTCGCTACTGAAAAAAACCAGTATCGCTGCATCCCTAATTTTAATCTAATTTGTTTAGTAAACTTAAACGTCACTGAGGTTGTAATTTTATAATGCAGATCTCCATTCAGTACATTTATTTCAGTCAAAAGTGTGTGAGGCTGTACTTAGTGTGAGACCTCCTGCTTCAAGGGTGCATATGCTTTTCAATGGAATGCGGGTTCATCTTCTTTCCTGGGAGGAAGCTTAGATCATCCTATATCTCGATGGCTGTCCTGGAAGATTCCTGGAAACAGAGTTATCAGGTAATCAACTCATGTTTTTTGTAATTCTGCCTGCTTTTGTTTTGGAGATAACACAAACCCTTGCTTCTTGTGGGTACTGGTTAAAATGAGTGGCAAGTGCGAGGTTGTGATTGGGGTATGAGTTTTTCATTCCAATATTTCTTTAGTTCTTTATTCCCCCACACTGCAAGGGTTAACTGCACTTTTTTTGTCTAAGCTAAAAAAATAAATTTTAAAACGTCATACTCACCCGATGCTCTGAGCCAGCTTGTTCTTAGACTGGTCCTTCCAGTGTCTCTCCTCCTCTGCAGCAATCTAAGGTCCTGTAACTCCTCACGTCTATACAAAATGGGAAATTTATCAAAACTGGAGCAGTCAGAATCTGGAGCAGTTGCCCATAGCAATCAGCTTCTCATTTCAGTTTGTTCAGTTAAGCTTTGGAAATGAAAGAGAGAAGATGATTGACAGATTCTGTCTGCTCCAGTTTTGATGAATCCCCCCCCCCCACAGTGTATGGATGTGAGGATGCTGAGGAATATTTCAATGCTGCAGCGAAGGAGGAGACAGGCTGGATTGAGCGCTGTGACAGCTGACTGGCTCAGAGCTGCGGGTGAGTATTAGGGATTCACCGATGGCGGTTTTTCGCTATCGAGTATGATGTACCGATACCGGTGTTTTTCCGCTGCCACAGAGCCGGCTTCCCGAGCAATCTGGCTCCATGTTGTCTGGCATGCTTGATTGATTGTGCTTGGCCGGGAAACCGGCTTCCCAGCCAATCAGCATCGAGCTTGCTTCCCGGCCAATCAGTTATACTCCCTAGTATCAGCATCGGTGCATCCCTAGTTAGTATAACTTTGTTTTTAGCACCTATACAAAAACGAGCACTTATCCCTTGGAGTGCGGGTTAGCCCCACTGCAAGGGTTAATAAAAAAATGTATAAATCCTGGAATTCTTTACAAAGTGAGGTTTTAAGATCCTACTCAAAGTAGGGGCTGCTTACCCCTGCACTGCAAGGGTTAAATGCTTGTTTGTGTCTTGGTGCTAAAATAACAAAAATATACTCGCCCAAAGCTCCAAGCTGTCACAGAGCTCCCTCCAGCCCGTCTCCCCCTCCCTGCAGCATTGGAATCTTCCTCAACATCCTCACATCTATACACTGTGTATAGATGTTGATGATTTACTGGACCTTAGACCACTGCAGAGGAGGGGGAGAGGCACTGGAAGAACCAGTCGACATAGAAGCCGTCTCAGAGCTTTGAGCGAGTATAACTTTGTTATTTTTGAGCCTAGACATAAAAGAGCAGTTAACCCTTGCAGTGCTGGGGTAGCCCCACTGCACGGTTAATAAGAAATTGTCTTTATTTTTTTTACTTAGTTACAGGTAGAGCAGGAGGCAGCCTCAGTACATTGTGGGAGAATAACGTATGAGAACCGTACTAGTTTGGTGTTATTTGTTGCTTCCTGAATTTGTCATATGCTTTACAGGTGCATGATGGACAGTGATGATGAGGTCCGGGACAGAGCAACGTTTTACTTCAATGTACTAAAGCAGAAACAGCTCCCCCTCAGTGCGGCTTACATTTTGAATGGTCTGTGCTATTTATGTGTCATTTGTATTTTCTTTTTATAGTTCCTTACTGGTCACTTTCTCCTTTTTGCACTTATTTAGCATTATTGTTGTTGCTCTAGCAGGCTGCACTTGTTTATGAATTGGTGTTTTACAGGTATGACAGTTTCTGTGCTTGGACTAGAAAAAGCCTTACACCAGTATACACTGGAGCCATCTGAGAAACCATTTGACATGAAATCTGTCCCACTTTCCACTTTCCCTTTCTTGGAGCAGAAAACAGGTAAATGCCTTAGATACTTGATGAAACAAGCTTCTGCCCAGCCTGAAGTGTCACACAGGAACAACTCACTCATGAAGAGTGAGCACTTTGAAGAGATATTGTCACTTTGCACAGTCAGGGCAAAGTAAGGGCCTGTGTCAACAGGCTTTGCTCACTGCAAACAGATTTTCCATTTCTGTACAAGTCTTGGTATGCAAAATCCATGTGAAGCCGGTCATAGAAAAGTCAGAAAGAAGTCCGCTGCAGCTCAAATGCACGAGTCAGTAAATTCTGAATGCTCATAGAGTAGTTTCAAACTTATGTGAAACTGATGCCATTGACATAATCATAAAGCCCGTCAACACAGACCCTAACGTGTGTCTGCAGGTAATTCATCCACCAGGTTTCCAGAGCTTCACACCTTTGCCACCCTCCACGTCAGCATCCTCTTATCTCGAAGCCCTGATCTTGGTGCTTAAATTGAGAGATTATGTCTTTGGACCGTCTACATGACACTGTTTGGACCTCTTGATTGGCCGCCCAGGCCAAGCACCGTCACATGTTGAGGTCATACTTGGTATGCTCCTCCATACCTGGAAGCCCCATTTTGTTAGCAAGGGTTTTGGTGATGTAGGGAGGTGGTATAAAGGTGTGGCTTGGTAAGCATAACTGGGTGGAGTGGGGCAGGGTTGGGCCTGACTGTCTAAGAACACTGAAAGGTGCTGATGGGTATGAAGTGCAGGTACACAGAGGCATTTACCCGCAGCAGCTTTCAGTATACTCTCTGCTTCATTCGAATGCTGGGTTATTTCAATCAAGCAAAGTTTTAACACTTCCTGGTAGTGTTGATCCATCACAATGGCTGTCGGTATCCGCTTCAGCTGCGGCGTCTCAGTATACCGCGAGCAGCAGCTCGCGGTATACTGCGGTGTCTCAGTATACCGCGAGCTACAGCTCGTGGTATACTGAGCCTAGGGTGACGGGAGAATGCTGGTTTGCGTACTCCCGTTACCCTAAGGAGAACTATGGGAAAAAGCCTTAACCCCATAGTTCTCCTTTAAAGAGCAAGCATGAGTATGCATTACTATAGTCAAACGACATGCAGTCTTCTACAACTTATTTTATCAGCTTGCCGTCCGCCTACTGTAAATACACGGGCAGGCGGCGGATGCTTCCCGGCAGGTGGTAGGAGAGATCAGCATTCCCCCACTGCTGATCTCTCCTCCTCTCTCTAAAGGCAGAAGCGATGTGCATTACATTACTTCCGCCTTTAGTTGTCATTTCTCTGGCTGCTGTAGCCAAAGAAGAAGCTGGTGAAGTAGATCTGTGCTTCATCAGCTTCTTTGGGGGTCATTACAGGTCTTAGAGACCCTTGGTGTCTCCATAAAGAGTATCTGTCATTGTATATTGGCTATCACATAGGGGGCTTGTTATCCCCTATGTGATGGCAATAAAGTTGTGTAAAAAAAAAAGTTAAAAAAAGAGTCACATATTAACCGCTTTTTTTTTCTCAAAAGTTTCAGTAATTTTCCCTAAATATAGTAAAAAATAAACCCGTAGTGGTGATTAAATACCACCAAGAGAAGGCTCTATGTGTCTCAGCGTTGCATGACAGAATAAATGTCAAAGTACTGCAGCGCTGAAAAATGGCCTGGCCAGGATGGGGGTGTAAACACCTGGTCTTCAAGCGGTTAAAAACACCCCCCAAAAAAATTTAAGTCCCACTCCCCTGGGTGCAAGCACATTTAAACGTAAATGCACGTCGGGTGCGCCTACGTGCGAAAACAAAGATTACACCACACATTTTACATATATCGCCGCAAACGTCGCAGTGAGAGCAATCATTCTAGGGCCATCAATCAGTGATAACGCTAAACTGATGAGCGGTAAAAGCTTTTAAAGCGTCGCCTATGGCCAATTTTAGGCATTGTAGTTTTTTTGTGATTCAGTACAGCGTTGCATGACGGAATAAATGTCAAAGTACCGCAGCGCTGAATACTAAAAAATGGCCTGGCCAGGAAGGGGGTCTAACACTCCGGCCTGCAAGTGGTTAAAGCACAACTGAACCTTTAGCTTAGATCACCTATAATACATTCTAGGTGCATCACAAAGAAAAGGTGTGCAAGTCTTATAGTTTGTTTCTTATAGTTTGTTTCTTCAATATGGGTTACATATTGTTAACAACAGTCAATGTTTTTTGTGGAATAAAAAAATCTGAATTTTGTGAAATATTTACAAATATTTTCAGCTCTATGGCATGTAGTGTTTTCACAAACGTTTTCCATGTTATTTTTTGTTTTGTGTTAGATCTCGCTCCATTAGCCAGCAAGCAACATATTAAAGGGGTACCTGTTAGACAAGACATATTTCAAGGTAAATAGAAACATTTGCACTCTTCAAATTAACATAATGCTCATTTTTACCTAGTAGGTGTTAGACATTTTGTTTCATTGCTTTTAGTAATTGGAAATTGTTAAAGCCGAATACATTGCTGTCACCTCTCTAGCCCATCTGTTGAATTGACAGTTAAAAAGCAGCAGCTTTCTCTATGTACTGCAAAAAATCCTTATTGGCTGACATTGATGGCTCTTCCTTTCCTAGTATAAGTGCCAATGTGTATGAGAATTACGGGAAAGTGATGTAAAGATAAATTCAGGCACTAATACCAGCTGTATTCAAAATGATACTTTTTTATTTTTTAGATATTGGCAGTTTAGTTCCTCTAAAGTTTTTGTCTTTAAATATAATCTGTGATGAAATCATGCGCGCTTAATGATTTACATGTTCTGAACGAGCAGGAAAAGCCCTCATTCACCTCTGTATCTATATAGGCATTGTGAGGAAATTCATTTTCAAACTTCACTGCGCAGACATTGCGGTTTTCTATGAGAGCAGATTAAAGGAGAACTATGGGGTCAGTGTTTTTCCCCATAGTTCTCCTTAGGGTAAAGGGAAGACACAAACTAGCGTCCTCCCGTCACCCTAAGCTCAGTATACCACGAGCTACAGCTCGCAGTATACTAAGACGCCGCTGCCGGTAGGGATCCCGACAATACTGTCTGAATCCAACCAGCTGCGTGAGTGACAGCTGGCTCTGCCTATCTAGAGGCATAGCCAGCTGTACCCTCCCCCATCCGTTCCGCCAGTCAGCGCTGGAGGATCGGGCAGGGGGGGAGTCCCTGCAGGGAGCCGTGAGTGACAGTCACGGCTCTCTGCAGGCACAGGATCGAGAAGTGAGCGAACGCCAGTATGTGCTCGCTAACTTCCCGATCTACTGAGCCGGCCTGTGACAGTTTCATTGTCACACGTCGGCTCGAACTATGAGACTGAGTGATTTTCACTCGCCTCATAATTCTCCTTTTAAGTCTTTGTTGTGATCTTTGAGAAGGAATAACTTTTATTCCCAACGTGGATCCCACCTTATCTCACCTTAACATGGTGACTAGCATGCTGGCGAAGGATGCACCTACTTTTAAGGACCCAACTGATTCTTATTGCAGTTGCAAGCCCTTTCCAGAGCTCCGTTTTCACTACAGGGTCCCGCACTACACCCAATTCTGGCTCTGATTTTTGCTTTCTTAAACCATGTTGACTGGTTAAAATCCCTTAAAATGGATCCAAACACTGCTGCTGTTGATTCGTTGTTTGTTGAACTTGTGGAGCAGATGGCTGTAGCATTAAGTTTCAGCTGTGACGTTTTTGTTGGAAGCCTCCTGTCTTATGTTTTGCATGTGTTCCCTGTCGGTGCTCATGCATAGGCCATTTTGGCTAAAGTGCTGGACTGCAGAACTTACATACAAGAAGCATTTGATCCATACGGCCTTTGAGGGACACTATCTCTTTGGACCGAATCTTCATAATATCATCATACGTGCTACTGTCAGCAATCTCTGCCAACAGAAAAAGCCTAAGGAGCAGGCAGCGAAATAGTCTCCGTCACTGTCTGTCAAGAAGTGGCCCTTTTGTTTCTCCACTCTTTTGACTTCAAGACCCTTCAAACCTTGCTCCCTGTTACCCGCAAAGCCTGGCATTCTAAGCCTGCAAAATGCTCAAACATACTGACCTCTGCATTAAGGTGTTCTTGACCTTTTGGGAGCACTTTTCGCCTCTGTTTCTGTGGCAGAACAGTTTGGGGGTTTTACCTGTTCACTGTTCCCAAATCAAAAGGGGCATTTACCCAATCTTGGATCTCAAGCCTCTGAATGTTTACATTCAAGCCCTAAAGTTCCAGGTAGAATCCACCAGATCTGTCATCTCCTCTCTCCACCAAGGAGACTTTGTGGTTTCCTTGGACATCAAAGATGCTTAATTCCATGTGTCCATCTTTTCAGTGCACCAACGATTTCTAAGCTCTGCAGTGGGACACCTACACCACCAGTTTGTGACTTTTGGCAAATGCACATTTGGTACTGTCAGATTGTTCTGATTTTTAGTTCCAAGGCCGATTTGCCATCTTGCCTCACATTTGCAGGCTTTAATGGCATGGCTGTTGAAGCCCAGGCTCCAAGGGACAGAGGAGCATCACAGAGTGTAATTCCTACAATGCTCATGACTTTGAAGTCTACTTCCCACAAGGTCTGTCTTCGGATGTGGAAGACCTATTTCACTTGATGTAAGTCTAGGGGTTTGTGACCTCAAGATATTTTCCGTGGGTTTATTCCTTGTCTTCTAGCTCCCACTCCAGTTAACCAGAAGGAAAATGTCCTCTATTGTCTGTGGTTCAGGCAGTGCAAATCTATCTCTCAGCCTCTGCTTCTTTCAAGAAGATGGATTCCTTTTTGTTATCCTGGATAAGCCCTTTTTGTTCCAACATTTTTCGGTGGCTCAGACAGACCATAATTCAGGCATATGGTTTCAAGGATTGTGTTCCACCCTTTCCTGTTAAGCCTCACTCTACTAGATCTGTGAGCATCTCCTAGGCTTTGCTGCATTAGGCAACTAGGTTTGTAAAGCTGCCACCTGGCCTCCTGTTCACATGTTCTACCATTTGGACATTGTGGCTTCATCTAGTGCCAACTTCAGTTGTAAGGTCTTTCAGTTCCTGATATATAGATTGGGCTTGTGAGCGTTTCTTTGCTGTGTTACACACAGTTGGACTGCCTCTAGATGTCCCAAAGGTTTAAGAATTTGTCCCTCAGTGGACGAGAACGAAAATAGGACTTTTGTACTCGTTGTGGGCCTGGGCTGGGCTACATTTTTTTGTTTGCTCGTGTCCAACCTGTAAGTGGCAGTATATCCCAACAAGTTTAAGACCAGTGTCCCTCAGTAGACTCCAGAATTTTAGGGTGTGAACAAAAATCCTATTTTACTGCTCGCCAAAAATAAGTAAATAGTCTAATGTCTGTATTATGGGCGCGGTGCACTTTAACACAGCTAATGCATGAGGCAAAGATGGGCTGCCTATCAGCTAATTGGTACTTGGTGGCCCCTGGAGTTATGTATTTTGTTTCATTGCGATTTCCATTTCTCTTTATAGAACAACTGGCTGCCATTCCAGAATTCAAAAATCTGGGTCCGCTGTTTAAGTCTTCTGAGTCTGTGCAGCTTACAGAAGCTGAAACGGAATATTTTGTACGCTGTATCAAGCATGTATTTGCAGATCACATTGTGTTTCAGGTGAGCAGGATTTTTCCTCTTCCTATAGGTATGCTTCAGTAACGGGCAGCACTACTGTATTAATGTGCATGTATTATATGCTGGTAACTGTAAATTGACGTGTGTCATTTAACTTTGGCTTTACAGTTTGACTGCACAAATACACTGAATGACCAGCTGCTGACAAAAGTGATTGTTCAGATGGAGCCATCAGAAGGACATGAAGTGGTTTATTATGTTCCAGCTCAGAGTCTTCACTATAACCAACCTGGTATATGTTATACTTTGGTCAGGCTTCCTGAGGATGAGTCTACCGCAGGTATGGTCACTTAACTTTTTTGCCATCCAGTTACATTTCCGGGAACCAATCCTTATCTTAACACAGTGTAAACCATATATAATCCTATGTAGTAACTTACACTTTACCCCTGAATGCAAGCCATCATGTTTGTATGTGTTAGTTTGATGGACTGACTTCATCCACTTTATACACTATTTTAGCATGTGACCAAATGGGAACAGCAGGTCTTGTTTGGCTTGTAGAGTATCTGAAGTAACAAAGTTACATAGTATTTGAGGTTGAATAAAAACACATGTCCATCGAGCCCAACCTATTGTGTGTATGGTCCTACTGGTGTGTGCGTATGTATAGGTCCCTTCTGTGTTCTCATTTTTAAGGGTACTTGTACCCCTGTATATTACGGTCTCTGAGGAAATGGTCCAATCACTTCTTGAATGATTCCACACTCTCAGCTGAAATCACAGCATGTGACAGCGAGTTCCAGACTCTGACTGATCTAACTGAGAAGAAACCCCTTCGCCCCTTGTGCTGAAATTTTTTCTCCACTAATTTTAGGTGGTGGCCTCTCGTCCTTGTCATGGAGGTAATTGTAAAAAGTTTACTGCTAATGTTACTATCCCCGGTAAACATTTTGTACATGAAAATCATGTCCCCTTTAATCTCCTTACTTCCAATGAGAACATATTTACATTTTGTAGCCTGTTCTCATAGCTCAGGTCCTCCATCCCCATTATGTGTTTGGTTGCCCTCCTCTGGACTCTTTCCATTTCGAGGGTATCCTTTCTGTTCACTGGTGCCCAAAACTGGACCGCATACTCCAGAAAAAATCTGAATAGGTCTTGTCCACATTTATAAACATACATGAATGCACTTATATAGTTGAATTTAAAATTGCAGGTAATCTTTTTAAGTAAATAACTCATTTTTTTATATCTGCCTGAAGTTTAGATTTAATATGTACTTACAAGTTATTAAATTGCTTGTATTTTCAAATGTAGTGTCGTGCACATTTAACTGCACAATGAAATTTGTGGTCAGGGATTGTGATCCCCACACTGGCGTTCCTGATGATGAAGGATACAGTGATGAGTATGTGGTATGTACAAACTTTTATTCTAACCTTGTCTAAGTAGTGGGTAGATTTTCGTGACATCCCCAAGTTGCAGTTAATCTTAGAGGCTAAGTTCACCTTTTGCAAAAATGAAAGAAATACATACCGTATTTTTCGCTCCATAAGACGCACTTTTTTTCCCCCAAAAGGAGGGAGAAAATGTGCCTGCGTCTTATGGAGCGAATCCCGACGCCCGAGACATGCAGTTTCGGGCGCCGGGCGAGTAGTAGGAGCCACTGCTCGTTTAATACGAGTGATCTAATGAGATCACTCGTATTAAAACCGAGCAGCGGCGACGATCGAGATCACCATAGAGCAGGCGAAGAACGGACGTTCTTCGCCTGCTCTGTGTCATCACTGAGACCGTGGCGCTGTAATAACAGCGCCACCTTTCTCAGCGGTCACTAACTGCAGCTTCTGTCATAGAAGCTGTGACAGAAGCTAGTCTGTCGAGTGCTCCATAAGGCGCGCCAGACCTCCCTGCGTCCTATGGTCCGGTGCGTCTTATGGACCGCAAAATACGGTATTTAATAATATTAAAAAAACAAAATATGCATTTCTTTCAATTTTGCCTTCAAGCCTGGAAAGCATTACAACGGTGATCACTCGATCAGGGCTGCAGAGCTCAGGCTTCAGCACATTCTCATACAGTCAGAGCTCTGTACTGAGGTAGGGAGTTTCAGTTAGGAAAGATGGGGAAGGACGGCTGGACGGGAATAATGACAGCTCTACCGCATCTAACCAGAGCGAGGACGGCTGGACGCTGTATGACCTGATTTAAGGCAGTTCCCCATCTCTCTTAACTGAAACTCCGTACCTCAGCATGGAGCTCTGCCTGTATGAGAATGTGCTCAAGCCTGAGCTCTGCAGCCCTGATCGAGTAATCACCGTTGCAATGCTTCCTGGGCTTGAATGCAAAAATTAAAGAAATGCTTTATGTACAGTATCTATCTATCTATCTAGGTAGATAGATAGATAGATAGATAGATACAGTGGGGCACAATTGGTGGCTGACTAAATACTTTTTTGCCCCACTGTATCTATCTATCTATCTATCTATCTATCTATCTATCCATCTAGATAGATAGATAGATACAGTATATGTATATATATATATTATCAAATATGCATTTCTTTAATTTTTGAAAAAAGGCGAACTTAGCCTTTAATTTGTAAGGTTTTTTTTTTTCTTGTTTGAGTATGTACAAATGATACATTGTCTTTATATTAAAAAAGAGCAAAGCTCTAGGTCAGGGGGAAGGCAAACTTCCAGCTATGGTGCAACTACTAGTCCCATTAGGCATTGCAAGACACCCAGAGGCAGATGCATGATTGGATTTGTTGTTTCACCACAGCTGGAGGGCCGGAGTTTTCCTACCCCTGCTCCAGTTGTTCTTGTTTTACCCAAAGAGGACTGAAATAATCTTGGCTTAGTTCCCTGTATGTCTATTCTTAAACTGTATTTCACCTATGCTGACTGTAATCATTATTTTGTGAATGATTGCCTTGCATCGTACAGAAATAGCAACATATTCCTAACAGCTGAAACTTTTGTCGTTTTCCAGGAGAATATATTTTATCTCTGATGTACTTTTTATGAGTGTTTTGCTACAGTGGCTTTCCTTACAGGATCCATACTTAAGTGTTTGATTATGAGCTGCAATACTGACATAAAAAGCCCACTTCACCTTTCTGCAGGCGATATGATTGATCAAGGTGGACGGCCTTGTGTGATAAAACAAACCAGTACTGAATCTGTTCTCTCTCCTGCCTGCTCCATAGATGTAAATGCCAGGCCAGTGTACACATTTATAGAGTAGTCTTTAGACAAAGTGAACTGACGGAAGTCACATTGTGCCTGCATGTCTGACTGTCCTATGTGTTTGGGCACGGACTCATTTATGAATGTATTTTCAAACAGCTAGAAGATCTGGAGATAACTCTGGAAGACCACATTCAGAAGGTGCTGAAACCAAATTTTGGAGCAGCTTGGGATGAGGTGGGCGATGCATATGAGAAAGAAGAAACCTTTGCTCTCAGTAGTACAAAGACATTGGAAGGTAACGCCATCTGTATTGATTCAATGTATGTCTGGGTATGTGATTTGGATTTCATTTTCATTATGGAAGTATTTCAGTGTGGTCGAGAAAGTTTAAAACCCAAGTGAAGTCCCAGAAACAGAAAATGCAGTCCAATTCAGCATTGTCTGATATATCCGTCCCTTCTCTGTAGTACAAGTCTATATAATGAGTCTTTTGCAGAGGGGTGTGTCTGTTACTCGGCTATATTGTACAAATGTCACCAGCACACCAGCCCTTGAATGCTAAAGCCTGATGAAGGGACCCTGTGTGGTCCCAAAAGCGCTTGTTGGTCATATGACAAGAAACTTCAATAAATGAAGCTTTTGCTATCCTAAAAGGACTGGTGTGCTGGTGACATTTCTACAATTTTGCTGACATTCGCGGCACCATCTGCAGTCACTGCGAGCACCCCCCACTACAAGGGACATATCGATAAGGAGTGCGACAAGGATAGTACTTATTGTTACTCAGCTATGCCTGCACAGAACACTGCAGTATGAGGGCTGGAAATGATGTCAAAGCATTTCTGAACAATAATCAGTCACTATACAAATAAGAAGCTGTGAGACGTCAACTGGGTTTTAAAGGAAACCTCCATGGAGTATGCCATGGCTGATCTGCTAAAAATGTTAATTGCCTGGCTGTCTCTATCTTTGAATTACTGATCATCTGTATTTTCTTTTATCAGAGGCTGTAGCTAATATCATTAAGTTCTTGGGAATGCAGCCATGTGAGAGGTCTGATAAGGTGCCAGAGAACAAGAACTCGCACGTGCTTTATCTGTCTGGTAAGAGACAATCACCCGGTTGCTTGTGTATGATTCTGTTAGACTATTGTGCAATATAGCATATAATAGTGTTTATGAAATAACGGGATTGAATGCTGCCTCAGTTGTCATTGCTTTTCCTATTTTATTTTCTTTTTGGAAACTATCATCCTACAACTGATGCTTTAACATCTAAAATGTCCTTGTTTTATCTGCTTCCATAGGGGTGTATAGAGGAGGCCATGATGTGTTGGTGAGGGCCAAGCTTGCACTAGCTGAAGGTGTGACCATGCAAGTGACCGTGAGAAGCACTGATGAGACCCCAACTGATGTCATCTTAGCTACTGTAGGTTAAAGTCCTTGGAGAGAACATACTCCCTTGACCAAAAACTTTTCAGGACCTCTGTCCATTCCCAAATGAATACTTTGCCTTTTTTTGCTTATGAGTTTTACAAATAGTTAAAGACTGGTGGAAGATCAAGTATGAAACAGTATGAAGAAAAATCTTGACATGGCTGCCATGTGATTCCATCATTCTGCTGTCTGCCCCCGTGTATCTATTAAGGTAGGAGGGCATAGAGAGGTTTACCATTGTGGCTCATGTTACCCTCATGAGTAAACGCCTCACTTAGCTGTGATTATGTATATTGGGACATAGCAATGTGCTCTCAGAAGACTGCAGTTGAATAGTCTTTTTAAGTAGCAATCACAGCCATCAACTTGAGGAATACCATTTGCTGTATGTTGGTGATGTACTTCATATAGGATTGATTTCAGCGTTTCTTCCTGCTGCCCTTCTTATAGAAATATGTTGGACTTTCCTGGATTATATTACTTCTATTTACCTTTTTTTTATACCAGTACAGTGCAAAACATGACTTTGTTCTCAGCCAACAGTGAAATGTTCTCTTTCACACAATAAAAAACACCGAATTTTATGGGCAACACACTTTGGTCACAGCACTTCTTACAAACGATCCCATACACCTCTTTCAAGGAATAGTGTAAGGACCAATTTTTAAAAAACAAAAAATCTCTTTAAACATTTTTTTCACCACTTTGTCATTTTCCCATCAAAAGGAAAAGTACGCAATGAGAATAGTAAAGAATGCTGCGAAAAATGGCTGAGCTATCAGAGACAACAAATATGAGCGGGGAGAGAGCTGAAGTGACTGGATAGATAAGGGCATGGATGTCATGGGTGTGTATCAGGCAGTGTGGTGGTGGGAGTAGTATGCCTGGAAATGTGAATGTTTGTTGCATGTTCCAGGATAAGCAGAATGCAAATAACATTGAAAAAAGGACAAGGATTGTGTTCACAAGTCATTGCGAGTGGTAGGAAGTGTGTCAGCCTACTTTGTTACTAGCAATTTGTTTTATACTTGGGAGCTTGCACATCAAGACATGATGGATATATTTGATGTGTGTTTTTTTTTACAATGTTCAGCACCGATTTCAAGTAAACCTTTCACTTGGCCTATTATGAACAACGTAAAAGGTTCTCTTCATGGCTTCCTCCTGTGCTCCCATACCACCCCCGATTGCAAGCCAGAGCCCTTAAGGTGCCCATACACTGCTCGATTCTCGTACGAGAATCGGGCGAAATCCCGCGATCGTACGTGAATCGAGCAGTGTGAACTAAGACGTGCGACCGTTTCTACTGTACGGTCGCACGTCTTTTGTCGATTCTCGGCGGGTTTCCAGCCTGCTCGCCCGATAGCTGCGGAACGGGCCGGTGTGCGCACGCGCACACTGCCCGTTCTGCATTGCCGTCTTGCGATGGTCGTAAGGTGTATGGGCACCTTAAGAAATACTTGTGACCTTCTCCCATTCCTCCCACTACTGCAGTGCACTGTCAGAACAGCTCGTTGTCAGATGTGGGGGAGACTGACACAGAGTTTACATAGGGATTTCTGCTTGAGGTGGTGGAAGAAGATCAGGGAAAGTAAGTTTTAGTAGAAAGGCGGTTGGCTGTAAAGAGAAGCAATTAGTTTGTTCAGAATAGTCAGTGACTATTACAAGTTTAAACAGAGTCCCGGCGGCAAAAGTCGCCGGGAGTCTGTTTAAACAGCCCCGATGCTGGCGACGTACACTGTACGTCGTCAGTCACGAAGGGGTTAAAAGCACATATACCAGTGCCGATACTTGGCATTTTTATGAGAACTACCAGCGTTGCAGCTGTGACTGGGTCCTGGCACTCCACCACTGTCCTGAGTTCATTAGTCTATATTGTTTTATAAAAACTGTCACATGGCAATAAACAAATTGGTGTCAGTAATTGGTATCTGTGAGGATAAGTATCGTTACTTGGTCTGGAAAAAATGGTATTGGTGCAAAATATATACGTTATGTGTATATATAACAAATGATACAATAAATCAGGGACGCCCAGATCTCAGGAGCCCCGTAGCCAATGCTCCTTAAAAATGACAGCTGCCTCCTAACTTTTGAGTTTTTCCTCGAGTCTAGTAGCTGGAAAAATATCTGTACATGTACTTGGTATCTCGGCATCCCTACTTTAAATGCTCTACCTAAAAAGTAGATCTGCCCTGGGTCAGCAAGGGGTTGGGTTTTATTTTTTATGTTGAGCTTACAGGGTATTTGTTCAGCCTATTAGATCTTGAGTCCTTGCTGTCAACAGCAACAAAAAGGAAAGGACTTGGTGTGGATGCTTTCCCCAACCCATCCTTGTCAGTGCTGATATGGGCAGACTCTTTGATATTGTAAAGAGAGAGATGAGCCTCACTGCTGCTTATAATGGGAAAGGGGTATTTTGGTAATCTAACCTAGGGATTTGCTATAAACCTTTATCGCATCTCAGATAACTTATTTGTATGTTACAAAAAATAAACTTTAAACCATTCAAATTGTTGTGTCTGAGATCTTTCTTCACATGTTTTGCCTGAATACAAATTCTGTATTTGCTGTTTATTCACACTGGGAACATAAGTGCATATGGTGAAAATGTAACTGGTGTTATACAATATGCGTGACTTGGGAAACTACAGGCTTAGGTTTTCTGTTCAGCACTGCCTTGTAGGAGAATATACTATAGTGGTGAATAACACCGGAACCATGGTATGGGCTATGTGTATTTCAGTGAACCTTTTGGAAAATAGTGTTCTGAGCAGCTACTGGTAGTGTAGGAGAGTGGGATATATAGTGATTTTCAAAGCAGAACTCCAGTCAGAAGAAAAGCTGTAAATCCATGGGAGGACATTAATCATATTTGAATTTTGTTTTCCCATTCTCTCTCTCTTGTTGCCTCAGGGAGTGGCAGGGCAGGAGTACAGAGTTGTCAGGGGTACACCATTAGGGCTTCTGTACGCAGGCATTCATGTTTAAAGTAGCCTTTTCCATTCCAGCATAGTGTTGGTCAGACGCATGTGTATGTATGCAGAATGCTGTGTTGGCAAAAAAAAGGCCGCATTTTACCTACTTTGCCTGTAATCCAAGCTCACCTCAATGGGACCTGCTCACCTAAAGGAATGCAAAGCAGTCAAGGGCAGCCTTTAAACGTTTATCTACACTATGCCACTGAAATGAATAGGAATCTGCTGACCTGTGTCTGACGTCAACTTTAAGGCCTTGTTCACACCAAGCGTGGAGCAGGAGCAGAGCAGTTGCAGACCGGATCAAAACTGCGTCCAATGTATTCCAATGGTATTTTTTGCTCCTGTTCACATTGCAGCGTGCAGTTCCAGAGCAGGAGAAAAAACTGCAGCAAGCCCTGTTTTACCTGCTCCGGAACGCATGCAAATGCCTGGAACGCACTGAAAGCCCATGTTAAACTAGGAAAAAAAATTTTTTTAACCAAAAACGGCCCAGTAGGCATCAAAAACGTGGCACAACCCACTGCACTGCGTGTGCAGAAACCTGAGCGGATCTGCTCTGCATTTGGTGTGAACAAGTCCTAAAGATCTACACAAGTCCTTCAGAGTATAAGCATCACTCAAAGGCTGCAAAGGTTATGACGGCGGTACACATCTAAGCATACCTTGCTTAGTATGTACCCATGTGGCCATCTTATTGGCCTCCTCTCCGATATAATCTTTGTAGCCTGTGCTATAAGAAATATTTAGGTAACGCATCCTTCATTTAATGGTCTAGAATCGTAGATGGATTTATTTTTCTAGATCATTTTGACACCCCCCAGCATGTCGCATTCCATTCTCCTAAGCCCAGCTTAATTTTTTAGACCTAAGCCAATCTGGCTTAGGTCTAAAAAATTAAGCTGGGCTTAGGAGAATGGAATGCAAACATGTAAATCTCACCCACCAATTCCTTATTCCTGTGCAGCCGCTTGGTTCCATGTCTTGATGCCCTGCTCTGCCCTCTATAGGATATTTGATCTATACTCCTATGGGTTTGGATTACTGCTCCACAATTAGATCTATGATCGTTTTGCTCTCCTCCCATCACCTTAGAATGTTCATCCCTTCTGTGCAGTAGTCTTTGTTCTTCAGGGTGTCAGTATATATGTCGTGGCACACAGGTCAACCCTTTTATGTGGCAAATAAGTTGCGCTCGGTCTAGTTGTGAATGGATGTGAAAGTGCTCTCTCAAAACCCAAAGGGGGAGATCACCTTCAGATAACAAAAAAAATAAATTTTAAATATAAAGTAGATGTCTCCACTAGTGATAGTGAACTAATGTTTGAAGATGCAGAACTCAACCCGGTGGTACTCGAGTGTATTGTATGTGTGTCGTGGGTTTTAACTGGCTATTTGGAACCACCATTTGGACTAAACCCACGACACACATACAATACACTCGAGTACCACCGGGTTGAGTTCTGCATCTTCAAACATTAGTTCACTATCACTAGTGGAGACATCTACTTTATATTTAAAATTTATTTTGTTATCTGAAGGTGATCTCCCCCCTTTGGGTTTTGAGAGAGCACTTTCACATCCATTCACAACTAGACCGAGCGCAACTTATTTGCCACATAATAGACTAACTTATACACAAAGTTGCTGCTGGTCTATTTAGTTATTTAGATTTCGAGTCACTCATTCCCAGCGCAGTGATTTTTGATTATTACTACAGGTCAACCCTTGACTGCCGTCCATCAGCTTGTTAGCTGCCATTTTATAACAGGCCGTTATTAAAGATCCAGGAGAGCCTAAAGGAATGCTTTTCTCTGCCCAATTTAGGCTGTTAAGACCAGCAGACACCACAGCTCTTCCTCCTGTACCCTGTCACTGCAGGGTCACCTTATAAAAAAATATTTCATACCTACCTTTCTACCGTGTCTTGAAATGCTGTTTCTCCACTTGCTCCCCAGCCCTTCCCTGTGGATTGACTGCCTGCTCTTCCACCACAGTTTAGCGTAGATGGAGGAATCTGTTGCACTTTTTCCATCTGACCATAGAAAGTCTGCAGATAATCTATAGGTGTATGGCCAGCTTTATACAGTTGCAGCAAACCTATGTAGGCTGCTCTATTTATCTCCTCTTTCCAATCCATAAATGAAGAATTATTGTTGCCACTGCTGCTTGATGTCTAAAAGTAAATACGGTAACTACCCCCCAATACAAGTTAGAAGAACTGAGGTCCCTTTGGGAACTTTGCCTCACCCAAATATTGTCTTCGGGTGGAGGTAGTTGACATTTCTGCAGAGACCCTGACTAGCATGACCCCCATCCCTTGTTTCTCCCAATCTTTGAGCCTACAGATAGTTTTGACATTGAGTATTCACTTACTGTGCTCTGGCACTTACTGTGCTCTGGCACATACAATCAATCAATCATAGTGCTGTAGATGTAAAAGTAATCATGTACATTTTCATTATAAAATCTTTTAATCAAATTTGATTCAAAAACATGATGCAGTTACACAGGCTTTAGCTGCATTCCAAATACAAGAACATATTCAGATTTCTTTTTAGCCAATTTAGATTTTTAGATCTGCAATGAGACGGACATACTTCAATTACAGAGATCTTTGCTATGTTTGCATACACTGGGACAAAACAAGTGTGGCAATTCTCAGTAGGAAGATACACAACATTGTAAAAACTCTGATTAAAGGGACAGTACACATCAAATACAAGTTACCTCCTGTAGACACAATGGGTAACAAATATATGGGGTAGAAGCATTGATAATGATCATGTTATTTCACGGAATATGGTATTTAACGTGTAAAACTCCAGGGAAAAGTTTGTATTTTGGATTTGGACACTGGGTACATGTTCATCTCACTTTCTGTCCCAGTAATGGTGATCGCCAAGCCTCTCCAGTGGAAAAACATACAGCAATTTTCTATGGTGTGGGGGTATTAGAACCTGTCCTGTTTTTATAGCTATCTCCATTCTTGTTTGGGAAGTTTCTTCTTCTCCTCTCACTGTGATAGAAGGTAAGCAGAAATATCCCCAATAGGAAGATAAACAGCAATACAACTTACAGAGATTCTAATTATTCTCCATGTTTGTTTTCCACATTTAAAAAAAAAAAAAGTGAGCTGGAGTTTAAAGCAACCCTATAGATATACACAATTTACACAGTAAGGACATAGCTGTTAAAGAAGACTTTACAAACCTACCTTTTCTCCAAATGCTCCTCTGTTCAGTAGAAATGGTTCCCCAGAGTCTGGATTCAGACTCTTCTGCCCCCGCTCCCATTGGTTTCTCCTGGTGACCTCATTACAGGAGACAGTGGTGACATACAAGTCAGTGGGAGGAACCAGTGAGAGCTGTGGGGTGGTCCAAGAAGATTCGCAACCCCAGAGATGTCGGTTTCATGGTACCATTTCTACTGAACAAAGCGTGCTGCAGGAAAGGTAAATATGTACGGTCTCCTACAGGTATGTCGTTCCTCAATCACAGTGTTGCTTACAGTACAGCCTATTGTATTTGTGAGGCAGATTGTTGTCTTTATTGCTCTTCTGGGTAGGAGGAATTTGTATGTAATGAAATATCTCATCTCTGATTTTGAGATGCTTTAGGAACAATGTGAAGTCCATTTGTAAATGTTCGTTAGCTGCCACTAAGTTTGAAACATCATAGGAGCTTTTAGTGAACGTTCTAAGCATACACTTGGAGAAAGATTAAAGCCACATTTTGCTTTGGATAAAGCAGCAAAGTTTAGAACCTCTTCCAGGTATTTATTGCTGATACTAAGGTATTCTTATTGCTGATTGTGCCTTCTCTGGAGAGATTCCTCATGCGGACAGTTCCACACCAGTTTTTCACCTCTTAAGAAATGAACAGCGTGGTGCTGTGATTTGGTGGATGGTATAAGCAGCTCAGTAATTCATACATCTCACCAATACACCATTTCAAGTTGTTATCTACCACTTACATAACAGCTCTCAAGAACTCCAATGCTTCTGTGCAGGGTCACTTTCAGAGACGTTGTTACTTGATGTTCTCCTCAAGGTAGTAAAATACTTGCCTTCAGGCCTACTCTCTCGTTTCTCACTGTGCGGTCCTACGCAGTGTTGCACAGGCTTTGCTGCAAAAACTCCTGGTCACATCCAGCTCCTACTGTGCATGGCTGCTAATCATCACATTCATTCCTATGGCTCCTTTGGGTATTGAGCCGGGCACTTTGTATGCACAGTAGGAGCCGGATGCAGCCAGCTGCAAAGACTGTGCGGCATGAGGCAGGGCCGCAAATTGATGGACTCGAGAACATGGTTGAAGGTACTTTTACCACCTGGGTTTCATTGAGGAGGGTGAAACGTTAAAGTGACATGAAACTCAGGAGTTAAATCTTAAAAACGCATTCAAATACCTTAACTATTAACAAAAATGTATCCTATTTGTGCATCACTCGGCTGTAGATCCTCAAATCATCTCTGAATTGGTGCTGACACTGTCCTTCCTTCTGGAGGGTGACTACTTTTGTTCCTCATGGTCCCTGTGTGTGTTGTCACCGCTCCAAGCTCACTCCCGTGATGGACTACAATCTCATGTTTAGTTTACTGATTTGTATTGAGGCAAGCAAGATTTGACACTACTGCAAAGTGCCTAAGTGACACTACTGGGAACCTCTGTCCATCAAAAGCAGCCCTTGCTCCAAGCTCGCTCCTGTGATAGACTATAACTTCAATACAAATTAGTTAAACGTGAGACGCCACCACAGGAGCGAGCTTGGGGCGGTGTCACCCTCCAGAAGAAAGGACAGTGTCAGCATGAATTCAGAGATGATTTGAGGATCTACATCTGAGTGCTACAAAGATAATATACATTTTTGTTAATAGTTACGGTACTTGAATGCATTTTTAAGATTTATCTCCTGAGTTTCGTGTCACTTGTTTATTCAATAAAGTAAACAAGGGGAACAGTGCAGTAATCCATTGCAATCCAATCATAATTCACTTTACATCCATCAGATCAGTACAAGATGCATTCTGATCAGTTGCTATAAATACTGACTTTCTTGCACAGACTTAGGGGTCTAATCAATACTTATTTCCCATGCTCCTCTGCTCCATCTAGGGGCCATAATGTATTATTACAACACAATACATTCAAACTGGGGAAAAAACATTCAGAATATTCATTTTTGGCATTATTCACCAATAACGAACACTCGCAGATATTTGCAGGGCGAAGGGCCCTGCAAATTGTTTATAAATAGACCCTTTGTGTCCAGCTAATCCAATTGAACAGGATACTTTCTGTAAATTGTAGGTTTAGTCACTATAAAAGTCAATTTATATCCCCTAGAAAAGCTTAGTATTCCTAAAGCCCTTGAGAATACAGCAGTCCTTCTTTTTGTATATACTGTTATGGCTCAATGTACT
Organism: Nanorana parkeri; assembly: GCF_000935625.1. NCBI lineage: Eukaryota > Metazoa > Chordata > Amphibia > Anura > Dicroglossidae > Nanorana > Nanorana parkeri. The sequence continues at coordinate 2,236,156 of NW_017306295.1, read as the reverse complement.
TAAACATAAATCCCTGAAACACCAAGAGGCTGCAAATCTGCTTCGTGTTGAGCTTCAAAGCCAGACTAATTATCTCAATAATGACAAACAATGCTTTTCAAACGTACACACTAGCTAACCATACAGTTCCCCTTCCTGCTGTAGAAAATACCATAAGCAGAAAGAAAGGCACTCCTAGCCCTATATTCCAACTTTCCCAAAGATCTCAACTAGTGGTCTTCAATGTCGTATATGAAACGTGTCCACAGTTTTCATCTATTCGGCGGCAGAACCTTGTCCTGTCTCAAGAAGTGCCCCTAAAGGCAGCAACATTTCACGTTAGTAGGTACCACCAAGAAGACTTTTTTTTCTTATGTAAATGCATTGCGTCTCACAGAATATCTTTATTTACTAAGACAACTAAATAGCGACCCATATATCAGTCAGCTTCAGGTTATCTCTCAAATGTAAACCAATGCGAGGGGCTCAGTATGTGCTCCGAATTGCCATCCCTGAGATATTTAGTCACTCGTATGTGAATGCAGCACCTGCTGATGAATAAATCGTTACAAAATGTAAATCTCATGAAAATTATTATTGCATGTACACACACCACAGCATGTCGCCTTCAAATCTAGGAAGAGCCCTCAGAATGAATTGATAAAACCTAGGTAGGCATTTAAGAAGCCAGTGGGGTCCTCCAGCTGGGGGTAGTGACTGATATGGTCATCCAGAATGGTGAACGTTGACTTCGGTATCAGTTTCCTGGGGAGAAAATAACAGCTTGAGATTAGAAGCTTTTCCATCACACAAAGGTCATCAGAGATTGTAAACTGACAGAATATCCTGTATGCGGAATGGCAGAGAAGCTGGCTGACAGATATTGCCATTTCTAATGGTTTGAATGATATTGGGGGTGATTTACCAAATGAATGGAGACTGAACCTGTGCGCGAATACCCAATCATGTGCAAAGGGAAAGAAACTGATTTTTTACAAGAACGTAGAAATTGTTATTGACTACGTTCAGTGACCATTCACTCTGCTTAGTGTCCATTCTTTTAGTAAATGCGGTTGTGTGGAAACGTGCTAAACATAACAACTAATACAGAACAATGTACCTTGTTCACACCTGCGCAACTCCCGTGTGGTACAAAAACGTGCATCTAGCAAAAAAGTCCAAGCACCATATTCTGAGTGGATTCTGCATGTTGCGGCTGTAGTAGTAGCCGAAAAAGTGCGGAATGTTATGATTTGCACGTTTCAATTTCACCAAATCAATGATTAGAAAGTCAAACAAACTTTCCGAAATCGATTTCGTTCGTATGAACTTCGTGTATGCCCTATTTAGAGAAGGGGAACCTTCTCCTCTCTTCTAGACACAGGCCGGTCTGGATCAACACTCTGCAGGAGCAGGCAACACATTTTCACAAAATGGTAAAAATCACCAACTACTAATATTTTGCTTTAAACAGATGTGGGCAACAAAGTACACAGGGTGTGTGTCAGCCTTGTCCTGCCCCAATGCCGCACCCCCAGCCCTTTGCACTTTATGGGAATTCCCGGCTGTCTTAATGACATTTGGGAGTAGCTGTGTGAATAAAGCAGCTGTGAAAACAGACCATATGGCACAGTGTCTATAAACACTGCTCAGACTCCATTTCATTCATCTGCAGATCAAAGGGATGAGCTTCCATCTGCCTAATTAACTCCCTCTTTCCCTTCTCCCCTTAATATTATTTTCATGCTGATTTGTTCTGTTATTTCTACTATTTTTCAAAACATTAATATTACATTTTTTTATTTATTGAGTGTCATATTAAAAGTGGAAAATAAAAACATCCTTTATTTCATTTGTAAATAGCTTTCCACTGCTTTGAATCAATATTATAATTTTAAGTGTCGTGTAAGTGGGACAAATCTTAGAATAACATTAACAGGGTTATTCACTAAAGGGTGTAGAGTTTGGAGAAGGCAGTAGTGAACAATCTAGGACAACATAGCTGAACTGGAAAAATTCTCTAATTCAGCTCACTTTCCAGTTTAGCTCTATTGTCCTAAATTGTTCACCTCTCCTGCCTTCTCCAAACTCTTCACCCTTTTGTGAATAACCCTGTCAGTAAGTAGCAAGTAGTAAGTAGCAATGTCTTTTTTTTGTTTTGTTATGTTTTTGTGTCTATGGATTAGATTAAAAAAAAAAAAAATTTTTGCAAGACAGTATCACCAAAAGAAAGCCTTGCCTCTCCCTTACTACCCCCCAAGACATATACTGTATGTATTACTTTGTTATCCTAATTAATGATAAAGGTATTGCCAGTCAATAGGCCCACAGCACAAATATAACATTGATACACTCCATGTAGAGAACTGAAGTAATTAACAACCAAGTTGGTTAAACTAGATAGTCGTACTCTCTTCTTCCCTAAATACAAAGTGTTTCACTTACTTGTACTGCTCCATGAACTCAGGATGGGGATTTACTGGGTCCAGTGGTCCATATATAATGTGCACTATAATGACAAAATTCTAATTAGACTCGGAATTTTTATACTTCTCATTTCCAGTGTAATGTTTCATGCAGCCAGACAGTGACTGTCAGTAAATTCAGTTGTTGACAACTTCCATTTTTGCTGATGCAAAGTGCACTTTCAACTTGAATTTCAGGCAGATAAAAACATATGTTCATGCAGATAAGGCTTCCTTCAAAAATCAATACATTTAAAATTCACATAAAACATGAAGATTTCCAACAGCAAGACATACTGGGGGGAATTTATTAAAAGTGGAGCAGACAAAATCTGGAGCTGTTGCCCATGGAGGCCAATCAGCTTCTCTCTTCAGTCTGTTCAGTTAAGATTTGAAAATGAAAGAGAGATGCTGATTGGTTGCCATGCACAGCTGCTTCAGTTTTTGTCTGCTCCAGTTTTGATAAATTCCCCTCAATGTGTCTCTTCTGCAATAAAGGGTGTTTATCCGCCTGTGTGCAATCTTCTTGAGAATACACACTGAACTGCACATGCATAGCTCAATGGGTGCTGGGATTAATGAACTCCCATACGCATGTGCTGGAGCTGTGTCATCCCCGTGCAGCAAATCAAGATGGCTGAAGGGGAGGTGAGGATAGTTTTGTTTTAGGTGTATTTTTAAAAGCAGCAGATCTTCGGACTGGCAGGGCTGTGGAAAGCTCAGGAATGAAAGAACAGATTCATTGGCAGGTAAAACAAATACCTCACAATGTATTTAGCTGTTTGCCTGGAGTTCTGACGTTAGTTCCAAGAATCCTAATGGAACCAATGCTGTAAAACAGCTATAAATGAATACATGATCTCTGTATATAACTGTGTTACAGCTATACATGGAAACAATACTTACAAGGAACAGATGTGTTGGTCAGGGCTTCTACCCAGCGTTCTCTGTGCTTTCTACGCTGGTTTATATACTGCAAAATACTAATGGACAGAAAAAGGTTAATGAACGATGCCAAGCTAACTGGGAATATATTTACAAAAAGCCTTAAACTAGCCGAAATGGAATGTTCAAACTGAAACCGTAAATAAAACATTTGTCAGGCCGAAACCGAAAATTATTTTTTTCTAACCTTTAAAAAAAAAAAAAAATTATATTTTATTTTTACTTTACTGTTGGGGGCTCTGGGGAAATGCCAGGTATCTAAACATACCTCTGATATTTCCCTTTTTGAAATAGTAGAGATTGAGAACACAGAGTCCTAAATCTCTTATTCTGCAGCCCCTGTTATGAATGAATAGGAAGCCTCTATACTGAGTGTTCCTGTCCATTCTTAACTTGTGGATACACTATTAGTTACTACGTCCTCAATTATTTACAAGCACTTGGAGATCAGTGCTGATCGCTAAGCACTTGTAACTGCCCTCAATCCGGACTCACTTTCACTGAAGGCTGAGCGGGCGGTGCGGGAGGGGAGCTTGGTCTCCTGTGACCCATCTGACAGCTGACTCCTCCCCCGCATCGCTCGCTCAGCCTTCTGTGACAGTGGACAGTTGTGTCCTTCCTGTACTGCTCTCCATCGTGATTTGCCTGTCACAGGAGGCCGAGCGGGGCATTGCGGGAGGAGAACTTGGCCACCTCTGACAGCGCTCTCCTCCCTGCCCCGCTTGGCCTCCTGAAGATTTCTCTCCTCCTAGGGATGCACCGCATTTTTGGCCGGAAAATGGTCCGTTCGGCATTTTGCCCAACGTACCATTTTTGGACGATGTTTCGGCAGCCAAAATTTCGGTGCATCCCTACCTTAAACCATATATTTGAGCAACATATGAAGCAAATCTGCAGGTATACCAGGGTTCATGTGCTTACATCCATCAGTTACATGATGTTCAATTACTGCTAGGTCACGCAAATTATCAGTAAGGGAGAGAGAGAGAACCTAAAATTGACCCAAAACCATTATAGTTTCTTTCTAGTATACCTGTCTACAACCAGATTGCCTTCATTGATCCTCAGTGCTGTCCACATGTCCCAATATTCTGCCTCTGAGGGCTGTGTGTATGGGCCAAACACTTCACCGATCCTAGATCAGACCAAAAAAAAGTATGTCATAAAATGTAACAAATATTACAAAAAGCCTTGGACAAATCTGTACCGGAAAAAAAAGAAGGAGCCCACAACGTTCTCGGAAATACAGTAACTTGACACTGGCATCCATCATTGTTTATTCTATACTTAATAAAATCAGACTTTTCTTTTCATTTTTTTCAACAGAATATTTACATAATAGAACAAATGAAAATGCATGGACAAAAATAATGGCACCCTTAACCCAGGGCTCAACAAATCCTAGGCGCCAGGTTGCCAATGTGACTAGAAATTGCATCCTGGCGCCTGGGCTTTTGTCAGCTCTTTCACTGCACCTCTTTCTTCTCCCACCGCCACAATAACTATGCCGTTCTCCTCCCCGCTGCAGACTCAGACTGTCAGCGGTCTCTCCTCACAGGCTGCAGCAGTCTGTGTCAGAGGGGACACAGATCGTTGTAGCCGATTACAGCCTGTGAGGAGGGACCGCTGCCAGTCTGAGCCTGCAGCGGGGAGGAGAATCGCATAGTTATTGTGGTGGCAGCGGAGATGGGAGAAGAAACAGGTGCAGTTCCCCCATGCCGGCACCACTTACCACCCCCCGCCCTCTTGCCCGCCCGCTGCTCCCTTGCTGCCAGCTGTGATAAATCTTCAATCTAGTAGCCGACAGCAATAGCCAGCCTGCTATTAGCTATTTTAAATTGCAGTAGCCAATAGCAGGCTGGCTATTGCACCTGCCCACTGCCTGCTGTCAATCAGCAGAAGAGGACCTGAAGGAGAACTTTCTCCTTTTCTTTGCAAGCTTAATTTTTTTCTCTGTGAACATAGAGCTCCAGTTTTGCCTCATTTGTCCAAAGGACATTCTCCCAGAAGCATTGTGGCTTGTCAATATGCATATTAGCAAATTCTAATCTGTTTCTCTTTTTTTCAACAGTGGAGTCCTCCTGAATCTTCTTCTTTAAAGTCCACTGTCGCTCAAACAACTGAGTGCAATCAGACACTGATGTACCTTGACCTTGGATTTCAGCTTGTATCTATTTGTATCTCTTTGGAGGTTTTCCTTGATTCTTTAAAGGAGAACTATGAGGTGAATGATTTACACTCATCTTCATAGTTAGAGCCGACCTGTGACATTGAAACTGTCACACGTCAGCCCTATTGATCAGGATGTGAGCGAACACATACCACCGATCCGCTCACTTCCCGATCATCTCCCTGCAGAGAGAGGTGACTGTCAGTCACTGCTACCCACATGTAT
>NW_017306295.1:2180836-2229716 GCF_000935625.1 Nanorana parkeri | reverse complement strand
TCGCCCCCCATTTTTGCCCCCCCCCCCTCTCTGATTCTTTCAGCGCTGACTAGAGGGACGGATGGGTTAGGGGGCGGGCATAGCTGGCTCTGCCTCTACTGAGCTGTCAATCAGCCAGCTGGGTGGATCTTGACAGTATGGTCGGGATCCGTCCCGGTTGCGGCTCTGTCAGCATAAAGCGGGCAATAGCCCACTATGTGCTGAGTTTCGGGTCATGGAAGGACATAGTATATGTCCTCCTGTGACCCAAAAGAGAACTATGGGGAAAAAACATTACCCCATAGTTCTCCTTTAATGATTTGCACTATTGCTCTGTTCAATATGGGGTCCATTCTGGGATCCTCTTTCGGCCACATCCAGGGAGGTTGGTTACTTTTCCCATGGAATTTAAACTTAATAATATTTGCACACAGGAACATCAAGCTGCTTGGAGATGATCTTTTAGCCTTTACCTTTGATATGCTGGACTATAATTTTCTTTTTGATCTCCTCATAAAACTCCCTCCTTTGATTTTTCTGTCCCTGTTCTGTGCGGTGAACATGATGATGCCAAACAGCAGAATTACTACTTATTTGTAAAACAAGCCATATTTGATATCTTTTCACACTTTCTTTGCTTTACTCTATGACATACCAAATGCATGCAGGTATACATGAGACAATTGCTTTTTTTTTATTTTTTTAAACACTGTTCAGGAGCAATGAAGCATTATTTCAATGAGCACTAAGGGTACCAACAAATTTGTTCATAGCTGTAAGTTTTTTGTCAGGTTCTATTGTTGTTTTTCATGTAATTATACACTTTAAATACAAATTAGCCCCTTTATTAGCTGGTAAGAGACTATCAGAAAGTGCATTCATTAGTTTATGCAAATCTTGGGAAGTGCTACTACTTAAAACTGAATAACCCCCATAAATCACATAATTACATCTGCTCACCCTTTGCTAAAGAAATGGAAGTTCATCAGTCTAGTAAGTATTGGTGAAAAAATCCCACCATCTTTCAGCAGCTAAAGGAAGAAAGGAAGAAACAGACTGTTATATAACGTAGGTTTATACCATGGCATGACAAGGATAAACATGACATTTACATATGGAAAACACGAGCAGCACAAGGTGAGAAATAAGAAAGCGTATAATCATGATGTGAGAAGGATACACAGAGTTCATTCACAGTACACTTTTCATCAGCTTATCATCTGTGTTAAGAAAGCTATGCAGTGTTTCCTGCTTTTCATATCACAGAAGGCCCATTCATTTTCATTTTGAGTGGCACCCCAGTGCAATATTACAGTAGCAGGCAGCACACCCCACTGCAGCAGGTAATGAAGTCGCACATAATACCAGATAGCAATAAATGCCATAGCTAAACTACATCGGCCATTAAAAACTAATTCACAAATGAACTTAAACTGACCTTTTGTATTAGTCTGGGGTGGTGAGTCTCTGGAAAAATCCCTGCAATAATAAAAGCAAATTGAAAGACAAACACTGCATCTCAACCAAACAACAGCTACCCTAATATACAAATTAGTTATCAAGTCTATACTGTATGTACTGTAACAAGTGTTCATGGCAACAAGGTTGTCTATAAATGTATGACTGCTAAATACTTTCTCAGGAGAACATGGACAATTAATTAATACAACATTTAGCACCTTGTTACAATACAAGAACCAGTGGTGGAACTACCAGGGTCGCAGAGGCCGCGCCCGGGAGTTCTGCCACTTGGAGGGGGCCTAGGAGAGGAGGAAGGGGCCCCTGGTAACAGCTGATTACCAGGATATTTATTATCCCGGTAACCATTAATGTCAGTCCCGGGACCTCTTCCTCCTGTCCTGTGCCCTACATGCTTCACGCTGCTCCCCTCACCTTGTTCCGGGCGCAGCGTGAAGTATGATCCAGCCGGCGCAGCAGCCAATGAGTGTTATACCCGCCCCCTGATCACACAGAACTGCTGCCGAATAGAGAGCTGCTGTGGACACGAAGGGGGAGATAGGGAGCTGGAAGTATGAAGGTGACATGGGGCCCGGGAGCGGAAAGCTGGGGACATGCAGGGGGAGATGAGGGATTCATGGATTCTTGCATCGGGGCCCTGAGGTCACTAGTTACGCCTCTAACAAGAACCACTGCCCTATCACACAACTATCATGAGCTGATCTATAGCTGAGAGCAGCATTGGATTTATTCTACACTTGCTTTGCTCAGAACATAATGAAGAATATAAAGAAATATAGGAGTAACCTGTAATGATTATTCTCTTTTGTTGCAAAGGTTTTAACGAAGATTAAAGTCTGGGGTCCTTTCTAATATTTAACAACACTTGAATGTTCATCTGTAGCTGTCATTCTGTTAAGCTAAACTAAAGACACCTTCAATTGACAATAAAGGGGTTTAATAACTAGACTGAAAACATTAAGGGCCCAGTCACACCAGATCCATTGCAATCTGCTTTTCAACTGATACTGATGCAAGGGTACCGAAAAATGAATGGGTGTGAATGGGGCTAGTTCACATCGCTCAATTCCGCTGCAATGAAAACATGCACAATTTGTTTTCAGCGCAACTGATCCAGTGTGAACTAGCCCCATTCACATCCATTCATTTTTCGGCGCCCTTACGTTAGGAAGGTTGAAAAACAGATTGCAACGCAATAGATTGGAAGGTATTGGGAAAGTACAATTGCAAGTCAAGAAGCCTCTGTTGACTTGCGGTTGCTTCATATTTTGGTATAAATGCACTCTAAAAGAGATGTCTTAAAGGCTTTCTAAACCCTCACATTTTTTTGGATATATCTACTGCTAGCAAGCAGTGGATATATGCACAAAGTAAAAAAAAAAAAAAGACGCTTTAAAAGCGGTTTAAACTTACCCCTGTCTTCGCCGCGTGCTCCCGTCCAAAAATCCGAAACTGCTCAGGCGGCCGCAAAGCATCTAGGGGCAGGCGCATGCGCAGTTCGGATTTTCGGCCGGGAGACGAGGAGAGACGCAAGGTAAGTATATGGACGCGTGCACCCGCATGCAGACACCGTGGGACAGGAAGTGCCAGCAAGCACAAAGGAGTCAGCGCTGGATCCGAGACCCGCAGCAGCGCTGGAGAGAAGGCTGAAAAAGGACAGGAAAGAAGAAGAGGTGGAGCCAATTAAGAGACATAATTTAAGGTAAGTGCTTTCATTATCATTGGGAGGAGGGAAATACATTTTTGACTCTTTAACCATGAGTTTCTGGAAATGTCCATACTATAAAGCTAGGGAGCTACAGTATATATGTTGCAGTGCTGAAGTATTGCTAACTAGCATGAAGCAGACATTTCGGTTTGGTCTGTTCTGGTTTCGGTGTGGAAGAGAAAATATCAATAGGTACTGTCTATGACTGGAGTTCCAGTTATGGTGGCAAAGCTGTGCAGCATGATTTCAGCCCTATGGCCGAGAAGAGTCTGACTTTTTTGAGCATGGTTACGTTTTGTCATGTGTTTCTGTTTATGTTATGACTGATCTAGATGTATCACATTCTTTCACTGAAAGATACACTTGAACTGGTATGAAAAATATGTCAAAATATCAAGAGAATGGTAATGTATTTTGTTTTGTGCTTCATTAGCACCTACAAAGCTCACACTTCGGAAAATCAGATGCACTACAGGAGAGCTGCTTAAAAGCAGCTTTGGTACTTTGGAGAAGTTACAGATCCAGAGTTTGGGCTTCAGGAGCTTCCTAGACCTGGAGCTGGGGGTTTGTTTAAGCTTTGGTGCAAGCCTGCATCTGAAGCACCACTGCTGAAGCACTGCTGGAGCTGGGAATCATGAAGCAAATACTACTCACAATGATTTGGTCAGTGTGCATATAAAGCACGTGGGCCAACTCTCTCTTTCACTAAAAACTTTGACCTGAATGAATATCAGAATGATAGAGCAACAAAAGACCTGGGTTATGCCCTGCATACCTTTTTTTTAAGTAACTAAAGAAGAAGAAACCCCTACGTGGATACATCAAGTGTGTTCAGTCATAGAACACTGCCAGATATTATGCCTGCTCATCAACTAACAATAACACACCAAAGTGATTCTGAATTCTTGAAGTAAGGACACTGCGTAGTGGTCCTATTACTGAGTGGCTGGTTTAGATGGTATGCTCTTTGTATTACATTTCCATCCACCTACCTCCATTGGAAAGACAAAGGCTGCCAATGTTAATGTGTCCTTTTTTTCTGTTATCATATCTACAAAGAAATAACGAGGTACCTGTATGATAACTAGATATTTATATATCTGTAGACAAAACATGAACATTATATTTATATAATATTATATCGGGTAGAAACAAACAGAACCAATACAGGTGAAACTCGAATAATTAGAATATCGTGCAAAAGAAATTGCAGTAAGTGCTGCAAAAGGGGCCCAAACCAAGTACTGAGTACATATGCATGCTTGTACTTTTCAGAGGTCCGATATTGTTCTATGTACAATCCGTGTTTTATTGATTGCATGTAATAATCTACTTTTTTGAGGTTGTGGATGACAAATCACGGCTTGAATTATCTTGCTCTGCATGTAATGAGTCTATCTCATATATTAGTTTCACCTTTTAAGTTGCATTAGTGAAATAAATGAACTTTGCACGATATTCTAATTAATCGAGTTTCACCTGTATATCTATTTATTATGTTATCTCAGCCACTAACAAAACACCACCAGGAATGTCCTATTCTAGTTACTAATAGTCTACAACGTGTGCTGAGACTAGACAAGCCATACAGTTCAATAAAATGCATTCTAATTTGTTGAAGTAGAAAAAAAAATCCAAAACCAGCAGTACGTAATGTATTGGTGGTTGAAAAAGATTTGTGTTGCCTGGGGAATAAAAAACGAAATAGGAACGGTAGATAAATGTTTAATAAGAGAAAAGCAATTTGTTACTCTAAAGCTGGCCATTCACCAGTAGAATTGTGTTCACAAATTCCCATGTATGGAATGTTTGTTCAATGTTCTAATGGTTAGTGGGGTCTAATTGATGACATACAGTATATTGTAATATGCATGTGTTAGAAGAAACCTGTTTATTATGTCTGGGATTCCATTAACGTAGCACATACAAATTGCTTTTAAAAGGCTTTCAAACTAAATGAATTGACTCAATGATGGCAACATCAAATGCTCTGATGAATGACTTTAAGCGTATGTTCAAACATAATTCTAACAGTGCATGGGCATGTTTAGGGTTTGTACATAGAGGTGCTGGATTCATAAGAGAATCCAGCACCAAGGTTATCCCAGGCACTGTACCGTTTCACTCCAAAAATACTCTATGCAGGGAAAGTGGGACCTTCCAGAAGAAGAAATGTACAGTTATGACCTAGTACAACAAGTTTTGCATGCAAAAAATAAGCTGGAATAGCACAAAGTCAAGCATCCTGAAGGTGCGCATAAGTACTGTGGGAACATAAAAGCCTCATAGCAAGGGCCCCACCCCAGCAGCTGTATGAACAAGCCCTCATTTCACAGCTGGCCACCAGGGAGGAGTCACTTAATGGTAGCTGCATGCCGGAGTAGGTTAAGATAGGCATAGCAAAGGCGAACTGGGCATTGTAGCCAGTGTACTGTTAGTGTAAGCGAAACTTGTAGAATGTGGAACAATGCACAGCATACAATACAAGCATGTTCAAAGTTTATGTTTTCTCTGTTCTTGTAGACACTGCATCACTCACCTATATAGTAGTTCCTGGGCTACAGTATCTCCATAATCATGAGACAATAAGTTGATTTTTTGATCAATTAGGCCAAGGTGGCTGACGAGTGCTTCTACAATACTGGCCTGCTCAAAAATTGAATAGTGGTGGAACCTCTGCAAACAAACCAACAAAAAACTGACATTAAAATGTATTCCCTGAAGATGTTGGAAAATACATGAAGAATATATTTTCTATACTCACCGGTTTGTCACTGAAACCAAAGCCTATGAAATCCAGAGCAATCACTCTGTGAAACCTCTGAGTTAACCCTTCCCAGATCTGCAATGCAATAGGAAGTAAAGACATCCATGAACTAAACTGAAACAGCACCTCCTATCTTCCCTCTGTAGTTCAGTTATAGGACAGCGAGACTCCCAGATTTAATCTCTTTCATATCTAGGCACCCCATAATGCCTTTTGTATTATTGGGTCATTTCTCAGTCATGCAGCTCTATGGCTGCAGCGTTTACAGGCATTGCAGGTCAATACCTCTCAATGTAGTCAACGTAGTGGCTCCTACTACTACATATCCCTGCATTCATTCTTGGGAGAGTCATTGTTCGGGTTTCACAGGAATCAGTTGAAATTCTAACAGTCTCTGGCCCCACCAGCTCAACAAAAGTTGATAACTCAAACAACGTTTGTTGAAGGAGCCGGGACAAAACTTGACGGCTGAACAGTGACTGCAGCCAAACAGCTGCAGTCACTGTCCATGAATTTTGACAGCGGCAGCTGGCGGCTTTGCTCCATCAAACACTGTTTTGTATGGACTGGGGAATCTGTTAGATTTCTTTCATTCAGCCCACCAGGTACACAAAAGAAATCTATTAGTATATGGCCAGCTTTGATCTAAATTGAGAAAGTGCTCATGTAGCCAGCATTAAAAGTAAGACAAATGTACCCCAAGAACGATCCCAGTGCAGCAATGAGGCATTGTTTTTTTATACCTGCCTGACTAGAGAACACAAAGCACATCAATCCTCATTTTATTCTTTGGCTGACTGCAGAACCGGGGCCAAGCCTTGCTATTTCTCTATGACTCCAGGTCAGATATTTAATGATAAATATTATGATAAAGTTATGATAAAGATTAGATACATTTATATAGTCTTACAGGCCCTTTGAGGGCAACCATAATGTTGATGCGGCCCTCGATTAAATTGAGTTTGACACCCCTGCTTTAAACCATCTCCAATATATGGCCGTACCAAGCACCCAAAACAGCTTTTTAGCATTACAATTAAGTGTGAGAGCACGAGGAGGGATATTGGAAAGCAAATTTCAATACCATCGAGCTCTGAGGTGCTGGATCTCAGTAAGTATACATTTGCAGGGAGGGGAGTAAGCCTCTGTTAGGTCAGTGAACAGTACAGCAGATTTTATTTTTGCCTTGTGTCTGATGCCTTGTGGAAACAGACAAATATATCAACATTGGAAGCACTATAATGTACTGATCAAAGAGAACATTACCTTGTACCAGTCATAGCTTGAAGTTGGAAATCCATGTAAGAGAATAACCACATCTGAGCTTCCCACTGCTCCCCATGATTCTGGATTCAGAGTAAGAAACAACAAGAAATAGTTAAATTACAATTACATTACGGATACCAAAACATGTATATATAAAATATTTGATGATACATTTTTATAAAACCTTTAAAGATGCCTATAGATAAGAATCCTGTCACTATATAACAAAACACCTAATGACTCCACTTCACCCCACAATAAAACCTCTTAAGATGTTAAACTATAAGGAGACCTATTTATTCTGTACAGCAAAACACTGAAAAATGCCTAGTTTCCAGAAAAATAGCAGTTTTCCCATGGTAGACAACAATAAGGTATCACAAGTTTCCATTTCCTGTTTATGAAAACCATTGAAGTGCCAATTGAGATTTTTTCTTGTGACTCAAAAGCTTTTTTTACTCACTTTTAAGGTTTAATTTTACTTTTATGGCAGACTGTTTTCTGCTGATGAAGCTGGAAGACTTGTCTAACCAATGATGGAAGTTTTTGTCCCTCTATAATGTTTACTTTTAAACTATAAAGCAAGTAAAAAATCAGCCTGTTTGTGGCCAGCATTGCCATTGTAACCTATTCAAAACAGCTCTGCTGAAACACAAAGAAAGCACTCAGACTGGTTTGGGGGAATTATTACAGTTACCCAGGTTTTCAAACTCTGTTGTAATCCTCAACCTCAATGAATATCTATGAAAGGATGTTCAACATTTTTTTAAATCCAGAACAAAACATTCCACAAGTGATTCTGAAGGAAAAGGGGTTTCCAGGCACCTCTATAGAATATCTGCTGCTCATTGAAGGTGAAGAATGCTCCAGCTGATCTCCATGTGAAGAGTGCAGGGGAGAGGTTAGGAGGAGGAATGTGCAGATACACAGCAAGGAGGGGAACAGTAAGAAGGCCCACCTGAATCCACCATTCCTTCATCCTGCAAGAGAGGAACATATACGAACTCTGAGGAAATTGTGCCTACATTATTCTGCAATTAATGAAGTATTAAATTATGGCTTATGGATGGTGGGGATGGAAACTGCTATTTGGTACCTTCAAAAACCCCCAAGTCTTTGCCAGTGTACCCGAATGCTAGACTGTTCTGACAAGGAAAGTTTCCATACCTCCTTGCTACTCACCCACATTCCTACTAGCCCATCCCTATGATGGGCAGTCTCACTGGCCAATTAAAAAGTGCAAGAGGAGGGAAGAGGCAGGCAAGCTTGAATGTGCCCAAGTAGAAACTACTGGAAACCTCTGCCCATCAAACGGCCCAGTGTTTAAGCATAACAGCACGGACTTGGGGGTTTCTGTAAGTGTGTGTAGGCACTTAACAGACAACAATGCCCCCTTTCCCCCATCACACAGCTGCTTTAACTTGCAGATTAAAGATGCCAATAGACTTGAGAGGATGCTCATTCATGCATCTGCAAAGCCTCATGCCAAGCTTTAGAGCAGTCGTAAACATATGGTACCTTCGAAGAGACTGTGTAACCAAATCTGATTTATGTTTGGGTAGGTGATGGTGATAGCTTGGAGCAATGGCTACTTTACAACACACACAGGGACCATGGAGAACATTAATTCAGAGATGATTTGAGGATCTACAGCTGAGTGATACACTAATAAAATATACTTTTGTTAATAGTTAGGGTACTTGAATGTATTTTTAAGGTTTAACTTCTGAGTTTAGTGTCAATTTAAATAGCACAGCCAAATGATACACATTGACTTTTAGTGTGATAACTTTTCTAACACTTGAAGTGATGGACACTGATTTAAAATGAAGTCATAACAACCGTGGCTCCACATGGCTGTAAGCAGCTTTATTAACGTAGACATTTAATCTTCTTAACAATTCTGCTTGCTCAGGATGTTGTGCTGTACAATCAGCTCTAACGATTATAAGACCAAAATATTCCTTAAAAAAATCAAAATTACTTTTAAACATTGACTCATTTGTTGGCTTACTATTATGAGATGGTACATTTAAATACATGTAAGTATCAACTGAATAACATTTACTGGGTTATTCACAAAAGGGTGAAGAGTTTGGAGAAGACAGGAGATGATGATGTCACATGGGGACAACCCAAGAACACTATTGAAAGACAGGGACAGAGTATGGACACCCTATAACAGGAAGTACCTCAACAAGGACCATGGCGATCTCACATTATTTTAACAGATGCTGCAAATTTAAAGTGGAACTTCAGTTAAAAAAAAAATGTTTTTCAATATTTGCTATGTACCAATAAACTACCGCTAATTATGGGTGTGCCATCTGTGGATGCTGTAGCATTAGTTAAAACTCATACTTTAATACTCTCTGCATCTACTATAAGCGCTGAACTTCCATCACAGCAAATCCCATACAGTGAAGAAGGACAGTGCTGATTCTCCCCCGTACTCCATTCATAAGTCTTGTATTCTTTCCACAGAATACAAGGCGTTCTGTGATTGGACAAGAGGAGGTAATTACATTCGTCTGCCCTCCTTTCCCCTTGTCTAATCACATAACGCCTTGTATGTGGTGTATTTAACAACCTCCCATCATATAATGTACATTTCAGTTCAATGTATAGTCACAAATCTGACATATCATTTAATATTAGTAAAAGTGGTGAGTAAACACAGAAGAAATCTAACAGACCTAAAACTACCAGAAACAAATACAATACAGCAATACAATTGCACAGCCGTGGGCAAATTAATATGGAATTCAGGAGCCAGTTTGTCTAATTCAGAAGCCAGCAGGATTTTAGGGGCCAACTCCATTGACACCTACTAGTGCAAATCTTAAAAGTTAGGTGCCAGCTGTAATTTTGACAGAGCACTGACTTCCTGGCTCCTTGGATTTGTCCAGCCCTGTGATAACATATACAGAGAAGTAAACTGCAGCAATACAGCAACCAGATTTGCCAGGTAATCTATAGTATTTTTAGAGATGTGTTTATATATTCAGTTTAATTTATGTACTCTTAGGTTTACCAGTTGGCTTACGCTGAAAACAAAAAATGATTTAATCTCTGCAGATGCGCAGAAAGGGTCACACACAATAAAGGCAGTATATCTACAAATATGTATAAAGAGAACTGTGAAAATATAGATAACAAGCATGTGAATGTAATAACACAAATCATTTTCAGATAAATGTTACGATAATAACTCAGTGTGTATGCACTAACAATACTTTTACAGTTTTTAGAGCCCTCATAATATGTATATAACCTATTAATATACTGTGCTTATTTTGTACATGTAATGATGTACACCCCTCCTGTACCCTGTTACCTTCAACAATGGAGATACCCACCAACAGTGGTACATATTCCATGATTTGGGAATTTTAGTAAACTGTGGACTATATTTATTGCTCTATAGCCAAACTTCAACCTATGCAAGGAAAAAGAGAAGCCATCGCTATACAGAATGAAGAAGGGGAAGTGTGTGTATGTATGTGTGTGTGTTAGAGTACAAACTACACTCATTTTCAAACAATCTACTTCTTAGAGATTCAGCTGCCGCTGAAAACATTGGAGATTTCCCTTTACACTTGTATGTGGCTTACACTGAAAACAAAAAACTATTTTATCTCTGCAGATGCTCAGGAAGGGTCACACTGTACACACAATAAAGGCAGTATATCTACAACTTTGTATATAGAGAACAACTGTGAAAATATAGATAACAAGCATGTGAATGTCCTAACACAAATAATTTTCAGATGAATGTTATGATAATAACTCAGTGTGTATGCACTAACAATACTTTACAGTTTTTATTTATAGAGAGCTCTCATAATATGTATATACAACCTATTAATATACTGTGTTTATTTTGTACATGTAATGATGTACACCTTTGTGCCCTCCTATACCCTGTTACCTTCAACAATGGAGAAACCCACCAACAGTGGTACATTCCCCAGCTACACCAGGGAAAATGATAAAGAAAAATCAAAGCTGGAACTCCCAGATGCAACCAGTTCACTGGGAGCTGTAATTCTCCAATCACTCAAGGAAACTCTGACAAAGCTTGTACTGTGCTTACCCTTGAAGGTATATATGTTTGTTCACAACTCACGTTCGATGTAAGCGATGCAGTAATCTATCTCCATTTTGTCTTGACAGCTATAATGTAGTCTGCATGACTGAGCCTGGAATTTCTTAGATCATAGTCTGCAGTATGACATGGTTAAAAATGACAACCCTAGAGATTGCACCTTTAAATACAAGTTAATGATGGCAGCTTACATTGGTTCCAGAAATGTTCCTTTAATGTGCCTAAGCCCAGTTGCTGTAAACCCTTGCCTTACCTACTAAGTCCTACCCACTGTGGTGTTGCTGGTACAAAATATCCAGAGGGAGAAATGCTATGAACTATTGCCCTGCCGCTGAAAGGAGAAACAACATATTCACCATTACCCAGAATTGGTATAAAGGAATTTACAATGACACAATATTTTGCCTAGAAGTATATGGAGGCTAACTTGTCTTCCAGAATATTTTTTTATTTAGTGTCAAGTACAACAAAAAGCCAATGTTTTTCAGTGGTTCCAAATGACCCCTTTTATCAGGGCCAAAAGAAATATCAAATCAAGGAATTCAAAAGTAGTCTATACATAGTACATTTACCAAATAATATGGGAAAGAATGGGAAAGAATAACAGCATAAATCGCTAAAAAATAGATGCTGGACTAGTGATGGACCGAACACCCCCCGTGTTTGGTTCAAATTCGAACTTTGGAACATGGAAAAGGTTTGAATTCGAACTCAAACTCAATACAAGTCTATGGGGCTAGAACTTTGAAAATCAATTAACCCCTTTTTGAAGGCTTAAATGCAAGTTATTGGCCATAAAAAGGGTATGGGGATTCGGGTACTGCCCTGGGGAACATGTATCAATGCAAAAAAAAACTTTTTAAAAATAAAAATTTGAAAGCACGTGAAATAATGTTATCATGATCAGTCATGAGGATAAGGAAAAATAAAGAGCCAATTAACATTGCATGCTAATCGTTATATACGGACAAGAGCTGAGACACGGCACCTGTTCTCCAGAGAGGTGCCTAAGGGAGATTTCTTAAACAAGACACCATTATGACACAATATTGTGCCTGAAACCTTTGACCACTAGTTAATGAAGAATATCGCTGTTTAAAAATCACATTAAAAGAAACACCAAATAGGAAGTACTGAACAATTAAAACTTAATTTTCTAAATGTTTTCAATAGTCCTAAACAAAATCAATAGATAAAATAGAAAAAACAGTTACTCCTCTAAAAGATTCTATCTATTAATCATTCCAATGGTTTGCTAAGCTGATGAACGCTATATCATATCATTGTGGATATCAAAGTGTCAAGGAAGTCCAGGTGGTGTCCCTAGTACAGCTACTGCACAGACCTCTGCACGTGCCACTTTGCAAAAGTATGCGCGTAGGAAGCGTTTTGGTGCCAACATCACGTCCATTCCAGCCAGTGGCGATAGGTGGTCTATTTGAGGAGGAATTGCTGCAGCTGCATGCTGCTGGAAGATCTTCAGTTGTATCCTGCGCTTGTTGTTTCTGTTACTCTGATTCAGACCTGGCTTGACTCTCGACTCTGCCTGCCTTATGAGCCCTGCTTGCCTTGATGACTCTTCTGCATCCTGATTTGGTACTGCTGGCCCACAAGCTTCTGATTCGGCTTTTCCGTGACGCTTCTGCCTCCTGATACTGCACCTTGCCAGTTCCCAATCTCAGATCCCAAACCAGCTTGTAAGACTCCACTTCAGTCTCCTGCACAAATACCACCCGGTCTCCTGCTGATGGTCTGTGGTCACTTTGCTTCCAGCTACCTGAGTCGTCTCTACTGTCTCTGCAGTCCTGCACCAGCTTCAGGCACTTGTGCCTCTCTCAGTCCTTGCATCTCCTGTTCAACCTCCAGGGGTGCTCAGACAAGAGCTGCAAGGGGAGCCCTCCCTCATCACTTCAGGTCTTATCAGGTACATGACACAAAGGCTCTGAGTCGGAACTTATCACAGTACTACATGGAACAAGATCCTTTGGTCTAACAAGGCACCGGGCATGAGAATCTCTTAATTTGTCAAATGTCAATAGATTGTCACTTCATACCCTTCAGAGACAGGAAGCAGAAAAATAAAAATGCTGCCTGAAATTTGTGCACATCATATTTGGATTTAATAAGAGTGATGGGGTTATTGTCTGGTAATGTATTTAAGAAACAATCTCATGTCTTCTTTATCTAATAGAATAATATATAGTTTAAAGTGTGCTCCCACTAAGTTATGTGAGGGTTAAGTAAGGTACTCTAGAACTTTGCTGCTCAATTTTAAAAAACAAAAACGTTTAGGCACCTTTTTTGACCTGTGATTAGACATATCAAAAACTGACTACAGTGTATCCCTATGGGCAAACGGATGTGCTGCTTATATCCAGTTCTGTTCAGGTTAGTTGGACCAAATGCAATAAGTTTGCATCCAGGTTCACTTTTGAGGATGTGGACAGATGTATACAGTTATAAATGGATGCACATCCATTTACATCCAGCCAGCATAGGGATTACATATGTCCAATTTGTTTGCATCACAAGAAGGAGGAAAAAACAGAACCGTATCAGAATGGAAATGGATGTTGCATATATTACATCTGTTTTGCTCTGATTTAGCAAGGGATCAGTCTATGGATTCCTGTTGAGCCTGAACAAAGGCGCCTGTGTAAAGGGAGCCTATTAACTGCCATTCTCACACTGAACCTACGAGAAACTGACCCTCGATACGCATTTAACTATTCAGATACGTCAGGATAAAGAGCAAATTCACCCAAACTAAAAGCCTGCATCAGCAGATTTCTCTATTTTAGGTGGAACAAAGAATGATTCAGTCTCTAATGGTGCTCTTCCGCAACCTCTGGCACAGCCATGACCAGCTGACCACCAGCTGGAAACCTGAGTTCTCTATTCCAACATAGAATCCAGTAGAGGAAACCTAATATGGTATTTTTGTGTCTCAAATGCTGTAGTGGATTTTGTGGTTTTTTTTAATCCTCTAATGAACCAGTGATCATTGATTGATGCCATCGACAACAAAGAATTTCATTTTCCTTTGGTAGAAACATTCTTTAAAAAGACCCTGCAAAATGCATTCAAGTACCTTAAGTATTAACAAAAATGCATCTTATTTGTGTATCACTCGGCTGTAGGTCCTCAAATCATCTCTGAATTTATTGTGCGTTTTTACCGTGTATCGGCTCGTACCGCAAAAGTGGAAGTCCACTGCAGAACCCTCGCTTGCTAATTGGGCAGACCTTATGAATGAATTGATGGGTATTCCTTACTTAACGACCGAGTTCCGTTCCTACGACCAGGTCGTTAAACGGATTGGTCGTTAAGTGAGGAACTCTATACAGTACTATACTGCATTAGTACAGTACTGTATAGCGTTGCCGATGTACAGTACCGAACAGTGTACTGTACATCCGGCAATGGAAATACTTACCGAGACCTGCAGTGAAGATCGGGGGATGTCACTTCCGCCGGCGACCCGTCGCACTGACGCTGACGCGGAAGGTCGGAGGTCGATCGGCGGTCCGTCGTAAGTGCGAGTGGTCGCAAAACAGGTAAGTCGGTAAGTGAGGAACATCTGTATATGGAAGGTTTAGTAGCAGGAGACATGGACAGGACCGATCAGTTTCTCCATAGTTGGGAATGTTGGTCTTCATTTTGCCCCTCGGTGACATTTAGGGATATGTTGGGGTCCTGAGACCTCCACATGCCTATTCTTTTACCTGTTGTTTTGCATATTATTACTAAGTAGGCATAGAATCTGCCATTCCCTATGGCTCTTTAATTCTTTTGGTTTAGTTAATTTTTGGGATTTACTTGTTTCCTTTTGTGTTGCCTTTATTGCTAGTTCATCCATTCCTTTGGTTTTTGTTCTCATTATTACACAGTATTACCTCTCATTTTTCTGCGATATCTATATTTCTATAGGTTGAGCGTTTATTGCTCACGGCATAATGTTTTGAGATCTATTGTGTTTATTATGGTTATTCTGCATTAAGACTCTGGTATTATGTGTTTATTCATGTGAATTAATTCTTATTGACTGTCGCAAATATATTGGGGGGATATGTGTAATTTGTTTTATATGTTTGTCAGTTATAACTTTGTTTAACAAAAAGAGATTTAAGAGAAATCATCTCTGAATTCATGCTGACACTGTCCTTCCTTCTAGAGGGTGGCTACTTTTGTGTCTCATGGCTCCTGTGTGTGTTGTAAAGTAGCCACCACTCCAAGCTCACTCCTGTGATGGACTACAATCTCAATACAAACAAGAAACTAAACATAAGATTGTAGCCAATCACAGGAGCGAGCTTGGGCGGTGACTACTTTACAACACACACAGGGACCATGGGGAACAAAAGTAACCATCCTCCAGAAAGAAGTACAGTGTCAGCACCAATTCAGAGATGATTTGAGGACCTATAGCTGATTGATACACAAATAAGATAATTTTTTGTGAATAGTTAAGGTACCTGCATGTATTTTTAAGATTTAAAGTGGACCTTTACCCTCTTTTACTAAAAATCACATCAGCATGCACTTCTACATGCAGATTTAAAATCATCTTACATTCATCAGTTAAACACATTTGTTTTTCATTTACTTACAAATAGAGTGCATCTACTTCCTGGTCCAGTTCTGGCACAAATTATGTAATGAAGCATTGCATCCTGGGAAGGTTACATCAGCAGTGTATTGCTGGGAAATCTCACCTGTAATCTCATGAGATCCCAAGGAAAGGAATTTTCCTCCCCTGAGATGATGTGCATGTTCACATGTGCCAGATTTTCAGGAAGTAAAAGGAGAGCTAGTAATCTGCACTTAGTAAACATGGCCCAGAAGACTGGGAAAGAAAAGAGAAATAAGGTATGCAAAGAATACAAAGCCTGTAATAATCTAGAAGTATCTGTGTGTAGATTGTCATTACTAAACATTTCAAAAGGTGTGTTTGTTATTATTTTAAATATATGGGTAAAGTTCCTCTTTAACTCCTGAGTTTAGTGTCACTTTAAAGCATAATTAAACCCTCTGGGTTTTTTGCATATATCTAGTGCTAGCAATCAGTAGATATATGCAAAAACATAAAACAGAAGTCAACAAAAAGGTTAAAACTGTGTCTCCGCCGACTTGAAGATTCTCGGGCGCCCACAAAGGATCATGGGGCGGGCACATGCGCAGGAGAGATCTTCGGCCGGGAGAAGAGGAGAGACACAGGGTAAGTCAATGCAGGCAGGCAGCGTGCACGCGCACAGACTCTGTGGGACACAGAAGACTCAGCAGTCAGCGCTGGATCAGAAACCAGTACCAGCGCTGGAGGGAGTGCTGAATACAAGTGGAAAGAAGAAGATCGGATCAAGAGGCATCATTTAAGGTAAGTCCTTACACCAGCATTGGGGGGGAGGAAAACAAATTAGACTTTAATGTCACTTTCATGTAACTTTAAGCTGTGGCGGGTCTGTCCTGCAAGACATAGAAATAAAACTGCTATGATTTTTCTGCATATAACATTTGAAACATTCATCCTATACAACCATGTCATATTTTAGATGGATCAGAATAGGAGCTAGTTAAACCAAGACGTATACATTTCACAACTGTGATGCCAGGTATACAGTCACCATAAATAGGTTGAATAACTTATCAGGGAGCTTTTTCCCACTTTCCACCAGCAATAAAGAAGAGTAAAGTGCATTTCATGTGCATAGTGTAAGTTAGTACACAGCCCCTTGTCTTTGTCCAGCCTCCATACTAGTGAATGATATATTTATGTGTAAGGGTTAGAACTGCCGTTATCATAAAGACATCTGACCTCTGGACTAAGACCAAGGAAAAGACAAATGCAATTACAAAAGGCGAGTACAACTGCTTTAAAGTGAACTTCTGCTTCCATATGAAAGCTGAACTCAAGGCAAATATATAAGACACATATTAATGTAGCTATGTATTCATTAATAAATCATTAAATATATATATATACACACACACACACACACTATATTGCCAAAAGTATTGGGACACCCCTCCAAATCATTGGTTTCAGGTGTTCCTTCATGGCCAGAGGTGTATAAAATCAAGCACCTAGGCATGCAGACGCTTCTACAAACATTTGTAAAAGAATGGGTCGCTCTCAGAAGCTCAGTGAATTCAAGCGTGGTACCGTGATAGGTTGCCACCTGTGCAATAAGTCCATCCGTGAAATTTCCTTGATACCAAAAATTCCATGGTCAACTGTTAGTGGTATTATAACAAAGTGGAAGCAACTGGGAACAACAGCAACTCAGCCAAAAAGTGATAGGCCAAGTAAAATGACAGAGCGGGGTCAGCGCACAGTGCGCAGAAGTCGCCAACTGTCTGCAGAGTCAATAGCTACAGACCTCCGAACTTCGTGTGGCCTTCAGATGGGCACAACAACAGTGCGTAGAGAGCTTCATGGAATGGGTTTCCATGGTCGAGCAGCTGCATCCAAGCCTTACATCACCAAGTGCAATGCAAATCGTCGGTTGCAGTGGTGTAAAGCACGCCGCCACTAGACTCTAGAGAAGTGGAGACATGTTTTCTGGAGTGACGAATCACGCTTCTCTGCCGGCCAATCCGATGGACGTGTCTGGGTTTGGCAGGTGCCAGAACGGTACTTGCCTGACTGCATTGTGCCAAGTGTAAAGTTTGGTGGAGGGGGGATTATGGTGTGGGGATGTTTTTCAGGGGTTGGGATGGCCGCTTAGTTCCAGTTAAGGGAAATCTTAAGGCATCAGCCTACCAAGACATTTTGGACAATTTCATGCTCCCAACTTTGTGGGAACAGTTTGGGGATGGCCCCTTCCAGTTTCAACGTGACTGCGCACCAGCGCATAAAGCAAGGTCCATAAAGACATAGATGAGCGAGTTTGGGGTGGAGGAAGTTGACTGGCCTGCACAGAGTCCTGACCTCAACCCAATAGAACACCTTTGGGATGAATTAGAGCGGAGACTGCGAGCCAGGCCTTCTCGTCCAACATCAGTACCTGACCTCCCAAATGTGCTTCTGGAAGAATGGTCAAGCATTCCCATAGACACACTCCTAAACCTTATGGACAGCCTTCCCAGAAGAGTTGAAGCTGTAAAGGCGGCAAAGGGTGGGCCAACTCAATATAGAACCCTACAGACTAAGACTGTGATGCCATTAAAGCCCTCTGATGAGGACAACCAATGTAAGGAGGCACTCTGATGTGGACAACCAATGTAAGGGAGCACTCTGATGGGGACAACTAATTATTAGTTGCCCCCATTAGAGTTCCCTCTTACATTCGTTGCATTCACACCAGATGTGTTAAGGCTGCTCTGGCCTCTTTTTCCAACACAGCCCCAACACAAGACAAGACAGGACACAATACAATGTGTCTAGTTACGAATGGGCTCAGTTCACACCACTACCACGTTGCGGTTGTGTGTGCTGGAAAAAAAAGTACCGCTTCCGGCATCACACTACGCTGTCCCCATAGAACTTAATGAAATGTCACTGATCTCATTTCAATAAAGTTCTAACAGAAAATAAGGAAAAATAAAGCCCTGGGATTAGTGTATCAGCACTGTGCCTGGGAACACAAACGAGCAGCTGTGCGTCGTACTGCAGGTGTGAATGCAGCCTAAATGGTGGACCGTGGTACAGACACGGACTGAGTGACCATTCTGTCTGGACCCGCAATTCCGACATCAGCTTGAAGGATATTTTACCCACCAGACCGCCTTGAATTTCAATTTACTATCCCTGAAATATACTGCCATACACTATATACTGTATAATATGTACTGTCATACACAATATACTGCCATACACTGTATACTATATACTGCCATACACTGAATACTATATAATGTAATACACTATATACTTCAATACACTGTATACTATATACGGTACTGTCTGTCAGGAACAGTCCTGTCTAGAACTGGTGTCTAGAAAGTAATGTGCCCACAGACACTCCGTTGTCTCCCCGGTGACTTCCCATATAAGCACAGTATCGCTGCCTTAATCCCCCCGGTGTAGGGTGACCCCAGTATGTGTTCCCCTCATGTACCCCCGTGTGGTCAGCGCCGCCCACCCCGTATTGTGATGTCTGGTGACCTTCTTATACCAGTCAGTCATCTGGACAGATGGGTCACGTGTAGATCGCTAAACCCAGCCACTAATCCGTGACCCCGAACTGCAATCTGTCTCCCTCCCCCAGGACCCGTTCACTCCACAATGTCCCGCACCCTATTCTCGCTCTTACCTGCGCTCAACTTCCCTTCATTCTGCAAAGACCAACTCCAGCGCGCTCCCGCGGAAGCAGCAAGGCTGCCGTAGGTGTGCGCGCCTGAGAAGGAAAAGCACAGAAACAGGGTATTGACAGGCGCGCGGCCATCTTTCTTTCTGGCAACAACCCTTCTATTCTGATAATATACAAGATCAAGCGAGTGAGAGCAGCTGGGACAACACTCTGCAGAACGAATAGCCAGACACAAAATGCATTTAATTCTGTTTTCTAAATGTATGTCTCCTCAGAAGCCAGTATTCCAATAATAGGGAAAATAAAGGTTTGTTGTACCACTTTATGACCAAGAGACTTTTTCAAAATCTATTTCAAATCATTGTTACCAAATGTTACCATGAAGGCTTTGTCAGTGGCCATTGGTGACCCTGTTTTTCATGACTGACAATTCTGGCCTGGTCACACAAGC
This sequence comes from Nanorana parkeri, assembly GCF_000935625.1. NCBI lineage: Eukaryota > Metazoa > Chordata > Amphibia > Anura > Dicroglossidae > Nanorana > Nanorana parkeri. Next base: position 2,209,709 of record NW_017306295.1, on the reverse strand, counting down.
ATGGCCAAGAGCTTTTTATTTAAAGAGTATGTCCAGCCAAAACTTTTAGAGTGGGGAACCATTAGAATCTTCAATGAGTTTTACTCTGATCTCGGGTTCCAATAAATGATTCCTCTCACGTTCTCTCTTGGTGACACTATTTATGTTTCACCAGACAGGAAATAGAATGTTTTTCTTCTGTAGGAGAAGGCTAGAAACCCTGTCAGATTGTTATTGATGAATGTATCAATGCTGCAAATTTTTCCTCACGTCCTGTTTGGTAAAATCCTTGTTAGCAGGACAGAACATGAGGGGAAATCTCTCTAACAGAGCCCTGGAAAGCAGAAAACAGCCCAACAAGGTTTCAAACTCTACTCAACTCTATCCACAACTAAAAGGTTTTAGCTGGATGTACACTATCGGGGTTATTCACAAAAGGGTGAAGAGTTTGGAGAAGGCAGGAGAAATGAAGATTCTAGGACAAAATATCTGATTTGGAAAAATTCTCCAATTCAGCTCACTTTCCAGTTCAGCGATGTTATCCTAGATTGTTCACTTCTCCTGCCTTCTCCTAACTCTTCATCCTTTAGTGAATAACCCTGTATAAGTAAATGGTGCCAGCCCCTGTATAACTCCACTTCTACTAGCATGCCACAGTTTTGTAAGCAAGCACTACATAGCATTTTCCATGGTGGACCACTCTCTCCAGACTTGGATGGCAGGATGAGCGAGGGGCTCCTCATTGAACTGCCCAGCAATGTAGTTTTGTTCCTCATGGAAGGATCAACCATTTCAAGACCAGGTGTTTAGACCCCCTTCCTGGCCAGGCCATTTTTCAGTATTCAGCGCTGCGGTACTTTGACTGACGTTTATTCCGTCATGCAGTGCTGTACTGAAATGAATTTTATACCATTTTTTTGGGACAGATAGAGCTTTATTTTGGTGGTATTTAATCACCACTGGGGTTTTTATTTTGTATTATAATTAGGAAAAATGACACTTGTTTGCATGTGTATGTATGGGTGGGGACTTTAAAAAATGTTTTGTTTTTTATGTGTAACTTTTAAAAAAAATTGGGGGGGGGACTTCATTTTTTTTTTCCTTTTTTTTCACTAAACTTTATTGCTATCACATACGGGGGCTAATCAAACTCCCCTATGTGATAGCAAAATATGTGACAGGTCCTCTTTATGGAGACATCAGGGGTCTCCAAGACCCCTGTCACCTAGGACTCCCCAAAAGAAGCTGATGACGCACAGATCTGCTCCATCAGCTTCTTTCCAGCTTCTGAAGCTGGAGAGTGACAAGAATGCGGAAGTGATGTAATATACAACACTTCCGCATTCTTGCAGAGGAGAGGGGACCAGAGGGAGCTCGTGTACCAAGCTCCCGTCTGATCCCCTGTGACACAGGCGACATGCTGATCCTGGGCTTGCACTGGGCACAGCGGAGCCCGGGATCAGCGGGACAATGGCTGGAGGGGGGGGACCGATCAGCACCCCATACACGCGATCTGATCGCTTGGATGGTAACAGGCATCGCTGCTTGTTTTTAAATAACGGCCATTTCCCGCTCGCATGCGCCGAGCGGCACGCGCGAGGGGGCGTGTGAGCGGACGTCTAAAGACGCCCGCTCAGATCTAGAGAGCTCCCGGCCGGCCGTTTTTCTACTATGGCAAGCCCGGAGGCAGTTAAAGTACAAAATGACTGCTATAGCTATTAGGGGGCTGGTGGTTGTAGGGATAGATAGGAACGTGTGGTTCTGAGCATTTCAAGAGGACAAAAGTGGCTGGATATCTCCCGTAACCAAACTTTGGAGATGCTAAATTATGTATATGGTACCCATGTACTTCCCACAGCCTGGGGACACCAGTAAAATGTGAAATATAAAAAAATGAATACCAGCATATTACATTACAGAGTTCTTTTTAATACCCTGTTTCCCCGAAAATAAGACCTTTTACTATTTTTGGGAATTGCTAAAATATAAGACCTACCTCAAAAATAAGACCTAGTTGTGACCATTCCCAGGGCCGGTGGTGGCATAAGGGGGAACTTGAGGAGCCGCAGGAGAGAATCAGCGGTGCCAGCTCTAGAGGAAGCGAGGCCGCACCAGAGGTAGCAGAGCCGCATAAGCCGATGCTTCCTCTATAGCGCTGGGTTCTGTCACTGGCGAAGTGATACCAAATGCACTCCGCCTGTGAGGAATCGATAGTGAAAGTGCGCTTCGCTCATTCTGGCCAGCGATTGGTTAGCAAATTGCTCTTGGAAAGGTATGGCACCCCTGATTGCCCTGATCACCATATTTTTGTACATGAATACATGTAGACTTTTCTACATGAATAAGTGTGGATTGTACTACATTAAAAAATAAATAAGGCCTAGTGTGTTTTTTTGAGCCCAAACAAATATAAGACAGTGTCTTAGATAAATGTATATTTTCTCTAAAGCCGCCTTTCTCAACCAGGGTTCCTCCTGAGGTTGCATGGATTTCCTTAAGAGCAGTGGTGATTTTTTTTTTTTGCGGATTACCAATGTAAGGGGTAATTTCTTCTTAAATGTTAGGGGACACCACCATTTATTGCTCTCCGTATTTCTTTTATTAATGCCATTATCCATTTAACTTTAAGATTACAAAAAAAAAGTTATTTTACAACATAGCTTTCTAAGGATATTACTGTTCTCAGTCCTCTATATTCTATGGCATTGCTCTATGCCCTGGAGAAGGAGGAAAATGCAGTGAATGTTTTATTGTTTTGATCATATTTTATACTAAACCTTTTATGGACTCTGACACTCGATTAATTTGGCACGTATCATTTTGATCCCTTTTTAATATCTTTTTGAAAGGCTCCCCAACGCACTTTGACGGTAGACATGCATTGCAGTGTGCTGCCAGTAATGCTGCATACACCATTTGGCAGCCCATTCATTTTGAAGGCAACATATATTAAAGTGCGTGTGTTATCCCATTGCAAAGATGTAGATGGGTCCTATACATACAGTTGGTGAAAAATCAAAGAGCCCAGTCACATTTATGTGTTGCAGTAAAGTGTGGTAATCAGTGCAATGCCATTCATTTTGAATGGCACCCTATTAAAATGATTACAAAACCAGACATTGCACCTGCACTGCAGCACCCCACGTTCATTTTGAATGGCACCCCATGAAAGCTATTACAAAAGCAGACAATGCTCCCACACTGCAGCACACCCCATGTGCTTTAGTGCATTGCGTTGCGCTAAAAAGGGTCATGTTCTGATATTAGCAAGGCGTTCGATTCCATATCGTGGCCATACCTATTTCACCTTCTGGAGCGCTGGGGCTTCGGTCCGCAATTTAGGTCCTGGGTCGCTGCACTCTATTCTCCTTCAGCTGTGGTCCGGTATGCGGGCTTCAGGTCCAAACCCTTCCAGATACTATGCGGCACACGCCAGGGATGCCCGCTCTCCCCGCTTCTATTCGCCCTGGCCATCGAGCCTCTAGCACATCTCATTAGATCTTCTCCTGACATAACGGGCCTGCCTATAGCTGGTCACCACTATAAGCTAAGTATGTTTGCAGACGATGTCCTTCTTACCATAACTAACCCAATTGTTACACTACCCAATCTCCATGCCCTCCTCACATCCTTCGGCTCCCTATCGGGCTTACAGGTAAACCCCCAAAAATCTAAAGCCCTCAATATTAACCTCCCCCCACACCTAATACTGACGATCCAAGAGTCCTTCCAATACCAGTGGGAGAGTAAAAAACTTAAATACCTTGGGGTCTTCCTCACTAACGACTATCATACCCTGTTCGATGCTAACTACCCACCTATTCGCCGTAAACTCCAATCCCTACTCTCCATTTGGTCTACCTATTCCCTCACCTGGCTTGGCCGCATAGCGGCCGCCAAAGTGTCATATCTCCCGAAACTACTCTATCTCTTCCGTGTGCTCCCAGTAGCAGTACCCTCACATTATCTGAATATCTTCCAGGGACAACTTCTCAGATACATCTGGTATGGTCGCAGGCCCCGGGTCTCCAAGACGATCCTGTACCAACCCCGTAGGGCAGGAGGCTTAGGAGTCCCCAACATAGCCAAATATTACCAGGCTGCCCAAATATCACAACTCACAAAACTACACGTGCTCACCAAAACTCCCTTGTGGGTAGCATTGGAAGCGATAGATAGCAGTCCCCTTCAAATACAAAACCTTCTCTGGTTAACCCCTGTAGATAGGAAGTCACTGGCTAATCCCATCACCCTGCATTCCTTAAGAGTATGGGATCGGGTCAAATACTCGGGAGGTCTGATGTCGCCCCATAGGCCCCTCCTCTCCTTCCTACATAACCCCTTATTCACTCCAGGGATGGAGTCGGCTCTGTGCTATCGGCAATGGGGCATAGCGGGCACTACACACATACATGAGCTCATCACTCCCACCGGCTTTAAAGCATTCCCCCAACTATGCGCTACTTTCAACCTACCGGCGAGTGAAATCTTTCGTTACTTACAAATAAAACATTTTGTTACATCCACAATTCGCTTCCCGGTGGGCTGCCCCTTGCTGACACAGTTTGAGAGGGATGACCCTCACTCGCCGGGCCTGGTCTCCCTAATATACGCAAATCTCCTTGCAGTGGGCGCTCCCTCGACCCACAAATACATGACTGGCTGGGCTACTGACCTGGGGTTGGCAGTGGACGAAATGCCATGGCAACAGATATGGGCAACCACGTCATCCTGCTCACGCAACGCGTCAGCAGTGGAGACTAACTACAAGGTCCTGTACAGGTGGTACGTGGTGCCCAGTCACATGGCCCATGTCAAACCGGGCAGCTCGCCAAACTGTTTCTGAGGCTGTTCGACAAGGGGGGACTACCTTCACATATGGTGGGCCTGCCCAATCGCCCAAAGGCTCTGGTCTCAGGTAAACTCGATGCTTAGCATCCTCACCAAGAGACATATACATTTGACCCCGAGTGAGGCTCTGCTGAATGTCAGACCACCCGACATGTCCAAACATGAATTCCGTCTCCTCACCCATGTGCTTACGGCAGTTAAGCAAACTATTGCCCACGCTTGGCTCTCACACAACCTGAGTATCTCAGCGGTGAAAAACAGAATCCACTGGACTTTGATTAACGAAAAGCTGACTGCCAAACTACTCGATACCCTCCCCAAATTTAATATAGTATGGGAACCATGGGTTAAACATTTCTTCTAGCCAAACTTTGATAGAACCTTGTTGGACCAGTGATATGAGACTCACTTTACCTTGCGAAGGTGCATGATCCATCACCCATACTACCCCCAGGTGTCGCTACCCACACCTACCTTACCCCCCCTCCCCACATTCTCCTCCTACTCTTTCCTCTTTCTATGACTGTCTGCCCCCACTGGGAAGGCATGAGTCCTCTACACTGTGATCTTTTACATCTCTCTCTAATCTCTACTACTGAGCCGCTCTGCAACTTTGGCTGGAGCCAGAGAGCCCCACGGGGCTGGCATACGTATGGACTTATGGTGGTGGACTTCAATGATCTCTTCTGGATGCAACAATGGTTGCACCGCTTGGGTCGTGTTATTCGATTAACCTCTGTGAGCGGTTGCCACAGTTAGCTTGGACTCCACGTGTCACTACCTGGCAGGGATACGTAAGCTCAGCCCTTACCACCTTATTTGCCTTAAGGAATTTGTTGCATTATAACAAACAAGGGGTACACAATGCCAGTCTGAAGTACATACCTGCTTAATCATAGACTGCAAATGCCAGACGCTATCAAGGATATGTATACTCTATTTTATGCTATTGCCGTCAATGCTGTACAGAGGTTCGGACTGTGAACTTGATGCTATCTTGCTCCTCAATACATGCGATTGATGTCTTACCTCTCGCAGAGGTCGACTTTGTTAAACTTTTATATTCCAATAAAAAACTATTGAAATAATAAAAAAAAAGGGTCATGTTCGTGCACTGCCAGCTCAATAAAAATGAATGGGCTACCCTAAAGCATTGTAAATGTGTTGCGTTAAAAGCATGAAAGGTGCTTAATAGAATTCAACCAAATCAGTGTCAATCACCATTTTCGAGCAAAAGAGGGTATAGAAAAAAATATCAGTTGAATGACAGTTGTTTATTTTTACAAGTGTAGCCAGCAAAACTGCACAGAAGATGAATAAGATTTATACTTACCGTAAAATCTCTACTGTAAAGTCTATTGAGGGACACGGAAATACAGGAATTCTATTACAGTTGGGCTAAACTGCCACCTACAGGTGGAGGAATCTCTGTTCAACCTTCAAGTAAAGAGCTTTATGCAGTACTTGATTTGTGAGGTATGCTCGGCCTTGCCTATCCTCTTTTTCTCTATTCCTCTAGCCTGCTATACCTTTTCCTTCAGAATTGCTTCAGGACTTTGCAACCTGGTGCTCCTCCAGGTTTGGGAAGTTCTCTTCTGCTTTTACTTTGGGATAGTATGTAGGTGAGGGCCCTCACAACTTTACTGTCTTATTACAAGATTTGTTGCCTGGCTGCACAGCCCTTTCTATCTTCATTACCTCATCATGGAACTGCTTACCCTACTTTTCTCCTTCATGTGTGACCAGCTGGTTCTACTACCGGAACTTTACCCCTTTCACTAAAAATCACATCAGCATGCAGCTCTGTCCACTGATATGAAATCAACTTAGATTTATTAGTTAAACATACAGATGTTCCTCACTTACCGACTTACCTGTTTTGCGACCACTCGCACTTACGACGGAGCGCCGATCGACCTCCGACCTTGCGCGTCAGCGCCAGTGCGCCGTGTCGCCGGCGGAAGTGGTGTCCTCCGATCTTCATTGCGGGTCCTGGTAAGTATTTTCATTGCCCGATGTACAGTACACTGTTCGTTACTGTACATCGGCAACGCTATACAGTACTGTACTAATGCAGTACAGTACTGTATAGAGTTCCTCACTTAACGACCAATCCGTTTAACGACCTGGTCGTAGGAACGGAACTCGGTCGTTAAGTGAGGAATACCTGTATTTTGCTTTTACTTACAATGACTGTTTTACACATCCTGGTCATCAAAGGCATTTGTGATGTAGGTTGCCAGTGTCCCATCAAACAGTGAAAATTATCTGGAAAAACAGGCAACATAGAAAATACTCTTGGACATTTATTTTTTTCGGAATACCTTTGGATCTTTTGTATTGAAAGTAAATTTATAAAACAAGACAAGACAAAAGTCAGCAGTGCCTTAAAGTAGCAGCAGATGTAATTTATTAAAATAAACATTTAAAAACAATAAAACATTTTTTCACAAAGTAAGGTGTCTCTTCCTACAGCTTCCACAACTGTATATAGAGCACGTAACAGAACATTTTACAATATGGAAATGCACTCAATTACAGCTATAGGTTCACTACCATGTATATTATAAATTTCTAGGCCCTGGCACAGAAAATGGTAACTGTGATCCAAAATATTTTACTCGGAGAGATTTACACTTTTATTGAAAGAAAAACTATTAGTATGAGAGTAATGTTCAGAAATGTCAGTTATGTCTTGTATATCATCATCCAGGTATATAAATTCCATGAAAAGGCACATTCCTTGTGCTTATAAATGAATTAAGGCTTCATTTATAGCCAAGCGTTTCAATGCAGTGCATACAAATATCCTGCTTACTGCATCTTGTGTGGTGTTCAGCAAAAGCACATCAGCCATAGTGATGAATAGTAGCACATATAAAAAGCACCGCATGAAAAATGCAGAGTTGTAAATATTGTCCAAATTATACAAAATAATGCTACAGATAAGTTAACACTACCTATGTAACTTGCTCAATATTTCCACATAAATAATGACTTGGAAGTGAAACAGTACCTTATATAGTAAAACTATTATGTGGTGTAAGAACATGAAACAACAACAAAAAGAACTAAAGTCCCCTACTCATCAAAAAGCAACACAACATTGTATTATATAAAGGAAAGTTAGATGAAAAATCGATCCAAACTCTTTGTCAGCAACCCATGAAAACTTTTTTTTTTTTAGTAAGTTACCTTTTGTATCACTTGCCCCTCCTACTAGATTGTAAGCTCTCATGAGCAGGGCACTCCCAACCCTATTGTTCTGAAACTGTGTTGTACTGTACATTGTATTGAAACTGTACTGTCTCCACTATTTTGTAAAGCGCTGAGCAAATTGTTGGCGCTATATAAATCCTGTATAATAATAATAATAGTAAGGGTAACATCATATGGGAATTTTGTAAATAGTATATTTTTCAACTATATGAATTTTTTTTCCCCCTACGTTCGCATGTGTTACAATGCGATCCACCGGGTGTCCGCTAAACAAGTCGGCAGGTCGCAAGTTAAAAAAAGAAAATATACACGCAAAGGATGGTTATACAGGAGCTGCCATGTTGGTATTCAGACACTAGTTCCAGTACCTAGTAAGTCAGGACCTGAAAAAGTATGAAGGGTGGGAGTCCAGACTTTAAAGACTTCACTGGCTGTATGCTTGTTCCAAGTCAATGATGTGCTAGGTAGTGACGCGAGAATTAGGATGACAGACCTGGGGTTTGCAAAAACAAGTCAGCATCAGCAGCTTCCAAATATTTATACTCTAAGTTTTCCTTTAACACAGAAGTCCTCAACAAGAAACGCTTAGGGGAATTTATCAAAACTGGAGCAGACAAAATCTGGAGCAGTTGTCCATAGTAACCAGCTTCTCCCTTCAGTTTGTCCCGTTAAGGTTTGAAAATTAAAAAGAGAAGCTGACTGGTTGCCAAGGAAAACTGCTCCACATTCTGTCTGCTCCAGTTTTTATAACTTACCCCCAACGGTGCTTAAGCATTATATAACGGAAGCTGTCAGGGATTGTTTTAAATAGTTAACTTAGGGCCATGGCTATGGAATGCATGCAAGTTAAAGAGTATATCCAGCAGATTTTCCCTCATTTCCTGTTTGGTAAAACCGTTACAGGAAAGTAATTAAGGGAAAATCCCCCTAATGGAGCTCAGATAGCAGTAAAAAGCTGACAGGGCTTTTAATCCTTCCCACCTCATCTGAATCTAAAATGAAAATTGTTGGCTGGACATATACTTTAATACAAATGCAATTTGCTTAAACTACCATTCAGTCACCTTGCTTGACATTTTATGCAGCTGGTTGTAATGTGTTGGCACTTTTCAAAGAAAATCATACGCAGGCCATCTTCATTCAAATATCCTACTAATTGGAATACCATTCCTGGATTTTATTAGGCTTATTCAACAAGCCTGTGCAAAGCAAAGGGAGCCAATAGCAACCAATCCGACTTTACTTCACTGCTAATAATCGCTGATCACTGATTGGTTGCTGTATTACTGAACTGCACTTCTTCACAGAATATGCCTATATAATCTCATGCTGAGCCTACATGCTAAACAGAATTATAAAAATGGAAGAGGAAAGGTAAAAGCTAAAGAAAAAAATACTCAGAGTAAACCTATGCCACATAATTACCTTTTTAAAAAATGTAAATAAACTACCAAAAGGAAATATTTTATGGACATATTATAGTTAAAATAAGGTCTATGGATAATAAGGAATGTGTTGCACACACCATCCAAATTATATTCCATAATGTTTTACTTCACTAGTGCAGTTTAAATCTAACACTTGATTGGCTGCTGTGGATAACAGCAATATCTTTCCTTTGTTCAAATACATCATAAGTGACTAGATGAAACTCATTCCATAAATAAGTCAGCTTTGGGCTGCTCATCACACAATGATTCCTAAATACATAAAGGATATTTGGCAAGTGTGGTAGACCCCAGTTTAGTATTGGCTGTAAAAGGAGTTGCTGAGGTGCCCACAGGGTACTGGACCCATGCATTTGGCTGCTCTAAATCAATACCAAAATCTAAAGACATGTATAGGTTACAAGAGCTGTTACCATATGTTGACTAGAACTACTAAGTGGACTGGAATGTAACTGATATTTATGAATATTACTTTCCAATGAATATACAAAAATCTATTATTGATTATGTATGATAAATAATTAAGTATTTCCAATAGCTGATTTAGGGGTTACCTACACTCACTCAAACACAATGGGGGGAATTTGTCAAAAGTGGAGCAGACAAAATTTGGAGCAGATGTGCATAGCAACCAATCAGCATCCACTTTTCATTTTCAAATCTTAAAATGAGCAAACTGAAGAGATAAGCTGATTGGTTGCCATGCAAAGCTGCTCCAGATTTTTCCTGCTCCAGTTTTGATAAATTCCCCCCAATACATCATTTAGAGGCGAGTACAGTGATCTTACTTGCCCACTAACCTATTTCTCTTGGGGGCTCACTTGGAAAGATCTTCTTGTCAAAATTCCTACACACCTAAGGCTCCATTCACACAGGAGCAGCTGTCTGCACATATTCGGCCGGCCGTATACGCGCAGAGCCGCTCTCAAGCAGAAAAAACAATGCACTTTAATGTGCATTGTTCAGATTTTTGCGGCGGCCGCGTGGTACGAAATCGTCTGACCCGTAAAATAGTCCAAGCGTGATTTTTTTTTTACGGATTCCACACATTCGCGGCTATACAATAGCCGCAAACGAGCGGAATCCGTGCGGTCGAAAGATTATAGTGTTTACGTTGCCGTGCGGTACGTGCAAACGCTATGTGAATGGAACCTCAGGGTTTTTCCACTTATGCTGCAATCTTTATAACATATAATACAGAGCTCAAGTTCCCTACAGATATAAGAAACTAATAGGTGGTCCAGCTCTGCAGTATTTGCCTCGGAGTGGTGCAGTAGGGAGACTTACTTCATCCAGCACAATTTGTTTTCAATATTGTGCTGCAAAATGTGTAAAGATCTCCTAGGTAGAAAACCCCAAGTTCCTTGCAATATTTCCATTGAGTCTGGACTCTAACATTTAAACAGCACTGCAGTAACCAATAACATGTAGAGTTGATAAAAGAGTCATCGGTCTCACCATCGTAGAAAACGGAGATCACTAGCACTCAGTCAAAAGCATTAGATTCTTTTGCTTATTTATTGAAGAAACAGGTCACGTTTTGGGGCCACGCAGGGTCCCTTCTTCTGGGCGACATAGTGACCCAAACGTTGGCTAAATAACACTTGCGACATGTTTCTTCAATAAATAAGCAAACGAATCGAATGAGTGCTGGCTATATCCATTTTCTACGATTTTGGAAGACACAGCGCCATCTGTGCAATCACTATGAGCACCACGACCATTAATCAAGGTCCAGTTGCTGTAACGAGTGCAGGAAACACATCACAATACTTCATTGGTCTCACCAGACGTGGAATGTGCCCCTTATAGGTTTACACAGACTTGCTACATTACACCATAAAAATACCAAATGCAATTACAACTTTGGGGCATTTTTTTTAAACCAGTGATTTCTCATAAGTTTCCAATGGGCAGTTATGACACTATTTAAAGTAATCTGCACAATATCCAAATGTCATGTACAGTCAAGGCAAGAGGTAAAGATTGAGGGAGTCACCAAAGAGTAATCTCTTAGGAAACTGCTCTATGTAACACAAAGAACAAAAACCAATACATATACCCCCCCAAATTGAAACTTCTATACAGTAATTGTAAATTACCTGTAAACAACATTCTTTTTCTTTCATCTTCTTGCAAAAGAACCCCTGTCTAGCTAGCAATACTGCTTGTAGCGTGAATAAGAAATGCTCTACTAGACAAGTAGGGAGTGAATGGGAATAACTGTTTATTGGCGAGACTGTACATGAATCATTTCCAGGGTTTGCTGTGTGGGCTGATGCTACGGACTGATTGAGAGCTGACAGAGCTGGCAGAAGATGGAATGTGGCTGTTTCTTGAGTAAGCACTCTTTGACTCTGATCTTCCAGTAGATAATCGGCTGAGACGACCTAAGGATGACAGAAGGAGAAGTATACCAACCTGAATTACAAAGAATAACTAAACAGGCAAGAGTATACTTTCTTATAATAAAACTGCACCCAGAATGGACAATCAAGGTTCTGTTGTGTTGAAATTTACTGCTGCCAGTAAAAATCTCATGCAATGCTGACTTCCGCTATAGTTCACACCACACACGTTAATAGTTGGCACAATCCAGCTTCCCCTTACATTACTTGTAGCAATGAATGATCAATTTTTTTGCACGTTCCACAAAATCAGTGTTTCATGCGCCAATGGGACAAATGTAGTTTGGGAGGTGTTGAAGCCCAGGGCATTTCTAGAAGTACGAGGTAATTAACATTCAAGATGCTAATTTAGTGCACATCTCATCCCGCCAAAAAACGAATTAGCATACAGTTATTTTTTATCATTCAATAAGGGACACAGGATCAGTAGTTATGCAGATATGATTGGAACATCTAAGAGCACTCCAACCGAGGGGTGGGCAACACAGCAAACAAAACATTAATATATTAAATATTAAAACAGAATAAAAACGAAGGGTAGCTTACTTCCGAAGCTGGCATCAGATGAGGTCTGAACAACCACCTGGTAAAACTTAAAGAACATATGAACAGAGGACAAGTTGGCAGTTTAGCAAATGTGGGAAACTGCTGTCTGATGCCTAAAAGAAGTCCAGGAGGCACTCACTGACCTAGTAGAGTGTGCCTTGAAAGGAAAAAGTGGAACCTTATCCTTAAGACCATAACCTTGAATAACGATCTGTCTAAGCCACTAAATAATGGTGGAACGAGAATCTGGCTCCCACGGGGACCATCAAGAATAATAAAAAGAGAATACATTTTTCTATTGGAAGCAGTGGCTGAGAGATAAGCCCAAAGAGCACAAACTACATCCAGGCAGTGAACAGACATTTTCTTTTGATTAACAAATACTTCCTACCTTAGGGAGAAAGGAGGCTCTACACCTCAATACTACATTATCCTTACAGGATAAGGCTGCCTACTCAAACACATCTTGCAGCTGTGAAGGCAACAAGGAACACAACCTTGTGGATGAGAGCGGAAATGGGAATATCCCCGATAGGTTCAAAGGGTGGTCTTTTAAGAGCCAAAATATCAGGCTTTACTGATCTCATGGAGCTAACAGAGCATCCACCACTTATACCAGTGGATCTCTGTATCTCAAAACAAACCTGTCCAGTTTGCTGTTGAATCTGGAGGCCAGGAGATCCACATTCGATGTTCACCTGTGCTACAGTTCCTGGCGCACCTCTGGGTAAAGCTACCACTCCCCTGGGTCCAGACATTGTTCACTCAGGTAGTCTGCTGGATTCCTGAGCCTCCAGCCCAGAAACAATTGGGTCTTGGGTGTCAGGAGAAGTTGTCTAGAGACTGAACTACCCTGAAGGAGTCTACTATTGCAGATCTGGCCGGCTCCAGTACTGTAGAGTCAGAGTCTGGGAGCGGAGCAGCAGAAGCTTTTCTTGAGAAAGAAATACTTTCACTTGAGCGGTGTCTAGAAATGAAGCCCAGATACTCCAAGTGCGGTCCAGCTCTGATTTCTGGATGTTAAGGATCCAACCGAACCTTTTTAATGTTTGGACTGTCTGCATTACATTGACAGGTCAGGAGTTTGAGTTGACCGCTCCCATAATAGAAGATGGTCTAGGTATCCCACAAAAGGGTACTGTGATGGTGTAGCAACTTCAGCCCAGGAGCTGGAACCTTGGTAAACACATGTGGGGCAGACAATAGGCCAAACTGTAGGGCTACAAACTGATAAGTGTTGAGTGCTTACAGCAAACTGAAGGTAGCATTGATGGGCTAGAGAAATGGGGATATCCAAGTATGTGTCCTTGATGTCCACTGATGCTGGAAAGTCTCCATGATGGAGGAAGGTTATGACAGACTTGGTGGATTCCATATGGAACTTGAGTCAGAATGAAGACATTTAGAGCCATCAGATCCAAGATAGGGCAAATACCCCCCTTTTGGTTTTGAAAAGTGAAACAGTGAAAAGGCAGAGAGCTGAGCTCTAGCTTGTAGTCCCTAGACACCATGTATCTTACCCAGGCATCCGAGTCCAACAGATGTCCTTCCACTTTGATAAGCGGGGGTGGCCCTTCATGCTGAAGGGGACTTATTTGCAGGCTTGGAGGATTTAGAGGCCCAAGGCTTGTGGTGGTATTGGGCCCCTCCCGTAGGTTCGGCTTTTGTGCAAGATGTCTGTGAGAAACAAAAGGAACTCTCTTTGGCTTCAGAGGCAGGAGATCTACCAATTTGAGGTTTAGGCCCCTTTCAGATGGGCAGTCTGATCAGGTCCGCCTGTTAGTTTTTCAGGGGGATCTGATTGGAAGACCAATGTTATTCCATGGGCTGCTGGATCTAAACTAACATGCATTCGTTTATATCTGATTATTGCAGACGCCGACCAGGTCTAGAAAACCAAACAGAACAGAGTTCCATTTTGGTGGATCATACCATGACAGATTGGGCATAATCTGATCTTAATGGCCAAGGGGCTGGTAAGTTAGATTGTAGGCCCTCCTTGCCATCTTGTCTTGAATTGTATTGTAATTATAATTCCTTCCCTATATTGTAAAGCACTGCGCAAACTGTTGGAGCTATATAATTCCTGTATAATAATAATAAGTTCAGTCAAAAATATACAGACACAGAAGTCACAACGTTGACTTCCAATCCATACTGCTCTGATCAGCACGGGATCCCCTGCTGATCTGAACTGATAGGTGCTCATGTAAAAGGAGCCTAAAGCTTCTTCTGCTGTAGAAAATGAGCACTTTTACCATCTGTAACTTCCTTAATGAAGTTATACAGTGAAGCTCCAAAAAGAAATTAATCAACAAAAGGCATTTGCAGTAATATTTTTTTTTTGCATTGCTGTTACACAGACAAACCTTTCAGCCATAAAATTCTCTATATGTTAACTGACAGGAGAGAAGATGGATAATGTCAGCTATACGATCTACAGAGTAATGTAGAGCTGAGGGCAAAGGCTCCAAGCATACCATAATTAGGTGATCAGTTAAGGCTATACCTGGGTCTTTAGCCATATACCAAGTCTGTTCCATTACGGTCTTCAAGCAAAAACATGTACTTAGAATGAGTTTCCAAACACTTGTCAGTGGGATCTCCATTAAAACGGATAATGATCAGCAAAAAGTTTAGGAGGAGAAAATAATTTGTCAGGATTTTCCTAGTCAACATATGAATGCTTACTTACTGGCAGTGTTTGCTGGCATGAGCATTTTCTCAAGATGTTGCTCTATTTTTTCCAAATCTTGGCTGGAAAATCTCCATTTGTTTTCAGCTGGTAAGACAGGTTCCCTTGGTGTGGCATGTCTGCGTGCAGACTTAGGCTGGACTGGCTGAGTTAAGCAGGTGGCTGGGAATGTGCCAGTTGTAAGACCATCAGGAAACCTTTGCGCTATGACTTTCAGACCTGCATAAAACCAAAAACAGGATTTATTTATTTTTTAGAGACTTAAATGTGTAATTAGCGATGTCCCTCATTAGCCCAACATACATCTGCCCAGAGCAAATAGAAAAAGTGTATATTATTTATTTATTATTGGTATTTATATAGCACGACATAACACTGTATGGATGTAAGGCAGGTAATGAAGAGATTTCTGAACGCTCTTATACACAAAACCAAAGAAAATAGGGTGATGCTTTAAAAAGATTTGTTAAACTATCCTAATAAAACTAAATATTTCAAATTAAACAGAAGGAATAATGTAGTTCTGTAGATTATAAGGTTAGTATGCCAGTAACACTAAATCTAAGTCTAGTATAACGTTAGCAAAGTTTCATGTACATAATGAGAACCTACGTCTTAATGTTTTTTGTTTCTTTTTACAGAGCATAATATTCTTCAATAGGCTTCCTTATCATTTAATAGCCAAATAACGGGTTGAATATTTATAACTGCACCTCTGAGTAACAGAGACTGGCACATATACACCATCAAATGGAAATTGACAGTGACTGTGATGGTGACAAACACACATTAGCTATGCATGAGGTCTAGCCCACGACAGGAAACTCATCATTAAAAGGATGTAAGGTCACCTTGATGTGTTTACTGACAAGCACTTTCCCAATGATCTTATGTGATGAAACCAATAAAGATGCTAACATGATTACTTTCTATATAGCTTTTCCTGGAGTAAACAAAATGACCAGAAAACAGTAGCTTGACAAATCCACTGCCCAAGGTAATATTCCTGCAGCCTGGAAATTTAATTAATCAGTTTTTGTATTACCTATCTAGTATGAACAGGTCATAACAGAAAGAGATATCACAGGCAAAAGGCCCAACTTTTTGCCATAACACTTGGTATTTTCAGCAGTAAGAGCCAATGACAGCTGAAAGGAATCACATGGCTAAAAATGCTTCTTATGGCAAATAAAACATGCATTGTGTCGTAGTGGATTGTACCTAAAGACTGTAGCTTCCCGACTGGCATGTCCTGAGACTTGTGCCTAAGACATGAGGGTGCTGGGAAATTGCACTGAAAGAGCCAACATCGAAAAACTGTTTGGCTTATTTTCATGCCACGCACACTGACCAAGCCTGGTCAGCGCTTTTTCAGAGCCTGGTTATTACAATAGAAAGTAACCCCATCAGCATGTAGTTTCCTGTTCCATAGCCATCTCTTTCCCAATAAAGCTGTTTGGAATGTGGCATTGAATGCATCACTACCCTATCTTCAGCAGGGTTATTGTCATAAGTAAAATAGTACACTAAGGCTTGAGGGGACTGCAGGGTGATGTTTTGACATCCAAATATGCAGACGTTACACAAAACAGGTAATATATGAACGTTTATTATCCCTACGTACTGTGAACCTTCTCATTATTGCCATACACTTCAATTTTGTTTGTTTTACCTAAACATAAAATAATTCTTACCTCCGGAAAGCATAAAGAGATTCTCAAATCCTCTTTCACACATGGTTGTTGCTGCTAGAGTGGCTATCCTCTCATCTTCATCATAAATAATAATGATTTTGCCTTGTGCATTCTTCTAAACATGGGAGTTAAGGTAAAACTTTTCAGCAAGTAATTATCATAGGCTAGGCATAAGATATGCAACTGTTGCAAGCAACGTGACCATCTGGAATTCTGCTTGAGACAATCATACAGTGCAATGTTAAAAAGATCTCCCAATAAGCTGTTAGGGACAATCCTGTAAGCCCAATTTCATCTTAAACTGATTTATTTTGCATCGAATGGTTAGAACTTCGATTAGGTTTTTTTTTTCTTTCTCAGCACTGGGGAGATTTGTCTTCCTGTCCTGTTGATACTACTGGAACAGAAAGCGAGGGGAAAACACCCTACTGGGAGATAGAGCAGTCATAATCTGACTGAGGATGGGCTGTAAAGCACACAAAGACCCACAAGTGGAGGTGATGATCACCAGTGCCGACTGTTACACCAACTGTCATATCTGAGCATGTAGTAAGAAGCAACTGTCATGTATTACAACTTATCTGAAGCAACTATCACCCTATCAGATCTGAGCATGCGGTAGGAGGCAACCATCACCTATGTAATATTTGGGTGTGTGGTGAGAGGCAACCATCACCCCGTAACATCTGGGCATGTGGTGAAAGGCAACCGTCACCCCTGTCATATCTGGGCATGTAGCAACTGTCCCCACTATCATATCTGGGCATGTGGAAGGAGGCGGCTATTATGCTTGCTGTATCTGGGCATAGGGTAAGGGGTACCAATCACCCCTGTCATATCTGGACATACGGTAAGAGGCAACCATCAACATTGATGCTGTATCTGAATATAAGGCAAAAGGCAACTGTCATCGTACTTGAACATGCAGCAAGGGACAACCATTACCACTTTGTCTTACCTAAACCATTGCAATGTTTTTGTTTTATTTTCACATGTGTAGTTAAAGGATTATATGAAAATAGAAATGATCTTTATGGGCCAAAGATTTTGAAGCATGTCAGAAATTCTCTGTGCAAGCAGGTGCTATTCATTCCATATTCAGTGGACTAATGGGAACAAGCATATCACTGCATGTGTACCGTTAGAATCTATCAACCAAGGTGACGAAAATATAGTGGGGAGTCCCTTAGTCGTGGCAGATGTTTCTATGCCATTTATTCTGAGATATCTGACTGTATGGATACATAGCACAAATCTGGCCAGTTTCCTTCTCAGCAACACAAAAAAAAAAACATAAAAGAGGTAGGATTTTAAAGCGGGAGAACAGGGATAAAAATATAATGGATACATAATTCAAGATTTCTGGAGTGAAGGGATTCATTGTTCTTGATAGCATGGCGATGGGATAGTGATGTGCTGCAAAGAAATAAAAAGGGGAAAAAAAAAGGAATACATCAGAATATTTACATTTACATTTAAATGGCCCTATAAGCACAAGTATGTAAAACCTGGGTTACTTTGACCTCCACCACAACTAGATGTGGTTACAAGGTGTGCAATAGTTATAATGCATTGCTCTTATATAAATATATAATACCAATGTTTTGGACTTAACATTTTTTTTCCTTTAACTATGCAAAAAGATATATATTGTAAAACGGGCTATGGTGTAAATAGGAACCCCTTTTCTTACTTTGCACTGCCGCTTATATCAACTCCACAGAGGTTGAATATAAGTTGCAACCCAACACAATTAAAGTTTTTAACATTCTTTATGTACTTTACAAGGAAGAGAGTCTATACGAATAGCCTACGAGGGTCACAAATACGATCATGCTTCTTATAAAAATGCAAAGATTGTGCCATCGTTACAGCCAATGTTTCTGGGTCACACAGGGTCCCTTCTTCTGGGCGACAGTGACCCAAACGTTGGCTAAATGACGCTTGCGACATGTTTCTACAATAAATAAGCAAAAGAATCTAATGTCACTATGTCGCCCAGAATAAGGGGCCCTGCGTGGCCCCAAAACGTTGGCTCTATGACAAATGTGACAATTTAATAAAAAGTGCTTTACTTCTTGCACATATAATCGCGTGCTGGTGACTTCTATTATGGACTGTATCTGACACGGTCCCATCCGTGTTGTCACTTCAAGCACCAAACTTTCATCAAGGTCTGTATGCTGTATGGAGTGCAGGTGCTTTCGTATTATCGTTAGCTGCTGCCACAATGACATCATTTATAGACATGCAAATAGCATACATATCAACAGAATAAAAAAAAAAAAGTGCCTGCCGATGCTCTTCTAAAAACGTAATCTCAAATGATCTAAAATCATTGTCCTCCCCAATTCAGTGATTCCTAAGTATTTAAACAAGCCGCACATCACACAATGCAGCAGGGGAAATAACCTGCGATAGGCAGACTTAGAAGATTTATAACCAGGTCCCTGTGTCTACATCAAGTTAACCTGAATTAATTTTCTTTATATTAAAAACAAATCAGCACATTATAAAAGGTTTCAGGAAGAGCTGTATGTGATATCTTGTTCATATACTTACCCCCAACAACATGGCACTGATCATAACACTCTCTGTCACGTGCATCCAGAAGAAGGTATGGGCAATCTGGGTATGGTTTGTCAAGAGACCCCGAGCTAGAAGAGGGTCCCTTTTTCGATTGTTTCTTTGGATCATTATCCCGGTCCAGTTCCCCTACTCCACTAATAACGCTAAAAGAGAATAATATTTATTTAATAATGAGGAGCAATTGTCCCGATAAACAGCAGCAATGTTTAGGTGTCTGTGTAATTGACACAGTTAAGGGGCTCAGATCAGGTAACATGAATTTGGTGTCTTTATTTTAACTAGTACAGTGTTTTTTAATAGACTCCCTTCATTTTTACAGCGGTGGTACAATAATATATACATTTATGAAGTTCTTCAGTAGCACTCACCTCTGAAGAGTAGACCGCGCAGAGCTCAAGAAATCCCCATCTCCCTTATTATCAATCAGCTCGACTGAGCTTAAAGGAACACTGCCAGGGCTGTGTTTGCCATTGGTCCGGTCTGTTGGAAGCTCCGTATCTGCCTCTGACATGACTGAACTGTTATCTAAAGAGAGTAAAAAACAAAAAAACAAAAAAAAAAAAACAAAACACAAATGGAAATCAAATACATTTAATCTCAGGTATTTAAACAGTCATCATCAGGTCTAATCCTTCAGTATAGCAGTCAATAGGCCGTTCACAGCAGTTGTCAACTATTAACTTTACCCTTATCTTTAAAATGACAACAAAGTCACATTTACAAATGTTTAGTAATGACAAATCAACAAACAGACACTGAAGGCTCTTTTTTTTTCTGTTGCACCCCTTTTTTTCTTTTCTTCCCCATTCTTCTCACAGTGGCCATTTTTACCATGGACAGATTAATAAATCTCCCTTTATTTCCTGGAACACTGGCACATGTGACTGGAACATGTGACAGTGCTCATCATCTAAAGCCCCCCCCCCCCCTGATGTTGAGAGGTTGTGCAGTTTCCAGGTAAGATATCCCATCAATGCACTGCTGATATGAACTTGCCAGGATACAGCTCTTAGGCATGGGTAACATCACTAATGTCTAAGAGGACCAGGAAGTTGAAAAACAATAATTGTAAGTATAAAACTAAAAAATAGTTTCACTAATGAACAGAAGATGGCTTAATATCAGCATTCAGAGTTGCATGCTGATGTGATTTTTAATGAAAGGGGGTAAAGGTCCGCTTTAAAAGACTTGGCTGGTTTTGGATATTGTCTTCATCTATATACTTACTGATGTACGGCTTTTCAACAGATTAGAGGAATAGTGAGTATTAAGTATTGCTGTGCTAAGGTGGATTCTGCCATGATGGGCACTCGAGCATGCGTGCACTAAATGTATGTATATGTATGTATATACACTATATTGCCAAAAGTATTGGGACACGCCTCCAAATCATTGGATTCAGGTGTTCCGTGAAATTCCTTGCTACTAAATATTCCATGGTCAACTGTTAGTGGTATTATAATAAAGTGGAACCGACTGAGAACAGCAGCAACTCAGCCACGAAGTGGTAGGCCAGTTAAAATGACAGAGCGGGGTCAGCGCATAATGCGCAGAAGTCGCCAACTGTCTGCAGAGTCAAAAGCTACAGACCTCCAAACTTCGTGTGGCCTTCAGACTGGCACAACAACAGTGCATAGAGAGCTTCATAGAATGGGTTTCCATGGCCGAGCAGCTGCATCCAAGCCTTACATCACCAAGTACAATGCAAAGCGTCGGATGCAGTGGTGTAAAGCACGCCACCACTGGACTCTAGAGAAGTGGAGACGTGCTCTCTGGAGTGACGAATCACGCTTCTCTGCCTGCCAATCCGATGGACGTGTCTGGGTTTGGCGGTTGCCTGGAGAACAGTATTTACCTGACTGCATTGTGCCAAGTGTAAAGTTTGGTGGAGGGGGGGATTATGGTGTGGAGTTGTTTTTCAGGGGTTGGGCTTGGCCCCTTAGTTCCAGTGAAGGGAACTCTTAAGGCATCAGCATACGAAGAAATTTTGGACAATTTCATGCTCCCAACTTTGTGGGAACAGTTTGGGGATGGCCCCTTCCTGTTCCAACATGACTGCGCACCAGTGCACAAAGCAAGGTTCATAAAGACATGGATGAGCGAGTTTGGGGTGGAGGAACTTGACTGGCCTGCATAGAATCCTGACCTCAACCCGTTAGAACACCTTTGGGATGCATTAGAGTGGAGACTGCGAGCCAGGCCTTCTCGTCCACCATCAGTATCTGACCTCACAAATGCGCTTCTGGAAGAATGGTCAAACATTCCCATAGACACACTTCTAAACCTTGTGGACACCTTCCCAGAAGAGTTGAAGCTGTTATAGCTGCAAAGGGTGTGCTAAATCAATATTGATCCCTACGGACAAAGACTGGGATGCCATTAAAGTTCATGTGCATGTAAAGGCAGGCGTCCCAATACTTTTGGCAATATAGTGTATATCAATGAGGTGCTCCGCACTCTAGCTTCCTCTCAAAATCAGTGCTGTCAACACAGGAATCCGTCCACAATTCCTTCCATCTATCTATCTATCTATCTATCCATCCATCTATCTAATGCCCTTTTCTGCCTCTAGTGTTCATATACATGTATGTACAGCATTGTGCAGGAAATGAATATACAGGAAACATCCTGTGTATTATAGATAAGCATGCATGTAGAAAACCTACATTGCATTACAGCGCCATCTACAGGTCAGACATACCAGTATATGCTGTTGCATTTCCAACATAAGAAGTTGAATTGCTGAATCAAGAAGATACACTGCTTTATTCAAAATAAACATGTCACCTGTTGGGTTGTACACTTTGGGATATGTCTGTCAATCACAAATCTGGCTGTAGAATTACAAATCTTTTGGCAAGTAAATCAATAAACATCTATTTCAAATGTGTACTGTGCCAATTTTCAGGAGTTCCAAGAGCTAGCAGATTAGATTCAATTCTGTGTAATCTGCAATGATAACTGCCTACTTCACTGGCACTTTTTAGAGTAGACCTGGTATACAAAGGCGTCTTTAACGGACCTCATTCAGGTCTATTTAGACATTGAGCAGGAAAAGAAGAGGCATGACTTCACACTCTGAAGCCGGCTTATGCTGGTAGAAACAAAATCAAATGTACAAGTTTCTCCTAGCCACATTAATGGCAGTATCCCCCTTGTTGTATAGAACTTTGAGGGTGCCCCATAAAACAGACTGTGGCCTGAACGACTCAAAAACATACTGATTGGCAGACTCATCTAATATGAATGAGCACTTAAACATTTCATTCACTGTTCAGTGGATGTCATTCAGTCTGTCCATAGACACATGGTTTTGGAAACAGGATCGTCAACAGACATTTCCCAAACTATACACTGCAATGCAATCTATTTCAAACGTTTCAGACATTGGTTATATCGTGTGTGCAGGATTTTCATTACACTCAATTTGTTGAATCCGACGGCAACGGAGCGGTTAATTAAAAAGACAAATTGCCCAGTAAGAATAGCCTTAAAGGGATTCTAAACCCTCTGAGTTTTTTGCCTATATCTACTGCTAGCAAGCAGTAGATATATGCCAAAAGTAAAAAAAAAAAACAAACAAACAAACACTATCAGTGGTTTAATCTTACCCAGTTATCGCCGCGCGCTCCTGCCCGAGAATCCAAAACTGCTCAGGCGGCCGCAAAGCATCTTGGGGCGGGCGCATGCACAGTTCGGATTTTCGGCCGGGAGACGAGCGGAGACGCAAGGTAAATCTATGGACGGGAGCACCCGCATGCAGACACCGCAGGATCGGAAATGCCTGCAAGGACAGAGGAGTCAGCGCTAGACATGTGCAATTCGTTTCGTTACGAATCGAAATTCGTACGAATTTTCCTGAAATTCGTAGATTCGTAAGCATACGAAATCCGAATTGCAGTTTCTGAATTATATCCGAAATACGAAATTCCGTTAACGAATTTCGGATCCGAATTTCTTTGAAACAGGAACGAATATTACCCCTGTAAATGAGGTTGAACAACATGACAACATTTTTTTTTTAAATCCGAAATACGGATCTGCTGCTGCTGAGGGTTGCATTACAATACAGGCAGGAAATACGAAATTCCGTTGACGTATTTTCGTTCCGTTACGAACATTCGTTATATATTGAAGTTAAAAAGCAAGTACATTTATATTGGAGTTGATGGTAGTTTGTTTTTAAGTCCGAAATACGAAATTCGGATACGGAATCCGTTAACTGAATCCGTATTTCGGATACAAAAACAACTACCACATCGACTCCAATATTAACAAAAGGTATTTTTGCTTTTTAACTTCATCATAACGAATGTTCGTAAAGTTACGAAAATGTGCCGAAACTAACGAAAATCCAAATTGAGTTTCGGATACGAATTACGAAATAATGAATATTACGAAACAGAACGAAACGGAACACATTTTTTGACAGCGCACAAGTCTAGTCAGCGCTGGAGGGACAGATGAAACATCAGGAATGAAGACGATCGGATTAAGAGACATCATTTAAGGTAAGTGCTAACATTAACATTGGGGGGGAGAGAAACATTTTTTTGACTTTAATGTCACTTTAAGGCCGTCTTCTGAAGATCTGTAATGCTCAATGGGTTAATACAACTACAATGTGGACACAAAAATTGTACAGTAAGAAACAAGTAATAAATACATTGCCAGCCCTGTCTGGGAGTAAAACGTGCTGGAAGTAGAAAACATAGTTCATGAAATGTACTGTAACATTGCTAGTATTTCCTCCTGGGAATCAAGTGACAGACATTCAATACTTTAACTGTTCAAATTTGTATTACCTTCCAGCCTCTGCAGCTCCTCACTGGTAATTTCAGCATCGCTCTCTTCTGACACAGATGCCACTTGAACAACCTGTATATGATATTATATTACTAAAACTTTTTACTCTTCATTCAGCAGGACACATCATACCAGTAAGGGAAGAACAGTGAAAAGGAAATTTGAACAATGATGTTGAACTGTCACAGTTGCTGGGTCTTCCCATATGAAAGAACAATTAATTAGCACCTACGGTATGTTTGCTGGACAAGTTGCATGAAAATCCTTTACCATATAAAAACTATAATAAATCACTTAACTAGATGTGCAGCATTAGAGGTGCTATAGGCTGATCTGAGATGGGAGATTCTGCCACTAGTATAGTATAGCAGTCTTACATACATTTTGTCACCATTTACACTTCAATGTAGGTGAAGCTGCATACATTGAACAATGAGATCTGTGCCACTAGCTTGTCATTGTGATTATTTAAGAAGTGAATGTCCTCCTGGATGTAAAGGACATTATTATATTTAATGTTATGGCCTTGAAAACTGAACACTAGAACATGGTTTGTCCTAGAGAATTCCCATAAACCCATTAACCCGTACATTTCCACTGTCAAGCCTCATCGAGTTAAGGGGAGACCTATGTCTAAACCAAGTCAAAGAACAGGAAGCAGAGTTGAAGTGTCAGCTTGGGAGGTGTGCTTTTGTACATGCTTTTCCCATCATATGGTACTCTCCAGCCATCTAGACTGCTAACTGGTCCCTGTAAGTAGCATGTATTTTGTGCATCTCAGGAGGAATGTGTCTTCCTGAGAAACCACATATTGTTCAGGATATTTTAGAAAGCATTGTAAGTTTTCACTTACAAAAAATGCTGAATAATAAAACAAAATACATTTGGTAGATTACACACCAGTTGGGCGAATGTAGTAACTTTGATCCTCTTGAAAAGTTCATCCTTTTTATATCTGTAATCTAAAAAAAATAAGGACATTTTTTTAAAACAATACTACAACAAGCTACAAATAATAGCAGAAATGCAGGTTCAAGTATACAAATTATTTTTGTAAAATTGTGGCGATGCAAAGTGAGTTAGAGAGATTTCCTTTAAGGACATTTAAAGCATACTTGGAACGATTGTTGATGGCTTGGGCTTTACAAGTCTAAATGCATGTGTTCAATGAAAGTCCCTGTACAATGTCCATTCATACTGGTAAATCCAAATCACTGGATCTTCCATTTTTGCATTTTCAATATTCTAAAAGATTCTGTCAAAGCAACATTCAGAAGCGAGCCTGGCCCTGGGTTACTAGAACCAAATAAATATATAAATGATAATTATATAAATGACTGTGAAGAACATTATTCAGGAATGCATTTCAGTTTACTCCATCCTCTTTGTAACACCATCATTGCTGGATCACCAGGACTGGTATGCTGAAAGCTTGGAAAATACTATTACCTTCATTGAAAAGAACCCTACCATAAGAGCCATTCTAAATATCTGCATAGCTCAGTTTGGGAATATAAGTGGAGATCCATTAGTGTAGAAAGGTTGCCACATTGAAGAATGATGTTTTAAACAGCGAATAAAAGCCATTTATTGCACACTTCATCCTTTACTCATTTAGAACATGCATACAATCTAAAGCATTTTGCCGATTTTCCCCCTCTGCTAGTTAACCACTGCAACACTCCATAATCAATAAGCATGCATTCATTGAGATTATAAAACATATGCATCCATCCCCAACATGGGAGCCTATTAGATCAATAATATAACATTAGATGAAAAATCACTCAAAATTCTCAGACCGAGATTACCTGGTTCTGTCTGGCAAAGATCATCATCGGTGCTTTGAGACATTATTGATGCATTGAGTACATATAAAACCAGGCAAGGCAGAATCTGGTCTGCAAATAGAACCAACTCGGCAGGACGGTGAAACTGGAAAGAATGGCCTGGACCTTGTTCGGCATTCACTCATTATGCCTCGGCCAGGGACAGTCAGACCCATTGTGCTGCCTTTTATCAGATTTGTATACTTTCAGACATCATATTCCCTCTGTTGTTCTCATAAGACAGAATTACTGTACTAAGGGTTTGATTACACACAGATATGGGGTACCCTTACCAGGTGTTACAAAAGTAGCCATTCTAGTAGCCCTAGAAGCTTTAGAGTATACAGCACATGGGAAGAGACAATGCTCCTTGTGTGCTCAAGCCTCTTCTGCACAAGAGTATAAAAAGAAAAAGAAATGTGATGAGCACCAAGGGAATTTATTCAACAAAACAGTGATTGTCATGCTGCAACTATCAGGACAGTCAAGGAGAATGCAGGAATATTACTGAATATAATTCACAGAAATATTATAATAACCTAGAAAATTGGATTTCCAGCTAAATGTATGAAATATGGAAAATGTTGCATTTAGATTGTGGGAACATTTAACAGGATGCTGGCAGATGATCTGCAATCCAAGTCATCTTCTACTGACCAGCACATCATCTGAATTTAGAAGAACTTCAAATACTGATATGTAAATCTAAGACTATGCCCACAGACATCTGTGTATCAGCCTTTTCAATCTCAGCAATGGCATGTGTACATATTCAGAAAAAAAGCACACCATCACTACAACAAATGGTTGCTGGCTTTAAGGTAAACGTGTGTTTTAAAAAGCAACAGGTTCACTTTAAATCTGGTTCCTGCAGTAGCTTATATTTACCCTTCCTTTACTCCTCCACCACTGTTTGCTGCTGGGAGGAAGAAGAATCTATGTGCAAGCTCCAAGTTGGGTCTTACATAGGGCTTCAAGTCCACATAAGGTAAAGGTGCCTAAGCGGCCAATTGCCAACCATCAGCATGGTCACGTAGAAGGAATGAGAGCAAGTCACATGTTCCTCTATACCAGAAGCAGTAAGTATTCCTCTTTGTTGTTTGAGAGATTAAAAAAAAAAAAAACTTAAAAAAAATATGATGCTGCATGGGCATTCAAGTAAACCTGTTGCTTTGTTCTGCATGGGAAACACAGGGAAATTTTAATGTGAACAAACAAAAATAACAAAAGTGCTGCCCTAGTGGTGTTTTGACACAATGGAAAGGTTATAGTATAATATATTCCTCCATCCTAACATTGTAAAATGTTTTTTAAATTTTTAAGCATGTAGACTTCGAGTCATCAGCATAATACAGTGAAAATAACAATTTAATTTCATTGGATGTGATCATGGATACTTTGCAGTGCAGCATTTAACCTGAGGTTTTGAATTTCCGGTTGTGGCTGGGCCTTATTAATGCAGAACTGAGGATCTAAAAATTATGCATTGATATTCATGGCTGCAATTAGACATTATAAAGCAGAAGAGAGGGCGCAGTACATGGTGACATAATACAATCATTAAAACATTAAATCTAGAATGCTATTTTACATACTTCTCTTCATTTCTTCAATTCGTTCCATATACTTGGTCATGCTGCTACCTGGTAAGAGAGACAAGAAAACTGCTTAACCACTGAGTAACAAACCATTATTACTTTTCAGAATAGATAGATAGAGAGATAGAGAGCAGTGGCGTCACAAGGGGGTGCGGCCTGCACCCGGGTGACACCATTGCAGTGGTGACACCAAAATGACTTACAGTCATTTTGGTGTCACCCCCCTCTGAAAAGTCGGGCGCTGGGTCATGGACCGAACGCCCGACAGTATCAGGAGAGAGGAGGGGACCTGGCGGCATACCTTATTCCGGCCGTTGACTGACCCCTTCTCTCTCTGCCGGCGCCCATCACCAAGAAGGCCGCCATCAGGTATCAGAATACTTGTAAAGTATTGTAAAGCCAGTTACTCGCCTAACTCTTCTGTCGAGTCCTTTGCTGACAACGTTTAGAGAAAAGGAGAACTGGTAATTTGTCTATGCTGGCCAGTTTCCATCTTGTTGCCATCATCACTGACATTCCTTTTATTGGTCCTGAGAGGCACTTCTCAGTCAATAGGAAGTGTCCATGTCGCACAGGCAGTAATGCAGGCACCTTAAGAAGGACCCAACCTCCCATGTTCAGAAAGTGGGAGAGGACTTGGGAGCAGAACATCACGTGACTGCGAATTTAGGGTTTAGAGTAAAAGGGGCTTTTGTGTAAGTTTTTTTTTTTTCCATGCCAATGATTAGTTAAAGGCTGGTTGTGGGAGGGAGCCTGGAGTTCAGCTTTAAGTACTAATATCCTTTCTAAGAAGCAGGGCCACCATATGCTTTCAAACCAGCTTCAATTATGGGCAGGGCATACATCTGTATTGAAAGATATAACAACAACATGTATAATAAGGGAAATATTAGATGTTTCAATTTGATTCATCATCCCCGTACCTAAATCATATGTTATATGAATGTTGTAAGATTAGGACATGTTGGAATAGTTTTGAGTGGTTTGGTAAATTAAAGCTTATCTCCAGGAAAAAAAAGAACTGAAAGGTTAACTGCCAGTTCATGTGCAGGGGGATTTTGTAAAGGACATCTACTTACCTGATCCCCGCTCCCGCTGGCTTTAAAAGCAGACGCTGTTTCCTCCCCCTTCACTCCAGAGGCCTGCTGACGTCACAATGTACAATGCAGGGCATTATACACGAAGATGACGAGGGACAAGTCACATAGCAG
>NW_017306295.1:2145259-2180766 GCF_000935625.1 Nanorana parkeri | reverse complement strand
GATATTAATGAGCAGTTAACCCTTGCAATGCAGGGGAAGCCCCACATCGAAGGGAGTTTTTTTCCCCCCCAGAGATAGGCTTTAACTAAAAACGTTTTACTCCACTTCGAGAATATAGTGTTTCTGGACCTAATTCAAGGCCCGGCTAAGGATTTAATACAAATTTTGGTCCTGGTGGTCTTGAAAATGATACTCAGCAGGAGGCTAAAAAGAAGATCCACTTGGGTCATGGATCTACAGAGGCATTTGTCCCGTTATCTTATATCGGATTTCTGTGATTATATGTGTGCGAGAACTCTAACCTGTAACAGGAAGGATACTAAATGCTGGTGTAAATTCTGCAGACATATCCGCTTCAACAAAGAGTAGGGTTTTAATTTGGGATGCACCGAAATTTAAGCCGCCGAAACATATTGTCCAAAAAGGGTACTTTCTGTAAAATGCCGTAAGTACAATTTTTGGGCTGAAAACGCTGTGCTTCCTTAGTTTCTCTCCTCCCTGCTGGCCACTGCTATATGTCCCCTCTGACACAGAGCAGGGTAAGGTGGGGAGGAGAGAAACTGTTTAGGAGGCTGAACGGGGCGGGGAGGAGAGTGCTGTCAGAAGAGGCCGAGCTCTCGTCACGCACCGCCCGGCTCGACCTCCTGTGACGGGCATACCAGGATGGAGAGCGGTGCAGGTAGGAGACAGCTGTCAGCTGTCACAGGAGGCCGAGCCAGCGGTGCAGGGGAGAACTCAGTTGTCAGCCGTGTCACAGGCGGCTGAGCTATCCCCCCCCACACCGCGCTTAGCCTCCTGTGACAGCGAGTCAGGATGGAGAACGGGTTACAAGCGCTCAGTGCTTGTAAATAAATTTAGGACAAAGTATGTTTACAGCATCCCCAATTATGAATGAACAGGAAGTGTTCTACATCACTTCCTGTTCATTCATAATTTTGAACATGGTAACTTATGCTATCTCCAGTTTATAAATGGACAGGAGTACTCAGTATAGAGGCTTCCTGTTCATTCATAGCAAGGCCTGCAGAAGAAGTGTCCTCAATCTCGTTTTCTATTTCAAAAGGGTAACATCAGGGGGCTAGTTAGACCTTTGACATTTCCCCAGAGCCCACGACAGTAAAGAAAAAAAAAATTTAAAATTTAGAAAATAAAATAATTTTTGGTTTTCTAGAGGTGCATCGAAAATTCTATTCCGGTGCACCTCTAGTTTTAATAAGATACTACAAATTAAGTTATTGATGTTTTAAAGGGGAAGGAGTAATTGTTTGCTTGTTGGAAGTTTTGCTGTTTTCTGTATTATTTTTTAAATAAAAAAAATTAAAGGCTTAGTTTACCTTTCTGACCATGTTTCAAGTTCCACCCATATTTAGGGTCAAATATTTGGGGGATTGGGTTGCTGCTGAGCTGCTTGGTGGGGGCAGGGGTGGTGACTAATGCGGTAGGACAGGTGACTGTGTTAGAGCCGTGCTCGTCAGCGGCTCTCTCTCCGGTCCCCCCCCCCAGCTCATTGATGTCTCTGGTTCCCAGAAGCTCGGCGGGACGCCGGCCAGAGCGTCCCACTCAGCTCCATGGCAACTGATGATGTCAGTGAGCTAGGTGGGAATGGGAAGCCAGACAGAGTGGACAGAGCCACAGGTTACTAAGAGCTATTGTCCTCTGCCTCATTTTAGGGAAGGTCCCGTCCTTAATGGAATACAAGTTTGGTGATGTCACCACACCTTTAGTCCACTGACACTTCCTCCACTCCATGTTACTGAATGTCCGTACCTTGGTACAGACATGGACAGGAGGAAGAGTCTATAGGAGCCAGAGCATTGTACCCACGATCCACAGATTGTGGTTGGAATGCTTTACTGGCTCCTATTCAAAAAATAATACATGCAATTCTTTTAATTTTATGAAGTGTGCATTTATTTTTTGAAAGGTGGAACTTCCTTTTATTAAAAAAAAAAAGAATACAAGGACATATCAGAGTCAAAGCTTTGGACCTGGAGGGTTTTGTCATCTCTCAAGGTGCTCTGCAGTACTGTAAGATGACCTGAGATAAATGCAGAGAAGAGTCTCTTTATTAGTCAGTCATGCAAGCTCTGTCTAATGGCCTGTTTGTTGGAGCACACTAGCAACAGTAGCCAGCAACTTTTAATACACCGTCACCAGCGAACACACAGTGCCAAATAGTTTAACCTGTTTGATGACTGTGCAAAATAAATCTACTGGGCAGCACAGGACAAGTGTCACATTTTCCTGATTTTTTTCTATGCGTTTAAAATAAAATGCAGGATATGAGGACAACACAGAGCTGCTCTCACTGTGAAAGCCAGAGTTAAAGATATTTATAGTTTATTATTAAACAAGATATCACAGTTGCTGCTCACAAATAAGCCTTTGTGAGTATACTGATGACACTCCGTCCATTAGGGAGTATCATTATTACAAGGCAATGGTCCCAAGGTGCAGAGCATTCTCATAGTGGAAGCCCTACTTCTTTCTGTAGGTTGCAATTGGCTGTGCGAATTAAAGAGCCTGTTAAGAAAAGGGCTTGAGGCAGAGACCAGGTCCTTGCTGCAGATCAGTTAGGCTGGTTCCCCATCCTTTAGGCTAGGATTTAAAGCTGAATGCCATGCAGACAGCTAAACACATAGATGAGAGATTTCCCCCTGCTGCAGTTAAAAGGAGAACTATGAGGTGAGTGCTTTTCACTCACCTCATAGTTCTAGTCGGCCTGTGACAATGACACTGTCACAGGTCTCTGCCGTGACAGGGGAGGGGCTGGATTCCCCCCTCCCCGCTCCACTAGCGCTGACTGGCGGATCGGAGTGGGGCGGGTACAGCTGGCTCTGCCCCTAGATAGGCAGAGCCAGCCGTCACTCACGCAGCTGGGCGGATCCAGACATAATTGTCGGGATCCGCTTCAGCATCTCATACCTCTCTGTATACCGCAGTAGCTCGCGGTATACAGTGGCGTCTCAGTATACCGCCAGCTCTAGCTGGCGGTATACTGAGCTTAGGGTGATGGGAGGATGTTAGATTGTGTCCTCCCGTTACCCTAAGGAGAACTATGGGGAAAAGCCTTAACCCCATAGTTCTCCTTTAAGTTACACTTTCTGGTCCCTTCTTTAGCCTGTGACTGGACAGGGAAAGAAGAAGTAGCAGACCGATGAGCTCATCCCTCCTACCGCAGAACACCTGATAGACTCCTTGTATAACAACTCCCTTCCCCAGTCTAAGTTCTGCTGTACAACTGCAAAAATATTAAATCAAATTCAGATACTTTCATTTTATTGCATTTAAATCTAAACTCCAAGTTTTAGGGGTAAACATCATAACATTTTGTAAATGCAAGCAGTGCAAGTACCTGAAATTGACCCGTTCTCAAACTTTTGCAGTACAGCAGGGCTAGAGTGTGAGAGGTAGAGTCAGCACAATGAGCCAATCAGTTTATATGCTGACAAGGGGTGAGAGCAGAGTGAGCTCATCACTTTGCTGCTTCTCTTTTTACATTCCGGGCACAGGCTGGGGTGGGTCCAAGACAACCTGGGCTCAGAGTAGGTGGGCTGAATAGGGCTCCAAAATCTCATACGACTTCTCTTCCATAGTCCTAAATGGAGAAAGAGATAAATCGCTCATTCATGAGACTATTTGGCAATCTTTCTTCTTTTAAGTATACGGTACATGTACAGGGGTAAGCTCATCTCTCCAAGAGGACATGAATGGGTCGTATGCACAGGACTTTCATTATCAGGGGTTACCCTGTGGCCATAGAGGATGCCTGGAAACCAGGAAGGGTGGGCAGTAGGTATGGCGGTGTCGGGGTAAAGAAGAGTGATCCAACAGTGCTGGAGAAGGGCACACATGTAAGGCAAGTATGCACATTAGGGAAATAGCACCCCCTTCACACAGTGGTTTACTTCTACTATATTACTGGTAGAGCACTGTTTTTCAGTGTTGACAGAAATCACGATGGGATCTCCGTGACAGTTCAGCCAGACACAGTAAGGTTTGGTTTTTTTGCTGCATCTGCATCCATGGTACATTAAGCACTGGGCAACATTCATTCATGTTTAAATGAACAAAGATCACTCTTGACAAACCCTTGAAGAAGATGCCAATATGCAGCACAACCTGAACAACACTTAGGATCAACTTTCTCTTTGCATGCAGTATGATGTATTGTAGAGGAAGTCAGGCTGGCTAATACTTTCCATATAGTTCACATAGAGGACTGACCTGTATCAAGCCTTGACTTGACATGCTGGTACTTTGGATTCTGAGGAATTCTTTTCTTTAAAATCTGAAAGAGTATCAGATAATGAGTGGAAAAGGTTAAATGTTGCATATGGTAAAACACAAGTACTAAAAGAAGGCATTCAAAACAGTTGTATGCAGTTTAGAATATAAAATATAGTAGAACGTTCAATAATTTAAGGCTGTATCTGTACTATAAACCAGAGGTTGTATATGTACACTTGGCCAAAGGACAAAAATAAATGATTTGCATGGCTTTACTGATCATACTAAAATTAGGGAGAAAACCCTTATTTTTGGGATTTGTGATGTACCTTTTATTTTAAGAAGGCCCTTTACTATGCTTCGCATTGGTTTATCGAGGGATTTTGGTTCCTTTAAACCCACCTCACCATAACCTCTTTGTTTATACATTCCCTTTGCTTCCCATGCCCTGCTCTAAACGCGAAAAAACGATGACATGGAGTTTCCCCCTTTACATCTGTAGCCCCCATCACATCGGAATCCCCATCTTTTGCAAAAATTTGAAGGCACCCCTGACAAAGCCAGAAGGCACCCTGGTTGAGAAAGGTTCCGCTAAAGCAGCAGTCACCAACCTTTTTGGCAACCGGGGGCTGATTTCATGGAAGAAAATGTTTCCCCGCCCTATTCTATTATTATTACATTGTAATATTTAATGAAATAATTATACAACTCACTATAATGCAAAATCAGTGGGAGCCTTGAGCTTGTTTTCCTGCTCTCAGGCGGACAGTGCCGACTCTCACCAGGGGTCCAGAGAGTCTCAATAGTGGCTGCGGGCACAACAGACATGGCTCTCTAATCAGGCGGCTGCTCACTCCTCACTAGGGCCCCAAGAGGCACCAGCGAGCGGCCTTCTAATATGCCTGATTAGAGGGCCACCTCTGCCTAAATGTAGCCAGCCCGGATTGCCATCGGGCATAGCGAGGCAATCCGGGCCAGCCTGGCCTATTTGCAGGGGAGCCTGGTATCATAGACAACAGGGTAATCTTGGGATCATTAGGGGTCACTGAACCCGTCACTCAGTGATAGACATCCAGCACTTTTTGCCAGAACTCCTTGATCGGGGACAGCTCCACCAGATGTGAGTCATATGGCCCGAGGAGGTCAGACAACGCCAACAGGTGTCTGGTACTTGCGGGTAGTAACGGTGTAGCACTGCTGGGCATCTATACCATCTGGTTAGAATTTTCAGGTTCTTCTCGTGGGCTTTACTGGCGATGGAGAGGGAGTGTGAGAGAACGAAAGACCTCTCCCACTCGTCCTCACCAAAATCAGAAGAGGTTTGACCGACCTGCGCATGGCCAGTGTCAGACGGGAAAGATCCGACATCAGCTGTATCGTGGCCCCGTCGAAGTCAACTGGTCTCGACCGCCACACCCAACGTAGGATCTCCTCCTTAACGTTGTAGAAATGGACCCGGCACAGAACGTCTCTAGTGAAGTTTTGATGATCTATACCAGCGCCAGCAACCCGGTGTACTCGGTCCAGTTCAATAGGTTCAGTTGGGGGCTTCCCCAGTACGGAGTTAAGGATAGCGTTAACTGTAGCATGGAGATGTGGGCCCTGGGTGGCCTCAGGGATCCCCCTTAGCCGTATATTATTCCTGCGACTGCGGTTTTCCCCGTCCTCAACCCGAAGTTGTATTTGCTGGAGATGGGATCTATGGGCGGCCTGGGTGATTTCCATGGCATCAAGGCGGGCAGCATGCGAGGAAACAGTGGTAGACAGAGCAGAGACCCTGCTGTCACCATTGGCAACCTGCTGGCGTAGCTCGCACATCTCACCTCTAAGGGCGCCTTCCAACCTGGCTGTCCATGAGTCAAAATCAGCTCTAAATGCTGCAAGCAGGTCCCTGACTCCCTGACCCGGCCCCCCTCTGACTCCAGTAAGGCTGCGGGCATTGATGGACCTGGAGAGCTGTCCTGGGAGCTGGCAGGGGAGAGTGGGGCTTCCATAGCAGTCTGGGAGGTAGAGGGAGCTGGCTGAGCCGTCAGTTTGGAACGGGCCGCTTTAGCTGTGAGCTAACCGCTTCCCTGCGGGAGTGCTGGCGTCTGGTCCCCAGCGGCCTTCGGCTTGGCCGAAACTATAGGCGGCATGTCGCGGCCTGTCACTACGGGCGCAGGTCTCGGGCCACGGACGAAAAAGGAGGCGATGTCCCGGGTACCGGCGGATTCCGGAGCTGAAGGGGAAGGCAGCCGCGCGGACATCCACTGCGTGGAGAGGTCAGGTAATGAGATATTTACTTGAATCGAGCCCCGGGGTCGCAGAGCTCCATTCGGCACGTCTTTAGCACGCCATGCTCGGCCACGCCCCCATCTGCTCATTTATTTAATGCCTGCCTATATTTATATTACACAATCACATATTTTTAACCATTCTGTATCATATAAGCCCCAACAGATTGTAAAATGATGGTACCTTTTGTACACTGAAAAAGAATCCTAGTGAACTACAGATTGGAGAGATAACCCGTTCTAGAGTTTACTTCACCACAATGCATATTTTGCACTTATTAGTCGTTTGTATGCTACATACAATTCATACCTTCACACACCAGTGTATCAGCTGACAACCTCAGTGATCAATGTATATTTACAATGAAAGCTTTGTCACTTAAAGGCCACTACAAAACAAAAGCTGTATAAATAACCCAATGTCAAGTCACATCTAATGAAACTTGGAAAACATTGACTGACACCAATGCTATAGAGTTGTTAGCCTGAAATGTCAGAGGGTGAGCTGTTAATGCAAAATTACAATAGCAAAGGAACAATGAAATCAACATGCAATAAACTTTTAAAGCTGGCCATACATTTTTCCCTAATTCCCTCAGGGTCACCCTCCGGTGGGCTGCGTGGGATCTCAAGTGGGCTCTGCAAGGGGCATAACTAGAAGTCACAGGGCCCCATACAAAATTTTGCTATGGGGCGCTGTGATTTCTAATTACGTCCCTGGTCCCCTGGGAGATAAAGGTCTCCTAAAGTCCAATATTTTCAGCTCAATTCTATCTGTCTGCTCACAACATTCTGTCTACGGAGTATAAATTACCAGTATTAGAAACCTGTGTAATCCATAACAAAAACCTTCTTTTGTTTGCTCCCTTTTGGTCTCTCAAATATACTATTTAAATTGTTTTATTTTATCTGCGTGATAAGTGCAATAAAACCCTGCCAAGTATGTCGGAAAGTTGAAAAAAAAATGAATTCAAGACAAAAAGCACCAATAACAAATTTAAGTTGCGCGCACATATTAACCTAAATGAGTGTCGGGTGGACCTACGTGTCAAAACAACGATTACGCCACACGTTACATAACTAGGGCTGAAACAACTAAACGATTACATTGATTATAATCAATAATGAGAATTCTTGGCAATAATATTTTCTATATATATTTGCGGCGCTTGCTGATTTTACTGTCCTGAAGTTACTGTCTGAGAATTACCCCCCTCTGTTATTGAAAAGATGTTTGGGAGTTAAATATTACTTTAAAATTCCAGTGGCAGAAACTTTTTCATTGCACAGAGTTTGAGCAATGAGGAGGAGGGAAACCGTGACCCTCTCTCCTGTGGGGCTCTGCTCTGTTGAGTTTATTTGCTTTAAACTCACTACACGCTCCCTCAGTTAGGGGTCTGAGGGACCTCTAAAACTGGTTCACCAGGGAGGGGTCAATAACTTACCTCCCATGGGGTACAGGTAGGGTATGTAAGCCCCACCCCTACCTGGCTCCCCATCCTGGGCACCAGGGGTAAAAAGAGCCGTGGGCCTGTCAGTAGCGGACAGTACTGCTTTGGGAAGGGGACCCCCATTTTGTGGGAATAACCTTCCCAAAGCACTCACCTCCCTGCTCATACAAGCCTACATGGCTGGTGTGCCAGACTATGCTGTTTTGGGAGAGAGGGGTCAGATTGCTGCTCTGTGTCCCAGCAGGGAGGAGAGAAACTGTCGCAGGCGGCCAAGTGCTGCGGGAGGAGAGCGCTGTGAGCGGCTGGTGTCTCTCCTCCCTGCACCGCTCGCTCAGCCTCCTGTGACAGCGAGTCAGGATGGAGAGCAGTACAAGCAGTCAGTGATCGCTGAGTGTAAATAATTGAGGACAGAGAATGTTTACTATATCCTCAATTATGAATGAATGGGAAGTGATCTACATCTCCTGTTTATTAATAAATTGTGCTTATAGTAAACATACTCTGTCCTCATGTTATGAATGAACAGGAACACTCAGTGTAGAGGATTCCTGTTCATTTATAACAGGGGATGCAGAAAAAGAGATAGAGGTTCTCAATCTCTTTTTTGAAAGGGAAATATCAGGGGTCTTTTTAGGCCACTAAAATGTCCCCAAACCCCCTAAAAGTAAAGTAAAAAATAAAAATATTTGATAAAAAATTAAATAAAAATAAATATCAAAAAAATTAAAAAGTTTATATAAAATAAATAAAAATTGAATATTTAAAAGAAATTGAAAAAGTAAAAATAAAAAAAACATTTTTGATTTCGGCCTGACTTTTTTTATTTTGTCTTTGAAATTTTCATTCCGGTGCACCTCTAATAAAAATGAATCATTGAGTTTTAGTAAAAACAGGCAGAGGGAGTGTCAGGTGAATATTCAGGGAGATGAACATTCACACTACACTTATTAGGATAAATGTTACTGTAAAATAGGGTTTTTGTACTATGCTCAAATCTTTTTCTTGGAGTCCCCTGGACGGATTTCTTCCACCTTCGGTTATATTGCTGCCCACAGAAGAATTGGACTATGGGAAACAAAAAAAAAAACTGTAGGCCAGTCCAGGATACCCCCTGCTACTACTACTACCACTACCTGCATGCCTCAGTTTTGTATCAAAGCAGTACTAAGAGTATGATTATAAACATAGAAGGGGTGGGACCTGTGTCCCTCAACTGACTCCAAGAAAAGGATTTTACTGTGTGCACAAAAACCCTATTGACTTACTCATCTGGGGAAATCTTTCACCTTCAGGACATCCAAAATCAGTCCAACTGAGGGGCGGGTAACACAACAAACAGTAACAGGTCCAAGAAAAAAGAG
Organism: Nanorana parkeri; assembly: GCF_000935625.1. Taxonomy (NCBI): domain Eukaryota; kingdom Metazoa; phylum Chordata; class Amphibia; order Anura; family Dicroglossidae; genus Nanorana; species Nanorana parkeri. The sequence continues at coordinate 2,171,451 of NW_017306295.1, read as the reverse complement.
AACGGAAGAGCTGTCTGAAGGACCTATTGCCCGAAGCTGGCATCAGATGAGGCCTGAACACCCACCTGGCAGAACTTAGAAAATGCGTGGACAGAAGACCAAGTGGCAGCCTTCCATATCTTGGAAACAGTTGCTTGATGCCACAACCCATTCCAGTGGCAAGAAGTCAGTGTACCCTTATAGGGACCATCTGGGATGAGAGAATGTAAATTAGTCTTTCTGAAAGAAGCAGTGGCTGAGAGTGAGACTTACAGCCCCAACCACATCCAGACAATGGAGTAAAATTTCCAATTGCTGAACAAAGGAACGAAAGAATGATGTCCTGGTTGAGGTGAAAGGCAGAATAAGGCCATCAGACCCTCGCCTTACAGAGGTGATGGTTATATGGAATACCACGTTGTCATTGAGAGGAGAGAGAGGAATGCATCTAATGGGTTCGGTGAGTACAGAGAGAACCAGATTCAGACCCCCACAGGGGAGCTACATGGGACACTTCCTGTACAAAGGTCTTATTCAAGGAGTGAGAGGCTGAGGTAGAAAGGGCAGCTTCTGGCCGAGATGCAGTAACTCCCATGCACATGCGTGTGACTTACGGCATCAGGGCCTGGTCAGCTGAAGAATCGGAACCTGGAAGAAGAACTCCCCGGTCCAAGAAGATGGAGCAGCCTGCCAGGGAGGAGCGCAGCGCTGGAGGGCTGTTCCCTCCCCTCACTTTAACAATAATATATTATAAGCACGTTATGATTTTGGAACATCATTTTGTTTATCAATGTTTTAACTAATCTATTTTTATTTTATTTTTTAAGCATACGGTTGATTTTTATGTTCCACCATCCCATCATATTTACTATAGTTCTGATTCAAAGAGGATTTTTGTAATACAGGTAAACTAAATGGGTAATGAGAAGCAACGTCACCCACTTTTTATCATGGTATACTACAAACACTACAACATTTCAGTCTAGATGCCCCCATTCTTGAAATTCCCCACAGGGAACCAGATGATAGCCCCCTCTGGGCTCAGGGAATTTGTCTTGAAGGAAATCACATCTGCTGGACAAAAATAACTGGAATACAAACAGACGGGTTCCTGGAACAGACCCCCAGAGCTCCCAATATTACAACATGAGACTAAGCACCTGAGCAAAAACATTGGGCAGGGGAATTTACTAAAACTGGAGCAGTTGTGCATAGTAACCAATCAGCTTCGTCTTCAGTTTGTACAGTTAAAAGGGAAATATGGGGTAAGTGTTTTTGCCCATAGTTCTCCTAAGGGTCATGGGAGGACATAAACTAGCGTTCTCCCATCACCCAAAGCTCAGTATATCACGAGCTAAGCTCACGGTATACTGAGACCGCCGCAGCTGGGACGGATCCCGACATTACTGTTGAGATCCACCCAGCTGTGTGAGCAACAGCTGGCTCTGCCTATCTGGAGGCAGAGCCAGCTGTACCCGTCCCCTCCCCCGTCCTTTCCTCCAGTCAGCACTGGAGTATCGGAGAGGGGGGGGGGGGTGAATCCCTGCAGGGAGCCGTGACTCACAGTCACAGCAGGGACAGGATCAAGAAGCGAGCGACGGTATGTGTTCGCTCACTTCCCGATCTATTGAGCCGACGTGTGACAGTTTAATTGTCGAACTATGAGGATGAGTGATTTTCATAGTTCTCCTTTAAGCTTTAAAAACGAAAGCTAGAATCTGATTGGTTGTCGTGAACAGCTGCTCCATTCATAGTAAATTCCACTCATGCACTTATTATCTATCACTTTGCTGATCTAGAACTCACTGGATTACCTGATTGCTATAGACACATTTGCCTCTAGCACTCAGCAAATCCTACAGTCATTCATGTAGTGCACCGATCTCTCCATCATTTACCTAGCCTATATCAAGCACACATATAGCACTGCTCCCTACTTATTCTCTCAGTCAGCCATTCATACAAGCAGTAGATCCATATCACTGCGGTATATCCTGTGTGTACAATGTCTGCCAGCCTTTCCCTAAATAATTGGTTTCCAAACAAGACCTAGGAGCTTGTATCCCCTTAATTGTCAGCGCTCACCTCTGCGTCCCCGATATGCCTCCTGGCAGACATGACTAAGTCAGACACAAGCAGCCTCAATCACCAGCAAGCTCTATCTCTCTGCCGCCTCTGCTTCATCACCCCTCTACAACGTGTACGATGATTGGCTCCCTGTTCGCTTCCAGCCACTGAAAATCGGCCTTCCTTGGTGAGGAGGCGTGGCTCGCACGGCTAATGACAGTTCGCTGTGGTTGCTAAGCGACGGGGACGCCGTGGCCAGCCGGCTTTGTGGCTTTGCCTGTTCCCGCCTGTCTGCCCGGGGGCCGAATTTCTCCGCTGCCGTTTCCCGCATCAACTGGTCACTGATCAGAGAAGTAGAGTCCCATTGTTTTGTACAGACTCATAGCTGTGCAGCAGGCCATGGAATCCATGTCATTCAGCCCCCACGTCTGTGTTCACTGGATTAGCAAGGTCAGCAAGCAGTAGCGTGCAATCAAAATGGATCTTTCACATAGCTGACTAAAGTAACATGAAATATGAATGGTTGTTGTTTCAGAAGTATGCCACACAACATTAAAGTTTATCTCAAGCCATTTTGGGAGTTTAAGTGGATGATTGGTACCAGGTCGGATTTACTTTCTCTGCTGCCCCAATGCCAGGTTCCTGAATGCGCCCCCCTGTATGGAGGATGACATTGCCAAGATCACTTGTGCAAAACAAGTGGCGGCTTCCCTGCTGTACATTTAGCCCTGTTTGCCCAAAGCAGGGCTAAATGTAGAAAACGACTACCCGCCCGGGCGTCGGGAGATAGGAATTCCACCCCCCCCTGCTGCCCCTCTACTCCCTGCTGCCCCAAGGCCTGGCCTCTGTTGGCCCTGTGGGAAATCCGGCCTTGATTGTTACAAGTTATATTAGATGTTTATTTCTCTATGTAACCCCCATTGAGGAGGTTTGTATGTGACTCATTTCCCCCTAACGGGGGTGGCTGGTCTTCGTGCATACAATCAGAGCAGAGGGAGGTGGGTAGATGAAATGCATGCTGCATTTTTTTGCGATCGCACTGGACCATAACGCAGATATTGTTTTGCCACGTACAAAGAATGGGGGGGGGGGGGGGGGGGCGTGGCTGCAGTGCCATTGACCTGCATGCACCACCACACCCCCTCCCATCCCAGAACGCAGGGTGGAGTTTTGTGTGCGATACAGTGTGTTCCCGCAGCTAACCGCTCTGGAACGCACTGTAACTGGTGAGAACGAGCCCTAAAGGTAAGTGGTCATATCTCCCGTAATCCCACACACAAATATATTATAGGCACGTAATATGAATGTATTACAACTTGCACAACGGCATAAGAAGTCCCTATATGGAATACTGTGGTGGGTGTGCGTTTCTCGACGTGTTTCGCCTCCAAGGAGGCTTCTTCAGGAGAGTGGACATATGTTGCAGCCCAAAACTGTACCTATTCCTCAAAATAAATACATAAATATACATAAACATATACAATTATATGCACATGTTCATAACATATATGCCTGACGGAACCATTAAGATGCCAATGCTGCTTGCACCACTTGAACAGGAGGAAAGGGACCAAAAGGAGGGGGAGGTGATGTCTCAAATGGGGGACCACAGGTGGAAAGTAAGCATGTTGCATTCAGGAAGGTCTGGTAAGAAAAACATAGTAATGCCATAAATCACATGGGTAAATAGCCTCCTGCCAGATTCTAGCATGAAAAAAAAACCCTCCAAAAACCCCCCCAACATTGTACTCCAATGCAAGCTACTTTGCGTTTATAGTCCATTTCATGAAGCTCTTAACCTGAGATTCCTATTATAGCTAAAGCGTTCCTTGGTGGAGGTAGAGCTCCTACCCTCAACAAAGCCCCCCAAATCATAAACTATATATCCATAATGGTGGTGTTGTGGAAGAGGCACCATTGCACCCATTGATATGACCCACCCATTTGAATGAGATCCTAATAGGTTGGACTTGATGGACTAATGTCTTTATTCAACCTCAAATACTATGTAACTATGATACCCGTCTATAAATATGTACATAGGTAGCTAGATAGTCTTAAACTAACTGGCATATACTCACTCACACCACTGTGTTCCCATTACAACATGGTAGTGTGAACCAAGCCCGTACGTGACAAGGCAAATTGCCTTTTCTTGCGTTGGGGCTGCACTGGAAATAATGGCCAAGAAGCTTCAACGCATCTGGTGTGAATCGGCCCTAAAAGTTTAATACTACTGTAAACCCCCTCCTTGTCCAGGCCATTTTTTTCAGCGCTATGATACATTGATTGACAATTACATGCAACACTCAACCCAAATGGATTTTTTTTATCATTTTTATGAGGCACATTATTTTCAATATGCAAGGGAAAAATTCCGAACATTTTGAAAAAAAAAAAAGTTGTTTCCCTTACCTTCTATTATAAAAAACTTTGCAAGAAGTTATCTTTCCTTTAGACCAAAATGTATTCTGCTACATTTCTTTGATAAAAACCCAAATAAGTGGGTATTATTTAGTCTGTATGAAAGCTATCGAGTCTATAAACTATGGTATGTGTATATCTCTATTTTTCAGCTCTGAGGTTCTGACTGCTCATTTCATTTCTTGAGCCCCTAAAATGCCAGGACAGTAAACACCGCCAGAATGACCATTTTTTGGACTATAGACACCCTAAGGTATTTAGTAAAGAGGCATGATGCGTTATTTTAGGTTCTAATTTTTTGCCACAATTTTTTGGGTAAAATGAAGAAAGTAAATAAAATTTGATTTTTACTGCACAAAGTCTTCATTTTAACAAGTACATTCTCACACACAGCATGGACATGCTTACAATTATACCCCAAAACACATTCTGCTACTCCTCCTGAGTATACCACATGTGTGAGCAGGGCAGCACAACAGAAATGTTGGGGCCCTTTACACAGCTTTAGGCCTTGGCCCCACCCCCTGCACCACCTTCCCCTACCGCCGACACACTGAGCCAGTCACATCAGTCTCTGTACAGAGCAGCTTACACTCTAATGTTCCCCCACAGTCACACACTATTATTATTATACATTTATATAGCTCTGGCATATGCCACAGTGCTGTACAGAGAACACTGAGCCAGTCACATCAGTCTCTGTACAGAGCAGCTTACACTCTAATGTTCCCCCACAGTCACACACTATTATTATTATACATTTATATAGCTCTGGCATATGCCACAGTGCTGTACAGAGAACACTGAGCCAGTAACATCTAGGGCTGCAGCTAACGATTATTTTCAAAATTGATTAGTTAGCTAATTATTAAGTTTGATTAATCGGTTAATCGGATTAAAAAAAATGGCTGCAGTGATGGACTACTAGTTTTTATTGAGATTGTAGTCCATCACAGGAGCAAGCTTGGAGCGGTGGAAGTAAAAAAAAACAAAAGTGTGGTGTGCAATATAGTGAAATGGAAAGTATAAAATTATACGCAATCAATGCAGAATGGCACCGACGATAGATGACTGCAAATCCCAGCAATACATTATACAGCGCAATGCGGAATTCCACCAGCTATAGAGGAATACAATACAACACATCCCAGCAATAGTACATTATAGCTGGTGGTATTCGGCATTGCGCTGTATAATGTACTATTGCTGGGATCTGTAATCCTCTATAGCTGGTGGCATTCTGCATTGCGCTGTATAGAGGAATACAACATATCCCAGCAATAATACATTATACAGCGCAATGCAGAATAACACCAGCTATAGAGGAATACAACAAATCCCAGCAATACATACAGTGTATAATTTATTGGTGGGATTTGTATTCCTCTATAGCTGAGGGTACATAACGCTGTATAATATACATCACAATGTACCATCAGCTATAGAGCAATACAAATCCCGCTATCCCAGCAATACATTAATACAGCACCATGTGGGGGAAAGTGCAGGCTTACCTGAGCAGTCTTCCAGCAACTACAGAACAAAAGTAGCCACCCTCCAGAAGGAAGGATAGTGTCAGCACCAATTCAGAGATGATTTGAGGTTCTAGAGCCGAGCGATACACAAATAATATTTAGTTACGTTGATTGAATGCATTTTTAAGATTTTAGTTTAGTGTTGCTTTAAGTTAGGGAGCAGGAGCAGTCAGATGGTGACTGCCATCCGACCAATGGCTCTACCAGAATGCATCTCTTGCCTGTTAACAGTGGACACATGACCTTCAATCAGAGACACATTTGGCTTTTTATTGTACCATTTATGTGAAAATTATGTTTATGTAATTTTCCAGCTTTAGGAGATCACTGTTCAATATTTTGATCATATATTGAAAACAAAACTCTGTGATAATATTGTCTAAATACAAGAGGTATGTGCTTTCTTACATAAAGCTTGGTGTGCTTTGTGTATTTCTTCCATATCTGTGCAGTAATCCAATCTGAAACGTTGCCTCTTTACAGACCCTTTCTGTTATGAAGACCAGTCATTGCTGCTCTCTCTCCTTGTGCAGGGTAAGTGGTCTTGTACCCTTCCCCTCCTGTAGTTATTATTATTATTATACAGGATTTATATAGCGCCAACAGTTTGCGCATTGCTTTACAATATAAGGAAAACATTACAATCACAATACAATTCAAGACAAGATGGTAAGGAGGGCCCTGCCCCTGAGGGCTTACAATCTAAAAGGGAGGGGCAAGTGATACATGAGGAGTTAGCTGTGTGGGGATGATTGTTTGAGAAAGTGATTGTTCAGTGTTTAGGTTGAGGTGGGATAGGCTTCCCTGAAGAGATGAGTCTTAAGGGATCGCCTAAAGGCAGTCAGTGTGGGAGATAGACGGACAGGTTGGGGTAGAGAGTTCCATAGAATGGGAGAGACTCTAGTTTTCTGCAGACAGCCTGCAATTGGTGGAGTCTGCTGGGTCCCTTCCAGGGGCGTAACTAGAAATCCCAGGGCCCCATAGCACCATAGCAAAAAAATTTAAGCCCCCCCCCCACAACGAAACCCCGCCCCCATTTTAATAGAAATATGCTAATCAGCACGTTATTGAGCATTTTTAATTGTGTCTCAGCTCTGAAACGCGAATAAAAACAGCCAAAAATGCTCTTTCAAAAATCACGCGGAAACCACGGTGAAACGCTTCCGCCCTGGTGTGAATGGCGCCTGAATGAGGCCTAACACTTTACTTTAATACTGCCACACCATGAGAGGCTGAGGAAAGGGGGATTATAAAAAATTAAGGAACGCTAAACTGTAAATAGGCGCTTTATGTTATAAATGGTTTTTGTGCTGTGTTTGTGTTGTGATAAAATGATACAGGCGTATATATAATATTTTTAAAAATGTACACATTTTTAATTTATTTTTTAATTATTATTTATTATTATTTGACTATTGTGGGGCTTCAGGGAAATATTAGGAACCCCTGACATTTCCCTTTTGAAATAGAAAAAGAAATTGAGGACACAGAGTCCTAAACGTCTTTTTCTGCAGCCTCAGTGAATGGGAAGCACTCAGTACAGAGGCTGAGTGCTCTAGTAGGGACAAGAGTATTAGTTTACATAGGCTGCCAACAAACATGAAGGAAATGTTGCGTTTTCCAATTAGAAGCCCAGCATTCTTTCAAAACTGAGTGTCTTGGACACACCTAAAAATTAAAATATATCTAAAATTGAAACTTTTTGTTTTTCCTTTTTTTGAAAGAGCAAGGATTGGCTAAAAAGGCAAAGTTTTTTTTGCCATTTGTGCCCCATTAATGAGATTTCCCTTAAATTATTGTGCTATAGACACAAAAGGAAAAACTTTAAAACAGAGGGAAGCCTCCTCTCAGACAGTCCAGATTGGAAGATTTTCCCTCTATTCGTGTTTCGATGACAACTGAAAATTTTTGATTTTCTCTTAATTTAAGTCACAGTTAAAATGGTCACCAGGACAAATAGAGAGTATAATAGCAATACAAACCTGGCAGAGTTGCTGAACCTTCCCCTCTCTTTCCAAAGCTAAAGTCATGTTTTGGGTTTAGATGTACTTGAATATTTATTTGTAACATAAAGACTGTATGTGTTTATTTGTACACAAAAACTGTTTAAATACTTGTAAGCTAAAAAAAACGAAAAAGTAGCCAAACACCGATATAGTTTACATTTAAAATGAAGGCAAATGCAAGTCATTTCAGGATGGCAATGAATTTTTATTGCATCAACTATATTATAGTTTAATAGGGATTGTCACGGGTGTGCTCAATAAGCTTGGTAAGGGCCAGCCAGGTCTCCTGAGCAGTGGGAATAATTTGGTTAGCTGGAAGAGCAAAGCCATAACGACCAGTGTCACGCAGCTCAAAGCTGTAGGAGTGCTTGATACCCCGGTTGTAGGTCCAGTCAATGGTCCCACCACTGGCTTGGTCTGCAAGAAAAAAAAAACATAATTGCTGATGGCGCTGGAGAAAGCTGAAGGATTTTGCAGGTTGAATTTGAAAGGGATTCTTTGGCATTTTGCTAACTGCCATGGAAGTGCTATTAAGTGTATTAAGAAAGTACTTACAAATGGTGCTGATGATGCTTCCATAGGTATATGAGGTGCCATAGAGGGAGGCCAAAGCATTAATTGCGTTTCTAGACACGGTGTTCTGTGTAGAAAACAAGGCAAACATTTTTCAGTGATTGTTTCTAGACATTCTGCTTCTAGAGACAACTTTTGCAGAAAAAAATGGGTTAACTGTAAGTAAAATAATACATAGAAAAGTAAGAAAAGCTCATTGAGCATACCAATTCAGCTTGGTTAGGGATGGTAGCAGTGGTATATCCATAGGGATAGAGGAGCATCTGAGAATAGCTGTGGATTGAAACAAATCCCTTGATGTTACCATGACTGTTCACAAAGTCCACAATAGCCTTGACTTCGGGTTCAGAATGGGCAGCACGTCCTCTGTAGGTCTCAGTGCAAGGGTTGTTGCTGGATCCGCCACCTGGTGAACAATTCAGCAATTTTAATGTTATTGAGCCTCTAGAAGTGTATTTTGTTAAACTATTATATGCTTATGTGGATGTTTAAAGCCCAAGTCCAACCAATACATTGGAAAGTTGACAGGTGAAGAGGAAGTAAAAAAAATATCTGCAACAGAAGCATGGCCTTTGTCAGGTCTTTATTACTTTCTGTGTTTCCATTAAGGAGCTATCCCCTCATGACCTGTTCTGGGACAGGAAAAAGTGAACTTTCTCCACAGAAACCAACCAAAACTAAACCAAGGTTCTAACCTTTCTCCACACTATCCAAAACTGAAAAAGAAGATTTAGACTGGAGTTTGGCATTTAATGAGATTAAGTCTTTGCATGCACTATTGAGTTTGGATTTACAGACTCTAGACTTAATCTGGACTGTAGTGTTTAAACAACCAGGTGCAGGCAGCAGAGATGTGGAGGGTAATTTATCAAAACTGGAGCAGACAGAATCTGGAGCAGATGCCAAGAAAACCAATAAGCTGGTCTCTTCAGTTTACTCCCCCCCCCCCCCCCCCCCATGGTCCTTTTGGATGCACATTGCAATGAAATGCCTTAAACTGAATGTCGATGCCATGCTGTAAGCAAAATTAACTACCCCGAAAAATATAATTTACATTCATAAGGGAATTTAGGAATTTATCTTTTGACACATCAAGTCCTTTCCTTTCTGCCGCTAGCTTCAGTGTTCTTGTGAAGATTAAATTATTCACAGGCTATGACATGGAAAACCAGCAATTTTTACCTCCAAAGCCAGCATCCCAGTTTCTGTTGGGGTCAGTTCCTACGCAGGTAGAGCCAGTGTTGGGAGATCTGGTCTTACGCCACATACGGTCCTGTAACAATAAGGATCAATTATTTAATATGTAAATGCTAATGTTTTTGCTGATTATATAAATCCAACAAATACACCATAATTATGGTAATATGCTGGAAAACATAAAAGAGCACACAGCATAATTACCCTTGTGTGGGTGTAAACATAGCCATCAGGGTTGGTGACAATTTCCAGGTAGATATCCAATTTGTTCAGGGTGGCTGTGAGAGAGGCATCCTTGCCATAATCTGAGACAATCTGTGTAAGAAGATACACAAAGGAAAATCATTGTATAATTTATTCTTTTCAAGCATTACTTTTATTGGACTTTCAGTTATGTTTATAGCTTCCATATTTTTCAAATCCCTCAATAGTTTATGCATTTCATTATGAAAGAATGTCATACGAAAACATGCTCCTCTTTTTACATTGTTGATATGTTTGCCTAAAATTTCTCATATGTTAGCTTAAAATGAACCTGTTATGAGAGAAATACCTGGGCTGCCATTCCTGACCACTGTTCTGAAACAGTTGGTTGCCTGGCTGTTGCCAGACTATCTTTGTTTTATACCCCAAAAATGTGTGCTGTAATGATACACTAATCTAATCCAGACTAAGAAATATATGAATTATGGTTATTTACCTTTTTGGCAGTCCAGACTCCAGTGGCTTGAGTGACCCATTCACGGGAATGAATTCCAAAATCAATCCAGAAAGCTGGGCGGTTGGCTCCAGTACTGAACTGAAAAGGAAAGGCAACACATTTGTGTTAAAATTATTTCAAAGCACAGGTAATCTTGCAAATGTTAGTTAATTGTCATAAGAAGTACCAAAAAGTACCACAGTATGATCCATTTCATGATAATGTGAATCAGATCTGTTGACTATTGAAATACAGGAGCATCTAATAGAAATCTGTTCTGTATTACTGTGTTCTTTGTGCACTGATTCTTAAAAAGTCAGTCCACCTAAAACTCCTTTTCCATGTTTTGGTTGATGCTGGAGAGATAAAGCACCTAGCAGCTAGTTACTTGTATCTTGGAGATTTTGGGAGGGAGACCTCCAAGGCTAGTTCCCAGTCCTGCAAGGCAGTTGTAACCAATCTGAGGGGGTCTCGCTCTGTGTTCTGGGTGCTTCATGTATTTTGAGTTATATAAAATGTGGATGTAAAGTTGACAACTTTTTCAATAATCGATTATAATCGATTATGTCGATTAGTTGTTGCAGCCCTAGAAATCATCCAGAAGTCCACATCAAGTAAGGACAAAGCCTGGAATTTTGGCCAGGCACATAATACCACTGTGGGATTTCCAAGAGCTATTAGAAACCCGGGGTGTGGCTTATCTCACCAGGTTCCAACTGTAAACAGAAGTAAACCTGTGGGTGGAAAGACTCTTTAAATGTGTGTTTTAGCTTACCTTTAATCTATATTGTGAGAGTACTACAGTCACTGACTGTACTATACAAGGATATTTGAGAACATTAACTTCAACAGGAACAACACGATTTGCTATGTACTTTTGCATACATTCATTTTGCAAAAACTATATATCACTCACCTTGAGGACATTGAGTGGGCGACCTTCATAGCTGCTGCCGATCCGAATTTTGCTCACCAAGTTAGGGTTTTCAGCCACCAATGTGTCAATAAAGTTGTTAATCTAAAGGAACATATAATTGCTTTGTAAGCTTTTCAAAAACATAGTCATTTGGTAGTTCAGAGTGAGTGGCAAACTACGATTAATGAAGACCGTTGTCTATGTACGGTCGGGTACAGACCAGAGAGAAAGGTCACCAAGCCTATATAATACAATATCATTTAGAGGTATGATTTTGCAAGAAGATGACCATTCGGTGGGTTACAAAGACTATATTTAACTATGCAAAGCTAATTTTTTTAACCAAATGAAACATAGTCATACCGAATCAAATGTATGGTAGGCAGCATAGTTAAAGGTGTCAGTGGAACGGGAATTTTCCACGGCACGACTCCTCTTCATTTCTCTTTCTTCTGCATTTAGAAAATACTGTTATAATATAAAAAAAGTATATATATATATATACGGAATGTTAAAAATACAAGTAAAATAATCAGTTATTTAAAGTAAATAAATATATAGCACTAGACAAAATAAATAAAAAATGCCTCTTCATTAACAAAAGCATGTAAAAGCATAATTCTTGATTGCACTTGGGCTTATTATGTGCAGTAAATGCAGCAGCAAGCACTTTTGAATCTGCAGATTTGAAAAAAAAGCAAAAAAACAGCACTATAACTGTTTCTTGGGTTTAAAGTAGACATTGCAGCTACTGTGCTCCCACCGCCTCCTTTCAGCTAGATCCTGGGGAACAATACAATTGTCAATAACTTGACAATAATAAATAATTTATATATTTCACAGCGGGTCTGAGAACTAGGAACACACATACTTGTGCATTCCTAGTTCTCTGCAGCAGGGTTAATAATGTTCACACAGCAAGGGGCATTTTACATTTGAATTTGAAAAAGTCATTTTGTGGTCACAAAGAAGTTGTTTATTGTGGCATCAGGCACCTGCAAGTCCTGGATCATGACACTGTACTTGATGTTGTTGGACTCCAGGTAGACCTTGACATCCTGGAGGTTGTAGAATGGCACACGGATGTCAATGAATCTGTTGGGCTTTGAGGGCTCCATCCAGAAGTCAACCTGCAAGAGGAAGTATATAGGATTAAATAGCATAGACTCTTGTCAATTAGTTGATTGATATAGCAAACGATTAAAAAAAAAAAAATCATGGAATTACCTGCAGGTTCTCAAAGTTTTCCAAGTCCCGGACCAGGTTTACTTCACCTTCACTGACCGGGAGGATTCTCAGGACTTGCTGTCTGAAAGCACATTAATAGATAATGTTAATGGCACATTCACACCAGTGTTTAATCAAATTTGATTTTTAACTCTACGTTAATTCCAATAGTGCTGTTTAAAGTGTGTGTGTGTAGGGAGAAATAATGATCTCTGCCGAATCTCAATTTCAAACCTCTCTTATAATATTCAGTTTGATATATTGCTGAATGAAACATATTATGAACTGTAGCTCAATATGTAAGACTGTTTAGTAAATATGGTATAAGATAAGGCGCTACCAGAAGTAAGTGATATGACAATTGAAGTGAGAAGTTTAAAAATATTGCACTATACAATTACAGCTTACATGTATTTTATATTATGGGTTGGTATGAAGCATGGTTTAATACCATAAAACATCTATAAGTTAGAGAACTATGGGGCTTTTTTGTCCATAGTTCTCATTAGGGTCACAGGAAGACATATACTATTGTCCTCCGGTGACCCAAAACTCAGCATATAGCAGGCTATTGCCCGCTAGATGCTGAGAGCCAGGGATGGATTGCCCGCAATACTGTCGAGATCCACCCCGCTGGCTGATTGACCGGTTGTTACTCCTGATAAGTTGCCAGCCGTCATTTTAAGATAATTTAATGAAGTCTAATGGAGAGACAAATCGACATTTTAAGGGGTTTTAGACTTATGTATCTTGGACACCTGCTATGTAAGCTTGTGTAACAGTCTAATGTTGAGGTAAAGCTATATGATTGGATGTTTAATAAACTGACCAGCTGTAAGTATAATCTTTATCTTGATGTATAAGATGTATAAAGCTATATAAGTTGTATGAGTTAAGGTGGAGTTGAAATTGGCCTGCAAGACATCATGTAAATCGCTCCCCACACACATATGTCAAGTAAACCCTGATTTGGAGCTACTCACAGACGTTGCTTCTTCATTTCTTTAAATTCTCCTATTCAAGTGTATCTAAGCCAAAATGTTTATTTTAGTTTTGGATAGAATGTTGAGGGTTTATTACCATTGTCAGGTTTTCATTGCTGTCTGTGTGCCTATTAGGGAGATACACATTCACAAATTCTCCTGGCAACCACCTTCACCAGAACGGAAAGTGAGGGAGAAACCAAAATTTTAAGTTGCCTCCAGAACAGGGATAGAGGGGAAGTCTCCCAATGGGAACACTTGTTTTGGGTTTTTAAAGGGGTTTTCTTCACATTAGAGAAATCGTCTCTCACTTCAATTTGTCCCTAGGATGTTGTTCCAGGAACGGAGGTAAAAGATATTTTAAAAAACAATGGCTACATTTACAAAGCTACAAGTATATATTAGGTTTGATACACACACATACATGTGTATATACAGTATATATATATATATAATTTTTGTTGTCTTTTACTGAATGTATTGAAGGAAACCTCGATTGTAAGAAATACAAGGGACTGACATTGCTGACCTCCTTGTGAAAATGTTATCTTCCTGGCTGTTTCTGGCTACAATACTTTCCAGAACAAGCATACAGCAAGTGAAGTTAGGACGCCGAGTCTCCGTGCATTTACAACAGCTTAGAAAATACTAAAGCTATTGATAGTCTGAAAATAAAAATTTCTAGAAGGATAGTTGAAGAATGGCAACCTACTACACAGTTCCCTTGGTATAGATCCTTTAAAGTGCAATGCTGATCAAATGGGTATATGCATTTGAGATGTGTTCTGAATTTGTGATTCTGTTCAGCTATTCTTGTGATTAACACAGTTCTGCCACATTGCAAAGTCAGGATGGTGACTCTACCATTTACTATCTAAGTTGTGCAGGTTTGTGAGTCCCTGATTGCCTGATGGCACATGAAAAATCAACATATTGCTGAGGTCTTCATTGTGTTCTCTTACTTTAGTCAGCTGTCTAGACACCTAACCCAACTCCCAGATCCTGAAAACATGGTAGATTGGCAGAATTGTGCACTGCAATAGTACCAGACTGGCTCACCGTTCATAACTTTCCACCCACGGTCCCATCTTTAAAATCCATCTCTTGAACACATACTAAAAGACAGATTTGTGTATTACTGTAGAGTTCTGTTTGTTTTAGTGTCTTAGTGTCAAAGTCTACTGTCTCCCTACAGTCAGCTGTTTACCATCGTAAAAAGAAAAAAAAAAAACCTGTAAGGGGAATATTACAGTTAATGAAGGGCCTGTGTACTTTGGCTTTTGTGTGCATCAGACCCGCTTCTCTCTCCATACAAGTCTACAAGAATGCAAACACAGCTTAAAACAGGTCAGATGCACCTGCCAATGAATTCTGAATGATGTCAGAAGCTTCTCCAACTAAAGTCAAAAGCATACTACATTTGACAATTAACATAAGCCCAAGGCCCTCAACACAGGCAATATAACACATTAGATATATAAGAGCTATGAAAGCAAAATAGGTTTTATTTGAACATTGCATTCTACATACCCACTGAAATCCCCGGCGCTGTAGACAGCAGCCACCAAGGCAAGTAATACCAGTACACCCTTCATCTTGCAATCGTTAGAATTTTTACTATTCAGGTCAGTATATATATACTGTTTACTGTTCAGTGACTGCACTGTGCCGCCCAACTTTCTGCTACTGGCTGTAGAACACCTGACTTTATTCCCACACATACCTGATTAACATAGTGGGAACATAGCACCTGTTAACCATGTGCTATATTTAAGTTCTATTTTATCAGGAGTCCTTCTTCACTATTGTTTTTTTTTTCTTTTGCAGTACTATGGATTACTTAAAGTAGCATGATCAAATAAACTATTTGGTATTTCATCATAAGTCAAATGTGATGAAGGATAGATATTGAATTCATTCTGATGTAACTGCTTCATGAATTTGAGATTTGTAAACCATGCCAGAAAATTAAGATATTGTCTTCGCAACAATACTATTCAAGTATTTGTGGGGTGGTAATGTTCAAAAAGATCTCTAAAAATCATTATACCGTCTCACCAACCAAGAAACAGGTTGGCATATCATGGAGGACAATATACTCCTCTAGCTGTTCCCAACACTTAAACATAGAAAGTATGGCAAAAAAATGTTTTATATAAAATAGTATCGAGCTGTATCCAAGTTAGATTCCATCTGTAAAAAGTACTTACTGTATGGCCAGAAAGCTTATCTCATGTGGTACATTAGTGTATAAAGATTCTACAATGTGAGTTGTTATTTTCTAATCTGGGGACATAGTAAACCCATCTAATACTGTATGTTGAGTAAATGTGATGTGTCTTTTTATGTGATAGAAAGCTGACATGGCTTTGTAAAAATCAAATCTACAAGGCTTTTCCAGGAGGCCTTCAATTCCTGCCACCGTAGGCCATATCCGTGAAATTGATTTATTTTAGTGCAAATTATATATAAAATGTTTGTATGGTGACAAAAGCACTTTTCTGGCATTATTATGTTCAGTTCCTGGCTTTTTATAGAAAATATATAAATTTGCAGTTAATGCAGAATGGAGTGAATTTTAATACATATAGTGACTTTGTTTTTTTCCAGGATGGACTGATTAGGGATCATTTGAAATGTGCAAAAAATATATATGTGCTGCACATAGCTTACTATGTATGGGAGAAAGCATTTATAAAAATACGGTGAATTTGTACACATTCATTCTATTTTGGAAACAAGCATTTTCATGGTTTATTAGTGTATCTAACTTACATTGTGTAGCTGTTTGCCAAGGTGGAGAAATAATTACCAGATGAAAACCTCTTAAGGTCTACGTATAATAAGGCATGCTGTACTAGACCTTATGCTGAGATAGACCTTTTCTTTAACTAAATGTGTTCTAGGCCACACTGGGGAGGGTGTATGTTCCAGTAGGAGCACACAGAATTGCATGGAAGTCTGCACATAAATGCCAATATAAGTGTTCAGCTATGCCATCTAGCATGTCTGCTTGGAGCCACATTCAGTGAAAGTGGAATTTTAGCAATAAATATGTGCACTGTTTGCATCCAAGCCATTTAGGGTGGTTTGATTTCCTACCCCACAAGTGAAGCATCTCCTCTTGTTGCTCAGGTAAGTTATCAATGACACCAATTGACTTTTTAGGTTGCTGTAAGGATAAGGATGGCATTCTCCCCACTAACCAGTGGTGTAAGGGGAATTATTTTCACTAACCGCCAATGTAAAAAGCATTTTTTTCACCAGTAATGTAACATCCTTCTGTTCACCGACTACCAATGTAAGGGGCCCTTCCCCAGGACAGAGAAGAGATGTAAAAGGCTACTGGGGACTCAGTTAAGTCAGTTAACTTGCACGTGTCTCTTTTAGATCCTCTGACAGTATATGGTAAGCATGCATATGTTTACCAGAATGTATGCTGTCTCAATGCTTCTAAATTCCAACCCTGATCTGAAAACAGACCTGGGAACACTGTGTGCAGACCACACAAGCCTCTACCCGATCCACAATATTTCCAAAAACAGCCAACAGTCGCCCAACCGGCGCCAAACTTTATTGCAGTAATTATGAGTTCATGTTGCATTAATGCAAGTCAGTGGAGCCCAGGGGAGAAGAGCCTGCGGGGACTGATCTAGCAGCCAGACTGAAATACGGTTTAGGTGAGTACATTTTCTTTATTTGCTCCAACAGACCAAAACAAGCTATTGCTTTTGCGGTGTAGGGGAAGCCCCACTGCAAGGGTTAGTTTTTTAAAAACCTGGAGTTCTTTATCAGAGAGAAGGGATCACCCCCTCTTATTGGGGGATTGACTGTTTCAATGATTTGAACTCTAAAGGATTCTATTACACCTTCATGACAATGTATACAATGTTTAGCTACATTAGTATTTTTATTTGTATGGGTATTAGAGAGGTGATCTCTAACCCGATCACATACAGGGTTATTCACAAAGGGGTGAAGAGTTTGGAGAAGGCAGGAGAAGTGAACAATCTGTGACAAAATATCTGATTTGGAAAAATTCTCCAATTCCGCTCACTTTCCAGTTCAGCTATGTTGTCCTAGATTGTTCACTTCTCCTGCCTTCTCCAAACTCTTCATCCTTTTGTGAATAACTCTGATAGTCTTCTAGTTGTTCTCCCAACATATTGTTTCTTGCAAAGCGTGTAAAATATCACATATACTACATATCTTGTTTGGCAGTTAACTATTTTTTTTTTTATATTTCAAATGATTACCTGTGATGTAAGATATGGTCCTGTGGGAATCACCTGACAGGAAAACTTAGATGAACCGCATCTGAACACACCTGTTGTATTCACCCACCTTTTCTTCTTTCCCTTTGATTTATATAAACTGCGAGATAAGGTGTTACCTAACATATGGGCTCTCCTAGCTACAATATCACCTCTCTCAGGTCAGAATCTCAATAAAAACATCAGCAAATATCTGCATACAATCTTTTTAAGTTCTTCAAATTCCAAAGTATACTGTTGTAGCCCCTATTTACATGTGTGATAAGTGACTAACTAATATTCTAATTGTAAATAGTTAACTGACCTTTACAACGTCTATGATTCAGAGACTTGTGGGGATTGCAGTGCAGAAACTTGGACATGCCGTGCTGTAGGAGAGCGTGGAGACTGCAATTCCCAGAAGGCTGTGTGTTTTGAACAGGAGGAGGATTCTGGGCTGTGGCTGCTGAGCGCGCAGACTGGGAAAACCCTGTGAAAGAGACAGATGTGAGTGGCTGCCGCTGACGCAGAGGGACCACATATTCTGTGTGAACACTGTTTATGTGAGTGTAAGCAGACTGAAGGGCCTCTAGAGAAAGAGAGAGCCCTCCCTCTGGTCTGCTGCGCTCAGTGTTGCAAGGACGATTGCTCCAGTGGGACATCGCATCACAGCTACAGCGGGGACATCGCAGCCTAGACGAACATACGAGCCGGTATAGTGAGGAATTTCCGGAAGGCCTAGCAATCGGCAGGAGGCCTGAAGACATTTAAGGGGAGAGAGTTCCCAGCGGCTTTCTATGACCAGAGACTACCTCCAAAGGAATCGCAGATGACCTCAGGACCAACAAAGTGTTGGCTGGAGAGAAAGGGGAGGGCGTGATGGGCCTTTGGCCCATTTGTGTTATTTCCGCAATTCACCTCATCAGCACAGTATGGGCCCCAACGATGGCTAGCCTAGACTATTGCTACTGGCCAGTAGTATAGAGAGTTGTATACAAATTGGGACTGACACATTAGCAATCAAGTGCTCAAAATTAAAGATAGCTTCTGAGATAGTTCAGTACTGCATACTTCAGTATATAGATTACGCCACGGTTGCTTGGCGTCTGAATACTTGATGTATACTGTTGATTATTGCTCTTCCAATTGTTATAACCTATGTAATGCTTGATAAGATCTATATATTTGCTGAGTAAAACTGATTACAAAACTCCCTAAGGTGTGTTGGTGTGCTGTGGATCCTATTTGGGGCGGTACATTTTGGCTTGGGGACAGAAATGCCCGGGTTATTCTGGCAGCTTCTTCGTGGGGTGAGCACTACACTGTGTAGCAAAAATAATTGACTGAGGATGAGCCTGACTTCTCAGGAGATCTTCTCCCTTAAAGGAGAATTATGAGGTGAGTGATTTTCACTCAGCCTCATAATCTGAGCAGACATGTGACAATTAAACTGTCACAGGTCGGCTCAGTAGATCGGGAAGTGAGCGAACACATACCGTCGCTCACTTCTCGATCTATCCCTGCAGAGAGCCGTGACTGTCACTCATGGATCCCTGCATGGATTCCCTCCCTCCCCTGTCCGATCCTCCAGCGCTGACTGGCGGAACGGACGGGGAGGGGGCGGGCACAGCTGGCTCTGCCTCTGGATAGGCAGAGCCAGCTGTCAATCCCGCAGCTGGGTGGATCTCGACAGCAATGTGTTCTCCTGTGACCCTCAGGAGAACTATGGAGAAAAGCCCTAACCCCATAGTTCTCCTTTAATGTAGTTAGCATGATTATAAGCTCTGGTAACGGTCAATTTGTTGTATTCTCGTTCCAGGAACCTCCTCTGCATTGCTCTCTCTCAAAATCACTCATGTGAGAGCAATTACGTCTAGCTCTTATAAACTGGACCTTAGCTATAGCCCCCATAACATGATCAGGATGACAACTGTCTGCCCGGAGAAGAGAATTTCTGGAAGTTGATTTTACATAAGTTTGAACATAAATACTATTTGTGATACCACAACGATTTAGACTGAGATCCAGGTAATTCATATGCTGAACCTACTCATTATTATTCAAAATTTTAAACGGATCAATCATGTTGTACCATAAAAATTAGGTAATCTAGGTACCTTGAGAAGAACTTAATCTGACTTCTATACAGCCCTTCATCTCCAAAAATGTGGTCTTCTTCCCACCAGCCCATATACAGGTTGGCATATGTGGGAGCAAATTTTGCATGCATGGAAGCACCACATTTCTGGAAATAATATACATTGTCAGACAGAAAATTATTTTGCTTCAGCAAGAATGATATAGCTTCAAGACAAAAATCTTCTAAATCTATTGAGTATAATTCAGTATGATTATCCAAATGACACAACATCACAGACTAAACATTTACTAGAAACACCCCCCTCTTTTCTTTGTAATATGCGCTAATGTTATCTCATCACTAATTATTTTATGCCGGTATTTATATAGCGCCAACAACTTACACAGCACTTTACATGCTCATTCACATCAGTCCCTGCCCTCAAGGAGCTTACAATCTAAGGTCCCTTCTCACATGCATACAGGGCCAATTAACTTTCCAGCATGTTTTTAGAGTGTGGGAGGATACTGGAGAAAACCCACGCAAGCACAGGGAGAACATGCAAACTCCTTGCAGATAGTGTCATTACCAGGATACAAACCAGGGACCCACTGCTCTGCATGGCAATAGTGCTGACCAGCAAGCCACTGTGCTGCCAATTAATGTCTAATGTAAGTCTACCAGTCAGTGGACTATCTTTCTTGTGAACCTTTGGGTGAGGATGAAACACAGCTGTAACAGGAAACTCTGCTACAAGTTTCTGAGCCAGTTCATAATCATAGAGTCTTATAGCCACAAATTAATTAACAATAAACTCCAAATTCTTTTTGTCGGTGGAACTACCACTCTGTTTGCAATATGGTTTTGTTTATGATGTGGCAACATAGACTCATAATGATTACAATTACAACCGCACTGTAATACATTTTAACACACGTTGCAGTGGGGTTTTTTTATGATCCCTTTTCCAATCTTAATGTTTTAATCTTAATGTTTTTATAATGTGTTTCAGCACGCTGTGACGCGTTGCAGCATGTCATAGAGACACTGCATCAGTGCTACATGCCCTATTTTGTGCAGTGCATTGGTGTGACCTGAAGCCAGGACATAAGGCTATTTTCCTTTTCCTTGCACTGAGACTGCTTTAGGCAATGCAGCTCAACAGAAAAGGTGTGAATAAGCCAAAAGTGTTAAAAGAGGGTCAGCAAGCAGCAAGAGGTCAGGAAAGCCAGGCTATTAGCATTAACAAAATGAGGCCAGTAATGACAGAATCCATGTTTATCTCTGGAAATGTTTCTGTTAAATCAAATCTGTCAAAACATCTAATCTGTTGTAGCACTATTTGAGTACATGACTTCTCTGTTAACCAATAGTGATATTCCGAATGTCCTAGACCCACTTGGTAGTAAATAGGTGCAGTGGCGGAACTACCAGGGTCGCAGAGGTCGTGGCCGTGAACAGGCCCTGGAGTTCCGCCACTTGGAGGGGGCCCAGGACAGGAGGCAGGGGCCCCTGGTAACCGCTGATTACCAGAATATTTTATTATCCTGGTAACCGCTAATGTCAGTCCCGGGACCTCTTCCTCCTGTCCTGGGCCCTACATGCTTCACGCTGCTCCCCTCACCTTGTTCCGGGTGCAGCGTGAAGTATCATCCAGCCGGCACAGCAGCCAATGAGTGGGAGCGGTGTTATCCCCGCCCCCTCATCACACAGAACTGCTGCCCAGTGCCGAATAGAGAGCTGCTGCGGACACGAAGGGGGAGACAGGGAGCTGGAACTAAAGGTGACATGGGGTCCGGGAATGGAAAGCTGGGGACGTGAAGGGGGAGATGAGGGGAAGCTGAGGACATTGAAGAGGAGAGTGTTTTTTTTTCCTTGTCTAAATTTTGTTTAAAAAAAAACAAACTAATTTGTTTCTTCTTGGGGGGGCCTTCATGCAGGGCCCTGAGGTCACTAGTTACGCCTCTGCCTAGGTGCAGTCTTCCCAGGGTGGGGTTCTTGTCATAGGGTGGTCTGAATTATGGGCACCAGTTACTTGGAGTAGATTTTTGAAGAATTTAATAGCACATGCATGAAGAATAGGGAAAGAGGGTGAACGTAGCACAGCACACCTGTAGGTTTACATCAAAACACAATCCTTTGGCCCCGCTGCATTATCTTATAACTTTCAAAGTCCCTTTCTCAGGGGACTTTACTGGCTGGACACTTAAACTTGAGAGTTGGCTCCTTGACAACTGAGGTTCCTGTGTCTGCTCAGTCTTAGAGTTCAAGGCAGGACAGCAATGGGAAGGTTCCTCTGTGTAGCTTCCCAACCATGTGGTGGACAACTGCAGCTCTTCTTCCCCAAGGCCTGTAGCACGCCATGGCAGTCAGTAACTTAGGGACACCTCCCAGGAGGGGAGATCCCCAAAGCTTCCCATACCTCTAAGTCTTCAGGCCTAAGGTAATACAGATGTTCAAAGATACATCCTCTCGAGGTGAAAACCCTACAGGGAACTCATGTGCCAGGAGGTGCTTCAGATATTTAATAGCTCTCCCAGCATGCACAGCAGGCCCCCCAAACCTGCTGATTGGCCAGGTTTCAAACATTATCTTTAGCACCCCCTGCAGGAGCAAACTCAACACAGCAGGTGACTAAGAATAATCACTCTTAGAGAACACAAGCGAGCAAACAGCTAAGCTGAGTAACCTCACACTGACAGATTACAATACTAAAATACTACATCCCTACACTGTCAATCATCTGCTTGAATTATCTTTATACATACCCTCCAACTGTTCCAGATCCCACAGGACTATCCTGGATGTAAACACAATTCCAGCTTCCTGCATATCCGTGCTGTGTAGGGATGGGACACTGACAACTACAAGGTAAGAGCCCACTACCCATCCAACCCCCACTGACCACAACCACTGTACCCCTCTGGCCCCACAATGATCACCCCTTGCCAAAAATGCAGTATATTCACTGTGCGATGAACCGAAAGCAACAATAATGTTATCTTTCTTGTATAAATTAAGAATCTCAACACTCCCTCCCCCATGTTATGGTGATAAACAAAAGCATGTTTAAAGTCTTGTGGAAATGTAACCATAAAGCAGGGTGCACATGCTTTCTGTTCTAATGGGAAAAGAAAATATGAGCACGGCCTGCTTTCCCAATTCTTCAAATTCACATGGTGGGTACATATTGCGCCTGTCACTCATTTTCTTCTGTAGCCTAGCAATATGAATGCTTCTTGCTGCTACGCATTGCAAGTCATGTCCAAATTTTTTCGTGGGTCGTGCTGTGACATGTGAGCTGTAGGTTGGACAGACTTGGTATATACAAAAACACAGTAAATGCAGTATTATTATTATTATACAGGATTTATATAGCGCCAACAGTTTGCGCAGTGCTTTACAATATATGGAAGGCATAACAATCACAATACAATTCAAGACGGTAAGAAGGGCCCTGCCCCTGAGGGCTTACAATCTAAAAAAATTATAATTGTTATACTCTGCAGTAAACATTTCTTGCTTATGTTTCATATTGTAGTGATGGGAGTGGGTAAATAAAGTAAAACATAGCGTAATAGTTACATGCTGGCCACAACTTCAAAGGACACATCATTAGTTTCCTTGAGTAAATTTAGTGTTTCGTGTGAAAGTGAATAGGTTGTGTGCATTTCAATGATGCAACGTTGAACTAAACTTGCCTGAGCCTTGTGTCACCAGGTGGTGATAAATTACACAGTAAGGTGTTAATTAACTTTTATTCACAATTCTCACGTGCACTGTGAGAAATTATATTTAATGAATTAAATAGCATTGCTTATTATTATTATTATTATACAGGATTTATAGAGCGCCAACAGTTTGCACAGCGCGTTACAAAATGGAGGAAGACAGTACAGTTACAATACAATTTCAATACAGAAGGTTTACTAGGACCCTGCTCATGAGAGCTTACAATCTGTGATACAAAAGGTAATAATTGTGTGGGATGAGTTAATGGAGGAAGTAGAAGGACTGTTGTTAGGTTGAGGTGGGACAGGTTTTCCTGAAGAGATTCATTTTCAAGGATCCCCTAAAGTTGGACAGAGTAGGAAATAAGCGGACAGATTGGGGTAGGGAGTTCCAGAGAATGTGGGACACTCTGAAGAAGTCCTGGAGGCGCGCATGGGAGCCGATGACAAGGGAGCTGTTATTGTTAGTATTTTTCATTTAATTCGTAGTGAGAGCCAGTGTGTCATGTACCTGGATGGAGACCAAGCTGAGCAGGGGGCTACCCTTGTACCACTAGTCCAACTCCCTGGAGATGGTAACAGGCGGAGGGAGGACTTGGGGAAGCACTAGTGTCGATGAGGTGATTTGGTGGTGCTTTGTGCTGAAGCTTGAGTGCGATGACCAGGATGGGCAGGCCACAAAAACGACTGAAGACTAGAGTCGGTATGGCAGGAGAAACAGAGATGAGGACAGAAGAGTCTGGGCAGAGCAAAGCAGATAGTCGAGGTAGTGGTCAGGTCACAGCCCAAGGTCATACACAGAAGAACCAGATGCACAGACAATATGCCAAATCGATAGTCAGAATCAGGGTCGAGAACACAAACCGAGATTATACACAGGATAATCGGATGAACAGGTAAAGTGCCAAATCGGAAGTCCAGAAGAAAAGTCAATAACATGAGCCAGGGTCATACACAGGTTAACTGGAGATACAGGAACATATACCACGGTAACAGGAAAGAGCTGAAGACCAGTCAGCAATTAGGTCAATGTTCACACTGGATTTTAAAAGCTGTATAGCATCAATTAGCAGAGTGTGCAGGCGCACACTGGAACATGCACACCACGCTCACAAATACAAGCATGTTTGCGCGTACTTTTGCACGGATTTCCGCGCGCATATCTGTGCACACAACTGAGCGCATGTGTTACCACCAGCATGTGTGTGACTACTGGTTAAAGGCAGGACTGTGTTAAACTCGTACAGGCTTCCTGGTAAGTACCTTACAAAGTGATGAGATTGGCAGAGAGGGTCGGTGGACACTGAGAGGTTGGTATGGTGGATGAGTCTGGCTGCAGCATTCATGATAGACTGAAAGGGGGGCAGCCTGTGTACTGGTAGGCCAAGAAGAAGGAAGTTACAATAGTTGAGTTGAGAGTTATTTAGCAGCTTTGTGGTGTCATTTATAGGTAATATTAGTGTCAGCCTTGCACATGTACAACTCCATGATGGCTTCCATTAGGAATGACATTTGCATGAAATTTTCCAACTAAATTGAGTCATTTACCAGGTACAAAAAGTAGAAAGAACAGAATTAGACTAGCAGTGTCCACTTTCAAGTTATTTTTAGATGTAGTTCATACCTGCAGATTGCTGAGGCATTGACTTTGTGTGCTGCAACAACATTCAAAAATTGCCACTTTCCAAATGTCCTAATCAAAAGGGGACATAAAAACTTGTTTCTGGCATTATAAGGGTGGTTCCTGCTCCAGTATATGAGAGCACCAACAATGGGTCACAAAAAACAGCTATAATTTCATATATTACTTCAGACACAAGTGACATATATGAATTCTAGGCTGGTGAAGCTTCGAACCATTGTGTAACCGCTAAGGACTCAGGTCACCACAGACCAACAAGTCTCAATCAAGAACCTATACTAAAGCTGGTATTTAGCTATGTTCCTTTATTTATTACATACCACTACATTTACCCTTTACACTATATGTTGTATTATTGCACATTTGTTAACTCAACATGGTATCGTATGTTTAAACTGCAACTGGGGGTTAAAAAACTAAAACCTTGCAGTGGAGCCCCCCTTTCCCCCTATACTGCAAGGGGTTAAATGTTCATTAAGTCTAAGGGTAGAGGAATAAGCAGTAATTCTTACTCCACTCCTTGCTCCGGCAGCCTTTCTGCACTCACCTCTTCTTTCTGACGATCCGAGTTGTGGGTGGGCCCTCACGTACAATGCAGGACTATTGGTTCTGCATTGTATAAAAAAATGTCAGAGGTGTGACTGCTGACCAGAGCACTGAAGGGAAGAGGCTTCAGGGAACTGCACAGCATGAAGAAAGCCTACCGGAGAGAGCACTAAGTAAGTATTACAGCTTATTCCTGTACCCCTAGAGTCAACAAGCATTTAACCCTTGCAGTATGGGAGACAAAGGGTGCCCAGAGTGGGTCTTCAAGGTGCCCTGCATTAAAGTCCAACTGTGGGATGTTGTTAAAATAGCCCATCCAGAGCCAAACCCCCC
>NW_017306295.1:2144538-2145224 GCF_000935625.1 Nanorana parkeri | reverse complement strand
CCAACGGTGGGATGTTGTTAAAAGAGCCCATCCAGAGCCAAACCCCCCCCCCCACCACCACCACCACCACCACCACACTGCATGGCTTAAATGCTCATTTGTCTGTGGGTGCAAAGGAAGGAAGTACAATTACTTGTCTTACTCCTCACTCCTGCTGTCTTCCTCTGCTCTGTGCGACCAGTCGGACAGAGTCTTGTAACTGGGACGGGAGTCTTGTAGATGGGAGGGCGTCTTAAGGCGTCCTGCCCCTGCCCCCTGTCGTGCACGGCGCTCAGCACGCACTCGAGTGGGGAACTGTTAGCAATGTAAACAGCCAGCAATGGCTGTTTACATGCAAGCAATTGGGCGTCTCTAGATCGGGCTTCTCTCTTGCAGTAGCTGCGGGTGTTTGCCCCCTCTTACCTCCGTCGCCGCCGCCTCCTCGCTGCCGGTCCCGAGATCCGCTGTGCCGGGTGCGGCTGCGGCATGGCGACGCTGTCAGTGGAGATCAAAGGGAGCTCAGTACACGAACTCCCTTTGATCTCTTCTCAGTCCACAAATGCAGGAAGTGATGTATGTTACATCACTTCCTGCATTCAGTGTCACTCTCTGGTTACAGATGCCGGTGAGAAGCTGATGAAGCAGAGATCTGCTTCATGAGAGCAGATCTCTGCTTCATCCGCTTCTCTGGGCGTCCCTACAGAGCA
>NW_017306295.1:2114601-2144349 GCF_000935625.1 Nanorana parkeri | reverse complement strand
TTTTAAACGCCCCCCCCCCCCCCCCCCCTATACACATGCAAACATGTGTTGGGTGCGCCAACGTGCAAAAACAACGATTCCGCCTATTGTGTTGCACATGTTACATATCGCCGCGAACATCGGCATGAGAGCAATAATTACTGATAACATTAAACTGATGAGCAGTAAAAGCTTTTAAAGCATCGCCTATGGCCAATTTGCTGTTCACCACATTTCACTTTCATTGGGTTGCCATTCATAAACCATTCATGTAGTGACTATGCAGTAACCATGTGGTCTGTTATTTGTGAGGCAGACCACCCTGGCACTGCAGGTTCGTGCAAAAGAACATATTAATAATATTTTAAGAGGCCTTTATTTATAAAGCAGAGAATCTGACTTTCACAAACATTCTCTCGTGGAGAACCATTTCTAAAGTCCCAGCAAATACTATGCTGTTATCACATCAGCATTGTAATAGGAATGCATACTATAGCTGTTTTTGATCTATGAGTGTTCCTGTTCATTGATAACATGAGAACATTGTTTGTTTACTAAACCCACAATTATGAATGAATGGGGGTGATGTAGCTCACTCCCATTCATTCATAATTGAGGATATAGTTAACATAACATATCCTCAATTATGTACACACACTCAGCGATCACTGATCACTGAGTATGTGTACATTGCTTTTCTCTCTGACACGCTGTCACAGGAGGCTGATCGAGCGGTGTAGAGAGGAAAGCCCAGCCTCCTGTGACAGCGCTGTCTCCGACCCCACACCACTCTGCCGCACTGTGATAGGCGGCCAAGCGGTGTGGGAGGAGAGACACCGGCCGCTCACAACGTTCTTATCCGGCAGCACTCTTCACTTTCTCTCCTCCACGCTGGGACACAGAGCAGCGCCCAGCGGGGAGGAAAGAAATCACGGATGCACCAATATATCCGCCATTTTCGGCCGATATGTTTCGGTGGCCGATATATCGGTGCATTCCTAGTTTTAATCTTTATTTTCATTTTTATTTATTATTTTTTACTTTTTATTTCTTTTCTTTTTTTTTTACTTTTTTCACTTATCAATTTTTCGATTATTATTTATATTATTATTTTTTTTACTTTTTTTACTTTTTTTTCCACTTAACTTTATTGTTATCACACAGGAGCCTGCCGTCCAATACAAAATATCAAGCACAGCATTGTGCTAAATTTCCTGTTCAGCTGAGACAGGAAGCAATGTGAATAACAGAGAGTTTACTGTACCAATGAAAGTTTACTCTACCAATGACTATAATTTGCCCTTCATGTAAAAAGGTCACATTTGCCTGGATTGCACTGCTAATTCAACGTTCACTTTTGTTTTTGGATTGCACTGACTGCATTTTACACTTCCAAAGCAATGAAGCGCCGCAAAAAGACAATCCCTCCTCACTGGGAAATCCTTACAAGCACACTGCAGGATGCTGCCCCCCAAAAAAGCCAGGAAAGCTGTGGAATCTGACGAAGGGGGCGTGCCCCGGAAACGCGTCAACGTCACCTGCACACTGGATCCCCTCAGTGGATGTCCATCTGCTGCCAGCTTACTATATATGGCTGTTCTTATCTATGTTTGTGAGTATCTTCCAGTTTATTTATGATCATTGAAAATAAAGTTGATCTGCACCAGGAAAGGCACCCCCTCTGTTTTCTTTTCCCAGATTCCACAGCATTTTACACTTCATACAATGTTGTTAAAATTCTAGTTGCTATCTGTACCACTTACTGATAATTTCCAGTTTGTGTACTTATTTAATGTCTAGTTTATTGGGGATATATCACCTATTTTTTTACATAATTTTTGTTTTTAATATCACTGAATTATTGCTGATTTTTATACATAATTATTATTTACCACTTTTAGCACAGTGCATATTTATTGATAATTAGTTAAAAAAAAAAGCTCAGGTCTGAGGCCCTCACAAGATAACACAGAGTAGGTGAAGAAAAAAACTAGTAACTGTGTATACAAAGAAATATGGAGCTCAAATAGAGCTCAAGCCCATAATAGGGACGGTATTGTTACAGCCCCAAATAAACCACAGTGTTGATATCCAGAATGTTCCAGAAACAGACAAAACATGTCCTCATAGAATTGAGCAGTGTTATTTTGAAATGATTGATCCTACTTTTTACTTTTTACTGACACTTTAATGACTGGTGTTGTACTTATGGACTGGCACAAAGCCAATCTACCTATATTTAAAAGACATCAACGTTTTTGCAAAGTAATTACAGTCTACAAAGTAACATCTATAGTTGGATAGTATAGTTGGATCTATAGTTACACTTTGGAAACACACTAAAGTGTATTTCTACTTTTGCAGTAAAATGTGAAAAAACCCTTGTATAAGTTTGTTATTTGTTCCTTTATCTACACAGCATACCAAAAAATAACTTAAAAAAAAAAAATATCTTACCTTTCAGATGTTTTGTTATTGCAGGTAAAATGGCTGATTCCAGATATTTCCCAGCCCCTTCACAGTGACCTGTCCTAAATAAGACTGAAATTTGACGATTGTGTTTCTCTGATAAGCTTCATTAATATACTGTATTATTATATTATTATTATTATGGATTTATATATAATTTGCTCAGCGCTTTACAAAATGGAGGAGACAGTACAGTTACAATACAATTTACAATACAATGCAATTTCAGTACAATAGGGTTAGAAGGGCCCTACTCGTGAGAGCTTACAATTTAGTAGTATCTGTACAATGGACAAGGCACCTCAAACCCCTCACAGCCCTATCCTAACATTTCCTAACATTTCAAAGAAAGAGAAGCAAGAGCTTTTAACCCTTAAAACCCTAATCCAAGTAAAAGCAATGTAAACTGCAAGAAGCATTTCTTAATTTGTTTTTAGTTTATGCTATGTGATTGGGAACATGTAACAAATATAAAAAATAGGTGTTATTCCAATTTGGCTACAAAAGTGGGAATATAATTTGATAGTTTGATAAAGGACCACACAGATTCGTTTTTTATAGAAAAATAAAAGCAGTATCTGTGGCATGTTTTAATGTATGTTACTTATGTGTAAAATAAGCCCCAATATATCTCTCCTATAATTCCATAGAACATAACACTTATCAGTAAGAGGCTTGTTTTCTTGAGCTCCTGCAGCAACGAGTCCTTGGAATAACGGGCCAAGTGCAAAAATTCAATTTACTAATCTAGAGTTGAAAACTCACAATGTGCTCCTTTCCCACAGTCACCATGTTAGTTAAAAATAACTTTCCAATCCAGCGTGATTTCCAAAGAAACACCTCTTGATTTTATTCAACAAACAATTTTTAATTACCTTTTTTTTTCAGCATCCTGATTCATTCCTTACCATACTGTCAATAGAAGGGCTTGTTCCAAACTTCCACTTTTGAGGTACGACTACATCTCCCAAGATTACTTGAGTGTCATATAGAAGGGGTTGTGATGAAGGGGCAAATTGCGCATAAGAAAGAAGCTTTTCTTGGTGGCACTGGATGAGTTGATAGTTGATACAGTAGTTCATATTGGGAACATGCCGAGGAGAGCGGCTACTTCCCACATAGCCACCCTCAAAAAGTAAGTGAGTATGTTTCTGCATATACAATCTCGCATTGCTATTTAAAGGAATTTAGATGGCTACTTATGAATGTAAGGAATATTATTTTTGAGTTTTTTATTGAGTTTAGTGACACTTAAAGAGCATTGCAATGTATTTATTAGGGATGCACCGATATCGGTTTTTCGGTATCGAGTACGAGTACCATATTTTTCACCAAGTAACGAGGGAGCATGGAGTCAGTTTCCCAGCCAATCAGAAAGCCAGGGAGGCAAGTCATTACCTGCCCATTGGCTTCCTGATTGGCTGGGAAGCCTGCTCCATGCTCCCTGGTGACGAGGGAGCATGGAGCCTGCGTCCCAGCCAATCAGGAAGCCAGGCGGCGAGTCATACTGCTGATACTGGAAGTTCTGGTATCGGGATAGGCATTGGGAGCATTTGGGCGAATACGAGTACTCAACCGAATACTCGATATAGGTACCTCTACCAATACTATTATCGGTATCGGTGCATCCTTAGTATTTATTTACATTATTAGAGCTGTTATATAACTTGCTTTACTTAAAAATGGAGCAGTAATCATTTAAGTGCTGTTTAAAAAACAATGTAACACCAGAGACCCTGTCACCAAGCTAAACAATTGCAAATAAAAGCATAGAAAATAAAGTATTTTAAATATTAGAAATATTATTGAGATCTTAATACAAGAAAGACAAAGTAGAATGGGTAGAGGACACTTTCCAGAGAAGTATCAAATTGTAAATACAAAGGAAGATCAAACCTGAGATACATGAAACCAACTAACAGACCCAGTAGGGGAGGTATAGGTAGCGAACCCGTATAGGGGTACTGCTAGTGAGAGTAATGAAGGCCACAGAACCTATACCACGGACTGATCCATGGAGCTCCCTGAACCCACCAGCATCCCAGATGGAAATATCTCAACCAATCGGCCATGATGTGATAGAAAGTGTCCACATAAGTTAGGAAAAAGGAACAGAGGAAATGAGGAAGAGAAGGGAAGAAAGGGAAAGAAGGATAGATAAATAAGATAAACAGGAAGGAAAAGGAACACACAAAAGAAAAGAACAAGAACATGGTAAAAGTGGCAAGAAAAACATAGAAAGAGACGTTAGTTGTTCATGATATCACAAGAATAAAGCAAAGTTTTGGGACCACGATAGAGGGAACCTACGTGCTCCTGAAACATTGCTTTATCTTTGTGATATGATGAACTACTAACATCAACAACAGACATTTTTTGATGAAGGAATGACAGTGTGCTGGGAACTTATTCTCTATTCCTGTCTCCCAATTCTGATCCTTAAATGTCACCAGCTTATATGGGCTTGCGATGGACACAACAAGTAGTGGATTCAACACACATTATACGGGCATAGTCCACTGTTGTTACAATCAGGAAATCTGCCCTGAGAAATGTCATGCAGCCATCACTGGAATGCATACATGTAGATATAAGGTGGCTACAAAGAGAGCATAGTCCACTGTTGTTACACTCATTCTCTATGTGTATCTACCTTGGCGCTATCCACTAGTTACTACAGCACTCGCAATAAACTACAAGGGACACATTGGCCAGGTGTGCAATGGGATATCTACAGACAGAAACAGGTAAATGTCTCCCATGGGAGTATGTGCTTGAACAAAAACCTTCATGGCAGGATCAACAGGTCTTATTTTAACCACTTCAATTCTAGTACCTACAGTTGTGTGAAAAAGTGTTTGCCCCCTTCCTGATTTTTCATTGTTTTGCATGTTTGTCACACTTTAATGTTTCAGATCATCAAACAAATGTAAATATTAGTCAAAGATAACACAAGTAAACACAACATGCAGTTTTTAAAGGAAGGTTTTTATTATTAAGGGAAAACAAAATCCAAATCCACATGGCCCTGTGTGAAAAAGTGTTTGCCTCCCCTGTTAAAACATAACTTAAGGTGCCCATACACCTTACGATTATTGTAAGATAATCGTATGCAATCGACTTTTTGTACGACAATTGTAACGTGTGAATGTAGTACCCGACCGATAGTACTGTACAATCGTACGACTTTTGACGGTCAAGCATGTTTGAACACTTTGGTCGATCGTACGATGTTCGCATGGTTGGTGGCATTTCCGTCCGTCAAAAGTCGTACGATTAACACTGCGCATGCACAAACGAAAATAATTACGCTCAATTACCATAAGTCATCCAGGTGTTT
Source organism: Nanorana parkeri (assembly GCF_000935625.1). Taxonomy (NCBI): domain Eukaryota; kingdom Metazoa; phylum Chordata; class Amphibia; order Anura; family Dicroglossidae; genus Nanorana; species Nanorana parkeri. The sequence continues at coordinate 2,138,561 of NW_017306295.1, read as the reverse complement.
TTTTTAACTACCGCTGATTGAACCTTGCGATAGTCGGGGCAGGATGGGGCCGTCGTACGAAAATCGTACGATGGTTCGATCATCGGACGAAAAGTTTTGTCCGATAATCGTAAGTTGTATGGGCACCTTTAACTCTGGTTTATCATACCTGAGTTCAATTTCTCTAGCCACACCTGTTCGCAATCAGGAAACCACTTAAATAAGACTTGACTGACAAAGTGACTAGACCAAAAGATCCTCAAAAGCTACTCATCATGCCGAGATCCAAAGAAATCCAGGAACAAATGAGAAACAAAGTAATTGAAATCTATCAGTCTGGAAAAGGTTATAAAGCCATTTCTAAAGCTTTGGGACTCCAGTGAACCACAGTGAGAGCCATTATCCACAAATGGCGAAAACAAACTTCCCAGGAGTGGGCGGCCAACCAAGATTACCCCAAGAGCGCAGCGACGACTCATCCAAGAAGTCACAAAAGACCCCACAACAACATCCAAAGAACTGCAGGCTTAACTTGCCTCAGTTCAGGTCAGTCCCTAGATTAGAACCTGCAACCTTGACAATGGCAAACCAGGACTCTAACCACTACACTATTGCCTCTGAACTTATAACCAAAGAAAGTGTTGTAGAGGGAAAATGTTGTAATTTTTTTTTTTTGGAACGAACCGAATCGCACATGTCTATTACTTGCCACCTGGCTTCCTGATTGCCTGGGAAGCCTCCTCCATGTTCCCCTACGGCACACCATGCTCCCCTTCCCCTACTTCCTCTGACCCGAAGTTCCGGTATCCGGGAAGGTATAAGAGCATTTGGGTGAGTATGAGTACTCGCCCAAAAACTCAGTATCGGCACTGATACCAATATTAGTATTGGTATCGGTGCATCCCTATTACTATGTGACACTCCAATGTTACACTATATTACTCATTGACACTTGCAGACCATCTGAAAGTGTCATTTTACACAGCAGTGGCTGCATTTTAACAGCCACGCCTGCTATGTATATTTGTTTGATCTGGATTCATTTTTGAAAAAAATGTTTGAGAGTTGAATACTACTTTAAATTACCACTAGCATATACTTTGGTACTACTACTACACACACACACACTGAAAAAAATATTTATTAATGCACCATAAGAATATGTTAAAACAACTGATGCTCCAAATATCAGACTGTATTGGGCAAGTATTGTGCCTAAAGTCAATTACATCACACAACATAATAATGTTCACCTATATAGGCATTATCATCATCTGAGTGTTGTCAGTTTGCAGTGTCAGTTTTGTGTGTTCACAACTGCTTTCAGCATCACACTATAGTTAATAGTAAAAGCTTTCTTAAAATATGGAATATGTTGAATTTACAAATATTAATAATGTGTTGATTAAAGCAAACCATAAATTCCGTTGAGCAACCAGCAAATATTAAGATATTTGGCTGGCTAGTTCCCTCTACTGTTCTGTCTTTGTACTGCATACTCTACTTCAAATCATTATGATTAAATCCCAGGAATTGCCTAGGATAGAATGATCTAAAGTTAAAAATATGTGTGCTGGATGCTAGATGTATCTAAACATGTAAAAACAATATAAGGATTTTGTAATACTACAATAATAAAAACTCCAAGCAATTTTTTTTCTTAACCTTCCCCCTTCATTTCCTCAAAAAAATAATAATCTGTCTGTGTTGCTGTGGAAAAAACATTGTTAGCTTTACAAGAAGTGGGAGGAAATCTCTTAAACAGAGCCCTGGACAGCAGTAACAATCTGATCCCACTCTATCTAAAACTTAGAAAAAAAGCTATACCTGGACATACACTTGAAAATATAAACAGTTAAAGACAAAGTAGTATTTTGCGGTATATTTATCACTTGTTAAATAAACAAATAATTCACACTGCAGTGATAATAGCAGTTAATTGATTTATTTAAAGATGCTTAAGACATAGACTTAGCATATTAGAATGACCATCTCTGGAGTGTCAGTAGGGGTGATCCCTGACATGCTCCATGATTGTCATTAGTGCCAGCCATGTCTCCTCAGCTGTGGGTAGGATTTGTTCAGCAGGAAGGAGGAAGCCATATCTCCCAGTATCTCTTAACTCAAAGGTGTAGGAATATTTTATGCCATTGTCATATGCCCAGTCAGTTGTTGTGCCATCCGCCTGATCTATATAGGGTACATTAAGTTGATAACATTACAAGTCTGCATACATTACTGTCAAGTATGTGTCATATTTATGATTAAATCTGTTTTTATTAAACTTTTAAAGTGAAAACGAACGCATACAAATACAGTGTTTTCCAAAGGACACAAAAAGGTTTTTTTAGAAATACAACATGCTAGTTGAGAGTATCTAGGATGAAACAGCAAAAACTCTTGAAGTAGGAGATAGGAGAGGTACACTCAGAGTAACCTATAATCTCAAAGAAATAAGTATCAAACTCCAATTGGCGGCTAATTAAGACACTCTGTAAACTTGTTACAAAATAGTCATTAAAAAATAAAAAACACAAGGAACCGCAAAATTATTACGGGGTTGACGCATTTCAGAGGCCACACCCCTTTTGTCAGAACCTAACAGGTTCTGACGCGTTTCAGAGGCCACACCCCTTTCATCAGAACCTAACATAGGTTCTGACGAAAGGGGTGTGGCCTCTGAAACGCATCAATCCGTGGAAGACCTGCAGTTAGAAGACTCTGGTGCAGCACTAACTTTTTCGATTTGCAAACTCTGTGGTTTCCTATATCCATCCAATGTTACATGCCTGAATTCAAAAGTCGTTTGCAAGTACAGTCCTAGCTGTTCTTTTTTCTTTATTAAAACTGTTTTACACTATGGAGGCGCTCCTTTGTTTTATGTTTCTTAGATTTTCCGGTTTACCCTAACCAGTGGGAGCTGCCTCATGAGTGTACTTGTGCGTTATTCATGAATAGTTGCGTGTGCTGGCGCCAGTGAAATTTACTTTTTCATTTCTCTGAGGGGCTGTATACTGTATACTGGATAGCATAGCAGCCATCTTTGTTTTGTTAGCTCCATATCTCAACTTGTCATCAAATCAAATCAGAACATCACTAGGCAGTATTCATAGCTAAAAGGACAGCAAAACATAACCATCATTTAAAAATAAACATTGTAAAAGATAGCTTAAAGGATAACTGTGTGATTCATTAAGTTGTCCTTTAAGAGACCCACCCATCCCCCTAAGTGCAGCCAGCCTGGCATTATAACTACCTTTAGCCTTGCTACACCAATCTTACCTCCAACATGGTCCTGGCTGGCTTCTCTTCACTTTGCAGCCCCATAAATTCCTATAGCGAAAGCTTTATTCTGAGTGACTGTAGACAGCCCGGGAATGAATAGGGCCATAGTGCACATGAGCAGTATGCAGAGGTGCTGGCACCCTGTCAAAGGTAACATTGCTAGATTGGGGAATATAGGTAAATTTAATCCCAGGCTGGCTGCACTCGGGGTGTTTTAATTAAAGGACAACATCGCTAAAGGTGAAGTTGTTCTTTAAAGTATATCTTCCAATTCTAGAATGGGACTGACAATCTCCAGCACAACATTGCAGGCAAATGGTGCCTGCATATACCTTCAGATGCTTTATTCTGCAGCCAGGTTACCATAAACTCTGAGCTACAGTACATGGCAAGTGTCAAGACTCCTTGATAGTCTCAAGTGTTGTCCCCACCTCCTCTCTCCCCTCATTTGTTTCTATTACTTGTGAGGCTGTCCACCATAGTGATGGGCCAGTAGGAACTTTCAAGAGGATGGACAGAAAAAGGGTCAACACTAAAAGGAAGCGTTGGTTGTGTTGACCCTCAGTTATACCAAGTTCAGTTTTGGGGCACCCAGGCTGTAGTGGTATACACATAATGACATGTTTAGGAAAGTTTAATGCTGGAGCATTTCAGTACCATTGGATATTGTCAGGTTTACATTGATATTCAGAAGCCATTTGAATTGCAGAGCATCTGAATAGAGTATGTTCCTAGTAAGATGCTTTAAACTACAAAAGCACACTAACCACTGCGCAGTAGTGCACAACGTTAATCATGGAGGCTGAGCATCTCATGTGGGTGAACATAGGGTGGCCTGCATGTAAATACAGCCTGTCTAAAAATGCCACTCCTAAATACTGGCATACACTTAGCAAGGCATCATGATACATAACTCCTCCCAAAGGTCAGACCCCTCCCACCAGCCACAACCTGCCAACATTGTATAGAGAAGTGCAGAGACCCAGTGATAACATCACTGGGTCTAAAATAAGGTATATATAATGAAAACATAAAAGTTTTATTTTTAGACTTCATTGGCATGTTGCTAATAGGTAGGGAGGAACCATGGAAGGCAAAATATGAGCAGATCAAGTATCAGCTTTAAATTGGAATAATACTTCTAGAGAGAGTAGTTGTATAGCAGAAGCTGCAAGCAAATAGTGCATTTGTCCCATATAATTGCCTTAAATATAAAACACTGCAAGGAGTAAAGTGCAAGGTATAAAGTGCAGATAGGCATAACAACAAATTAGATTTTACTTTACTGAAACCAGACAGTAGTTGGGTTTTCACAGGGCGTTAGAAGTTTTACACCCCACACATTGCCCCTGGAAATGCTGATGAATAAGACTTCAAAGTTCCACACAGCCAACAACATTGTAAGTAATCAAACACATAAGCTAACCTTTCACTCTTTACATCCACCACACTTATAGCTCTCTCATGCCACAATTTCTCTTCTCCTAAATTCTTGATTGGATTTAACATGCACAATTCCCTGTGTGACTACTTACAAATGGTAGCAATGGTGGAGCCATATGTATACCGAGTTCCATGTAAAGATGCTAGAGCATCAGCAGCTTCTTTGGCCAGTTCATTCTGAAAATACAATTGTTTACTTGTTTATAGAACATAACTCTGGGGAACATCAGGTCCTTTTGTCTGTAAAGGTCATAGTATACTTTAGATAGTAGTAGTGGCTCAGGTTCAACTGGACTTGTTCTGTAATGTTCAGCAGAGTCCAGATGAATGTGACTAACAATTACTGGCTTTATTATGTACTTTGTTGTGGATTTTGTAGATGAGATTGATGTAAATCACTATAAATATTTCTTTGTTTTCTACATTTGATCAGGCTCACACATATACCAGGGATTTAATATGTTTATCTTTCAGATGGACTATGTGATATATTTAGCTCAAAGCATATTAAAGATGTTTCCCACAGTGAGTAATCAAATCCAGTGTTTCTTGCTTCTGGGGCAGATTACACAGTTAACAATACACACCTTCAATTAGATGATTTGACTTTCCTGTATTTTCTTCATGCCCATCTTTCTAAACATGTCTCATTGTGACTGTGCACTTGTAAACATGTAATGACAAAATTGTCATGACTAAAATTCTAAACCATGCACAATCTAATGGGTGGCTCCACAACATGACCAAAATGCAAATACATTCTGAACAAAAACTTTACAATAAGAAGATAAATATAAAAAGTTAGACCACAGAAGTATTCAGTCACTGAACAGATAAGGGGGAAGAAGCATGATGGCATCAATCTCCCAAGATGCTCATAAAAGGCCTAGGTTCCTTGTGACCAGGAAGGGACCTTGTGACCAGGAACCAATTTTATCTTCAGAGTTTTTGCAACATGCATTTATGCTGTGGGGCTATTCATGAGACTCTGCTTTATTTCCTTTAAACTTTAGGCCCAATGTAAGAGACACCTTGGGGTTGATTTACTAAAGGTAAATAGGCTGTTCACTAGACATGTGCACTGCCAAAAAATGTGTTTCGTTTCGTTTTAAATTCGGATTTGTGTTATTTCGTTTTTCAGGATTCGGGTGTGAAAGTCAATTCGGATTCGGAATTTGGATTCGGACGAAATTCGGTAGCGTTAGTACGAACGTTCGTTTCGTTTTCTGTTCTTATTCGTTTCGTTCGTTCGTTTGCAGCAAAAGTGACATTTGAGGGGGAAAAAATATTTTTCTCCTTCTCTAATGTCACTTTGATTTCAACGAACGAAACGAATAAGAAACGAATAAGAACAGAAAACGAAACGAACGTTCGTACGAACGCTACCGAATTTCGGAAATGGAAATTCGGATTCGTTTGCATTCGTTATGTCTGTAATTCGGAATTCGGATACATCCGAATGTCCGAATTTCCGAAAATTCGTCCGAATTTCGATTCGGAACGAAACGAATCGCACATGTCTACTGTTCACTTTGCAAGGCTGGTTTCCTCCAAGTTTAGTGATTGAGGGGAAGCTTCGCTGACTTCCATCATCCAATTATGTGCAAGTTAAAATACTGTTTTTATTTTCTTTGCACGTGATTGGGTATTCTTTCCAAAGTGAAATTTTACCACATTCACAGAGCTGAGGGAAACGTCTCCTGCAATGTACAAATTCCCTTCCAAAATTAATGGTCTATTTACCTTTAGTAGATCAACCCCATTATGTTTGATGAAAGCAACTTATGCCTTGAAACAAATTCCCCCCCGCCCCAAATAAACTGTTCTTCACTGAAAAATATCAATGTAGTGCTCATACGAATCCTTCAAATGGAATTCAGCAATCATGATATCTATATTTACATGAAACACTACCTCTAGATAGAAGTTGGCAAATTAAAGGTGCCTAAAATATTTAATAAGTTTTGAATCCATTCTAATTAGATGAAAGTGGCCTGTCTCACCTACTTTATGGAGACATTGATGAGCCACATTAGACCCCTGCTTAGAAATCTTGGCTGGTTGTGTGCTAGTTGGTATGCAGAAAGCCCATGTGGTTGTTTAGAATGTTAGCATATGTGCAATAAGCTTCCTTAATCTCTAGTTGGCATTTGTAATTAGGAAACACAGCATTAAAAATATACACTCAACACATAATTCCTGCCTGTTGCTCATTCTTACCAGCTCCTGGTGATCAGCTGCAAGATTTTTCGTGTAGCCATAAGGAAACAGCAGCATCTGAGAATAGCTGTGTATGGTGAGCATAGCCTTTACGTTACCATGCGCTAGGATAAAGTCCACAATAGCATTAACTTCAGGCTCAGAATGAGGATATGGTCCATGGTACGTCTCAGCACATGGATTGCCGCTGGAACCGGGTCCTGCAATAAAGCATGTTTATTATTCTCAATGCTTTTCCTTTGCTTTTTTTATACAGTTTCAAAGTAATGCAATAATTAGTCTTTGCAGTTAAATGCTGGGCATGCAGGTGTTTGCTTTAATTTCTCCCACAATGTTATTTCATATTTTCAGAGATGAAAAAGTAACAGGAATATGGATGTTTACATTTCTGTAGGGACATTGCTCTTTTCTCTAGTTACCCTATTTTGTGCTGATCAATAGAGATCAATGATTTCCGTTTGAACCTCCATCACTCTTCTACTTTACATCAATTAGCGAAAGGAGAAATAGATAAAAAAAGAGACACTGGAGAGACAGAAACCTACCGGTTGTGTGCACATCCTCTTACTCTTTTAACACTACAGATGTGTCTGCTCCTCTATCTATTAGTAATTCATAAATGTATGATATAGCTTTGCCCAGTTACACCTTTTTCAGAGGGTTGCGCATAACAATAATTTTTTATAACATCCTACTATTCAGTAACATAAAATCCATAGCATCCATAGCAACCAATCACATACCAGCTATTATCAGTCTTATTACAGCTTGTTAAAGCTGATTTCTATAAGTTATTATACTTTACTGTCCTTTACACTAGAGGTGCTCAAACAGATATAGCCTTACGTTTCAGGGTTCTGTTTCTGTAATCCCAACTATTATTGTGTTATAGTTTTAGGACCCCTAGAAATGTGTTATTAAAACTCCTTACCAAATCATTACAACTTCTAGAATGTCAAGATTTAAGGACTGCACACTTTTTTGACAGATACCATCTGGTGTTCCAATATAAGGCTAAGCACTTAGTCTTTATGATACCAGCTATACCAAACAAGCCTGGTAGCCAATTTTCCACCAAAATAATTACTGTGTTAAAAAACTAACACAGTGTCTGTACTAAGCAACTGAATAAATCATTTATTTCATTTTTGTCAAGTTCTATCATTTGAATTGTTGCTAAAGTACCCATGGCTTTGATAATTTTTTATTTAAATGTTTTTGACTGTTTCTAAATGTATGCTTTTCGATAATTTTTGAAATTATTTTATAAAAATACTTAACAAAAGTTATTACAAGATTCATTCAAAACACTGAGTTTGTAAAGCATGATGGGTTTTCTAATATGAAGCCCCAGCACTGCGTGCATGCTTGTTGGTCTATGTAACTGACATTTTTAGATTTTCTGATAAGAAAGAAAGAAGTAGCATGTCCCTCCTCTGAGACAGTCAGAGCACAACAGCAGCTTAAAAAGCCTTTTCTATTTTTGCCTTACTACCTGCAATTTAAAATCCAAATCAAAAATATAAAATTATATAATTTTTGGTAATGAACATAAATAAATAAGCTTTATTAAAATACAACACTCTTCCCTTCAAGCAACAGGAGTTTGGCAGTTGTGATATTAACTGGCATAATAAATGATTGCGTACCTCCAAAGCCAGCATTCCAATTACGGTTTGGGTCCACCCCAACACAAGAAGAGCCTGCATTGATGGACCGGGTTTTCCTCCACATGCGATTCTAGATCATCAATGAAAAACAAAGTACAGCAAGAAAATAGTTCAGTTTCTTGTGTATTCTCTGTATTGCAGATGCAAGTTTTTAAGAAAGATGACTGTGCACTGTATAGAGTTTGTTTTTGTATATTCTCAGCATGCCCTCGGCAGAATGTATATTGCTGTATATTATTGACAATTGGGACAGGGACACTGTACCACAGGCACTAAGGTGCATTCAGCAGTTTGGGAATATATTCCACTTGATGAAGTGATAGACATCCTGTAAGGACACATTTTCACAAACCAAAACTTCTTTGAAAACCGCAGGCAATTTTTCTGTGCTAATGATCTCTGCTAAAACAGCAGGCACAAATAAATTGCAGACATAAACTGATATATTATATTGCCTAGCAACTGTCTTCCCACCTGAAACAGAAAGCTACAGATAAGTACAGCAAGCTGGAGAAAGTGCCACAGCTGGTGCTAAGATGAAGAATGTACCTGTGTTTAAACTGTTAAAAATGCTGAAAATCTAGTTAAAGCCACAAATGTCTGGGAACTGAATCCAACCTTACCGTGCTATGGGTATATGCATATCCGTCTGGGTTTGTCACAATTTCTAGAAAAATGTCCAGATTGTCCAATATAGAAGTAAGCGATGGATCAATCCCATAAGTGCTTGCTATCTGTTAACACACACACAACAAGTTGTATGGTAAATACCTTTTTTTTTTTGGTATTAAAACCATTTTTTATTTATGAATGATAAGAAATCTGAACATTATGCCTCTTTAGATAGATACGCCAGTCTGAATTGATTTGCCTAATACCTTTTTAGCTGTCCATATTCCAGTGGCCTGAGTAATCCACTCTCGAGAATGAATTCCAGTGTCGATCCAAATGGCTGGCTTATTACCTCCAGTACTAAACTAGGAAAGAAAACACATCAGTCAATCAGACTTTTGTAAACCTTAAAAATGACAGCAGAAGCAAACATATGGCCATATTGAAGAGAGATGATTTTGTACTGTTTGTATTCAAACAGACACAACTTTCTCTTTTATTATCATTAGACGTATGTTCCCGTTAAAACTGAAAATTAAGGCTTGAGTCGCATGCTGGGAGCATAGCTCCTGCTCAGTCGTTCATCCACTCATTACTGTAATGCCTCAATCCATCCTGCTAGCTTTTGTTGGTATTCCAGTGGATCTAAAATGTTTATGCTCCCTGCCGCCTTTTATATATAGGTGAAAAAGCCAATAATAAAAAGCTTCTGACAGGCTTCAATTAAATTCAACCCCACATTGAAGGTTTAAGTGTGATTGGTCATACAGGAAGTAGAGAGGAAGTTCATGAAATGCACAAAGTCTACTCCTTCTGGTTATTCTATTAGAAAGTTTGTGTGCAGTCGTAGTGCACTGGATTACAGAGAATTTACATTGAGTTATACTGAGTGAAAGTTCCAGTTTTTGCACAGGGATGTGTTTTCTGTTTACCATAAATAGCTCACTGATTGCATTTACCTGCTGTCTGGAACTACACTATGAATTTTCAGGTACAAAACATATGTAGGGTTATTCACGAAGGAGCCGAAGGATCCAGTTGTAGATTCGGCTGATCCTTCGGCTCCCTTCGGCCGCCGGAGCCTTTCGGTTCAGTCGAACCAAAGGGCTGCTGTATGGGCTATTCACTGAGCCGAAGTAACAGCCAAAGCGGGGCGAACGGCCTGCTGAAGGCCGGTTTTAAGCCCCGAAAATGACAGCGGGGCGAAGCCAGTCGTGATCTCAGTTGTAATGACAGATCAGCTTCCACAAATGACCTGGGGACTCTGATCAGTGATTAAACAACAACATCTGTGCGGAGCCTGCCATGGCATCACGGCCGACTCCGCCCAGATGTTGTTAATTGGCCGGGATCTGCTAGAAGACTCCAGCAGGTGCCAGCCAAAAGGAAACAGTTGGGGAGAGCTAGCTGTCATTGCTAGCTTCGCCCAATTGTTTTTTTATTATAATTTTTTTTCTTTCTAACAATATATATTTTTTCTTTTTTAATTTTACTATTCGTATACATTTTAAAAAATTGTTTTTTCAACCTATTTTTTTTACTCTTTTCACTGATTTTCTATTCTGCTCGGTACCACAGAGGTACCGAGCAGAATTGCTGAGTCGAATGCCGATCAGCGATATTCGGCTATTCACTCACTGTCGTGCGGCCACTATGAGAATAGGGATGAACAGCAGCGAGTGGGCTGCCGGAGCTTTGGCTCGGCCGATCCAGATGTTCGATCAGCTGAGTCGAAGTCCTTCTGCATTTCGGCTCAGCCGAACATGCAGAGCATGTTCGGCTGACCGAAGGGCAACCAAAGGCACTTGATGTATGGCTGATTTCAGCCGATGTACGGCTGAAATCAGCCATACTGAGCCATATGAAATCAGCCATACTGAGCCGGAGTGAATAGCCAAACATAGTTCGGCTCACTTCACTTTGGTTAAGTTATTCACTCGGCTGCCTTTGGCAGCTTTGTGAATAGCCCACATAGTAAAAATGAAAAACATACAATCCCAACTGAGGTGGGACATATGATTACATATCATTCAACACCTCAAAACTACATCTGCTTTATCACCCTGGTTCAAATTAATAGTCAAAATGGAATAGGTTCTCATGATTGATTGATTTTTTTGGGTGGGACTATGTATGCATTTAACAGTGACCCAAGCATGTAAGTGGACCGGTACCTTTAAAATCCGATCAATCGATCTACAATAACATATTGTATTTAATCACTTCTGCCAAGTTTTTAATTTGGAATGATAGTAATAGTATCCCTTGTTTGTCTATTCTCATTTTTTTATGTACATTTGCCTACAAGAAAATAAAGCTGTAGAAATGAAAATAGCAGATCATTCACCTTCAATGCATAAATTGGACGACCTTCAGAGCTCGGAGCGATATCAATCTTGCTGATCAATTTTGGGTATTCCATTATCAGACTGTCTATCCAGCTGTAAATCTGAGAAAAATTAATACAACTGCATAATGTGTGTTAAACTGGTATGTGCCATGCAAATAACAATAAGCAGACGTTTTGCTTGTTTGTACTTGGAAACTAATTGAAGACTGTGGTGTCCAAAATATTTTCACACTTTTCTTTAAAGAGAGCCCCATGGAACCTTATGGAAAGCTACTATGCACGTGATGCCGGGGCAAAGAAGATTGGTAGCAGGGTGTAAGCAAACCTCCGAGGCACAATTTCAAGGTAAGTGTGCATATAGGAGGGCAAGGTTAGCACAGAAAGGGCAAAAAGCATAGGTGTTCTTTGTTTTGAAGAAAACAATGACAATATACACATCTATAACACCACCAGAGTCATCCATGTCTATGTCCCCTTTGGAAGCTTTCTCCCTTATTACTGTCTTGATGGTAACCAGATTTACCCTTATTAAATAAAGAAAGAAATAAAAAAAGGAATTGATCCGAAAAACAAAACAAAACTATTTTGTTGTGGGGTTACATATCTAGTCTTTTCCAACTACGGTGTCATCATATTCCATAGTATGAGTGAACTTTAGAAATCCATTAACTGGTGTTCTCACTTCTGCCAAATATATTTTAGTACAAAGATAAGTGTTAGCTAGTGTTGTGCTGAAATATGTTTTTAATGTTAATGAAAAAACATGGCATTAAACAGGCAATCGCTCACATTCTTCTTTAGTATCAGGTTGTCTTTAACAAGTTCTTCTGTTTTCACAGAAACATTTGTTAAAGCAATAAAATACAAGTAAAGGCTATTCAGATTAATTATCTTGCATATTCATTTGACATGTTAAAGCAAAATATGAAATCTTTTCAACGTATATTAGAAACTGCTGATGTTTATAGACCTGATTCCCCTCTTTCCCTCTCTTTTTTTTACCAGTGTAATGCAGAAATGATAATACAAATGTAACTTAAAGTATTTTTTTTATTCGTGAAACTAAAAATGAGGCCTTTTTACTCTTGCCCAATTTTAATGCAAAAATCATATATTTTGCTGCATGAAGATGCATTGCTAGTAGAAATCCAAATAGTTCCTATGTGGCTGGTTTACATCTATGTAATGCAGTTTGGTGTGATAGGGAAAGGTAAACTGTTTGGGCTTGCGTATGTGCGTTACCATGTGTGCTGCATGTGAATTTGGCCTCAGTTATACACTGCCTGACTGCTAGGTAAAGGAGATACATTAGGTAGAGTCAGAATAAGGATGACAACCCTGGAACTAGCACCATTAAAAATAAATTAATAATGGCAGTTCTTACATTTCTATGACTAGTACAGCTAGTACCATACCAGCTCATACTACAACTATAGGTGCCACCCCAATAAAAGTGATTTCTGTGGCCCCGAATGATCTGCTTCCATTGTGCTCAGTGTAATAGTGGAATTGTCTGTTGATGTATTTATTACTGATGAATGTACAGCTAGTACATGCTCATGTGGGCAGATATGAGAAAGGTACAAAATTATGGGGCCTAAATTTTGTTTGTTTTGCCTTTGTCAGTGTTGATGTACCAGATCCAGCACATACTGAATGTGTGATTCTGCATAGATATTCAAATCTCATAGTCTGAAACTATACCAACCTCATCCAGTGTATGGTATGAAGAATAGCTAAAACTGTTAGAATATCTTTCCCGGGATTTTGACTCCTTCATTTCTTTGTGTTCCTGATCCAGTAATTCCTAAAGGAAGGATTGTAATGTACATTCAGTATTTAAAATAAACATAAATGGGGAACCAGTTATTTAGGGCTACTATAATATTATTGTATAGTCTGAATGTTAAGGTCTTCAAATACAACACCTCACGCAGAGAGGAAAATCAGTTTGCAGGCCGTAGATTCCAAATGTCACACATATTGGGTGTTGAATGAGAGTATCACAGAACAAGAGGTAGGAGTAATTCGCTACTCCAGTACTAAATTTGATATGGCTAAAGTATAGAATATTACTGTGCCATGTATGGCAACCAAACTGTACATATAGACTGTTGGGCAATCTGAACAATTATTTCCACAAACTGGGCTATTGTTTTCTGGTCCTTGAAGAAATCGGTGCAGAGGTGCACGACACAATAACAAAACATGACTAATACATTAGAATGCATTATCCATTTCTAAAACACATATTTGTTACCTGAACATCTTCTATCATTATGGAGTACTCAATATTGTTGGATTCTAAAAACACTTTAACATTCTGTAAAGCAGGGAAAGGAACTCTCATGTCCACAGGAAGTTTAGGCCTTGCAGGACTGCGCCAAAAATCAATCTGAAACACAAGTAATCTGTGTTATTAGTCAACAATAAAGCTAGAAGTTGAAAAATAAGTTGTATTCAGCAAGGTTTATACTATAGCTGCATTAAAGTTTTACAGTTGGGATATCATTGCAGTCTGTAGACTGTATTCATATGGTATTACATACACAAGAAACAAATATTGGCTAAATATGCCCAATCTTGTAGAGAGTTGGAGAACAAATTGTTTTGCACCTTTTCAACAAAATTTACTGTTCAGTTGTACCAACATGGTCTGCCCAATGGCTAGGAAGATCAACAATGGTAAGGGTGTTCAGGTGTTGCCAACCGTCTTCTCTCACAGATTACAGAGAGAGCCACTCTCCTAGAGTGATCTGCAGAACTCAAATGTCAGTATGATATCCTATCCTGCTCTGCATATCAGGAGTCTTAACATTGGCTCATGTACAAATGAAATCTTCAAACAAAATAAATAGATTGTAACAATATTGTTACCGTGAATATCAGTTAGTCCTTATGTGCGGAAAAGGGTTATCATTTTATCTGCACATGATATCGGTTCCAGCATACATGAAATTCGTTTTTAGTAGTGTGTTCCTATTAGTTCTTTTTAACTTTTTTTTGTACACATTGTTTGTAAAGTTGTTGCCCATTTTTTCAGACAACTTACTTTAAAAAAATGTTTGTTTTTTTACAGAATCGTGTACATGTTTGAATAAACACAATGAAATTGTGAAATTGTGAAATTGTGTTTATTCAAACATGAAAAAACAAAGTAACACCTGCTTACAACAACATACGACATATTATCATAATTTTACATTTCATTTTGACATGTGCACTAGAATAATGTTAGCTAGAATATTGATGGTACTCACAGCAGCATTTGCCTTTAACATTTAAGATTTTTTTAGGGTACCACTGTAATGTCTAAACAATTGCAGAAGGAATTAGACTTTTATCAATAAGGCAAAGTGCAGAACTCTAAAACATCCTGTCAGAATTCATAACTCGCAGGCTATCCTTTCACTGGTCTGTCAAAAACTATTAACAATACAGGGATTTGTGTCAATGGGCTTTGGGGTTGTATCAATGGTATCAATTTAAGATGCTTCAGAATTCATTGACAGGCGCAACTGACATGAAGTTGACCTCCTTCTGACCTGCATTTGACATGCTTCAAGGGGGTTTTGCAATTCCCATAGACTTGTATGGGGGATAAAAACCCCTCTAATGCAAACAAAAGCCATTGACACAGGCCCTTAGATGGAAGTACAGAAACAAACACGCATATCCATTTTTAGAAGATGGAAAAGCTGGCTTCTCTTAACATGAGTTTCTTCACGTGATGAAAGATTGGAGGGAATATATATATTATAATACACTTGACCTAGCTCAGGTCAATCTGAATTCATCTGTGAACTGATGTTAGTTAAAATAAATTTGGTTGCTGTGAGTAGCTTTTCTTTAGCTGCAATTACATTATAAGTGTTAAAAGGCTGAGAAAGGTATAGGAATAGCTATTGGTACCTGTAAATGCTTCATACTTTCCAGCTGTCTCAGTATATATAGCTGAGTGTCATCTTTGACTTGAACACGTAGAACCTGATCTCTATAATAAAATGTCTTTATTTTATAATGCTTGCAAAAACATGCATAATATGGCCACACACACACACACACACACACACACACACACACACACACTATTATATACTGTGCCAGGCAAACACATATATAATAAGAAAGAGGTTAAATAGAAAGAATAGAGGGAAATAATTGTGTCCTTTTCTCAATAATTTTACTGACCCATTGTTTGAAAATAGCAGTAATGTTCAGGGGTCTATTAAACCATTTTGAACCTACAAACATAAGTCAGTATGCCTTCAGTATAAACATATGCAGGAAACATCCAAAGCAAGATATTACTAGTATTATGAATGAATGGTGCTAAGTAGATGTTCTGCTCAGTAACATGGCAGTTATATTTACCTCTAGGCCATTGAAATGAGTGAATGACTTACCCAACAAAAAGTTCTTGACTGTATACAGCCACTAGTAGGATGGAGATGGCGAGCAAAGTATTCATGTCTGCTACTGTGTTGAAAATGCACCAGCAGAAATGCTGTTTATTTATAAGGCTCTATTTGAATTTCTATCAAGGTCTTTTTATATCAAAAGTCATTACTCATTTTAGCACTCATGACTTACCTAGCTGATAGTGCTCACATGAAATTTTATAGAGTTAAGGTGCCAAAAGATATGAGGGCATTGCTTCCCAGTGCAGCTAAGTTTGGATGTATATCATTTTCTAAGAACAGTTAAAGGGACACTAAACTCCGGAGTTAAATCTTACAAATGCATTCAAATAACTTAACGAATGACAAAAATGTAACTTATTAGTGTATCACTCAGCTGTAGATCCTCAAATCATCTCTGAATTGGTGCTGGCACTGTCCTTCCTTCTGGAGGGTGGCTTCTTTTGTTCCTCGTGATCCCTGTGTGTGTTGTAAAGTAGCCACCGCACTAAGCT
The DNA here is from genome assembly GCF_000935625.1 of Nanorana parkeri. Classification (NCBI taxonomy): domain Eukaryota; kingdom Metazoa; phylum Chordata; class Amphibia; order Anura; family Dicroglossidae; genus Nanorana; species Nanorana parkeri. The sequence goes on along the minus strand of NW_017306295.1, from coordinate 2,122,087 downwards.
CACTTCCATGATGGACTACAATCTCAATACAAATTAGTGAACTAAACAAAAGATTGTAGTCCATCATGGGAGTGAGCTTGAAATGATTACTACTTTACAACACACACAGGGACCATGGGGAACAAAAGCATCCAACCTCCAAAAAGGAAGGACAGTGTCAGCATGGATTCAGAGATGATTTGAGGATCTACAGCTGAGTGAAATACAAATAAGGTCCATTTTTGTTAATAGGTCATACCTAGGTTAATAACTCACAGGAAGGAAGTTGATGGACTGGGTTATTATTTCTCCCAAGCAAATTTTGGTGCTTGGGGTACCTCTTCACCCTCCTCTGTTTAATTTACATTTGATATTAGCAGATTCCTCAAACTGGATGGGGACAGTTTCTGCAGACCAGATCCCTGATCTGCTGGGTTCTATTGATTTGCTGTCTTAAAGTGACATTAAACCCTCAGATTTTTTAACATAAACCAATACTGTAATGTGCGCCTTACTGTAATCCATGGTTGTTTCCTTTCTATTTGCTGCTCTTCCTTTTAAATCTGTATCTCTTCTCATGCTTGGGGAGAACTTCCCTTTGCAGCTGAGTGCCTCTTCCTGTAGTGCTGGCTCAGGTTGTGAACCTACACACAGACACCATGTATCCATTTCAGAGACAAGGCAGTCTGCTGCAAAACAGAAGTTCTGTCCAACATGAGAAGAGATACAGATTTAAAAGGAAGAGCAGTAAAGAGAAGGGAAACAGTCATGGATTACAGTAAGGCACACATTACAGTACTGTTTTATGTTAAAAAATCTGAGGGTTTAATGTCACTTTAAATGAACTGACAAAAAGGGTCCTCTAAAAGTGAACTCTATATTATGTTATATTATATTATAGGGCTCCCTAATACTGTGTGTTGTATCAATAATTCAAAAAGGGTCTCTCTACTGCTTTCCTCACTCTTTTGACCAGTGGGATGCAGTGAATGTTTACTAAGTGTTAGCTTAACTAAATAAAGTAAAGATATGGTGTCTTTGAATGCTCATTTATGTGAGTGGGAAATCTTGCATATGACATGATGATTAAGTGAACACATCTATGATAAGTGAACAGTCTCTACTCCTTTAGTAAATCAACCCCATACTCTCAAACTTACCAAGTTAGATCATGTGTTACCTTAACTGTTTGCAGACAATGTGAAAACTCTCCCAGCTGTTGTCATTTTAGGACATAGAGATAATGATGTACTCAGTGTATTCCATTCTGTAAACTTGCGTTAATAGCTTGTTTGCTTGTCCCATACGCATACTGCCAGGGAGCAAACATTACATTAGGAAAGAAAAATTAAATATTAAGAGTAACTGGCTGTAGAACCATTGACACTATGGCATAAGCTCATGCATTTGGACTTATGTTTAGCAAAATGTAACCATACCTGGGGATTTTATAAAATCTACATATAAAAACTACATCCAACCCCCAGTTCACTAAATAAGAAATTATTGGCACCGTATTTGACTTTGTACGGTCAAGAAACCACATATAACTCCTAAGGTCCCACATCCACACTTACATCCCTCACTAACTGGCTTAGTTATAACTGTTTTCACCCAAGATTTATACAACTTTCACCCAGGTTTCACACAATTTTATAATTGAATTCAGTTGAAAATGTGTGACTCCTGGGTGAAAATGTTGTGTGAATTATGTGTAAAAACAATATATATAGACCCCTAACAGTCTTTTCATGTAGCCCAATTATATATAGATCCAATAACCATTTATTACAGTGTGCACTGTATCCAAACCTATTGGCAACTCATTGCTGTCTGTCCTTCAGTATCTCCCCTAACTTTTGTTGAATTCATGAGGTTTCATTCATGTGTGGGTAGCAACAGGTTGAAAGAAGAACAGGGGAAAACTTTTATTAATCTTTGCAGTGTGGCTACCCCCGCACTGCAAGAGTTAACTGCTTGTTTTTGCCTAGGTGCTAAAAACGTTATACTTACCCGAATTGTTGACCTGACTTCCTGCTTCTCCAGTCTCTGAAGCCTGTCCCCTCCTACGCTGCAGCATGAGAATGTGTTCTCACATCTATACACAGGGGGGAATTTATCAAAACTGGAGCAGAGAGAATCTGGAGCAGTTGCCCATGGCAACCCATCAGCATCTCTCTTCAGTTTTCTCAGCTAAGATGTGAAAATGAGTGAGAGAAGCTGATTGGCTGCAGTGCAAATCTGTTCCAGATTTTGTCTGCTCAGTTTTGATAAATTCCCCCCACAGTGTATAGAACGTGATTATTTATAGAACTTTAGACACTGCAGAGGAGGGGGAGAGAGGCTGGAAGACCAGGCTAAGAGCAAGCCAGTTTAGAGTATTGGGTGAATATAACTTTTTTTAGAACCTAAGCAAAAACAAGCAGTTAATAAAAGTTTTACCTAGAGTTCTTCTTTAAATTGCTAACAGTAAACCAATGATAGCATTATATAAGTTCAATGCTGGGAAGGGCTGGTTTGATATGAAGTAGCTTCCAAAGGTCCAGTAACTGGTATATCAAGAACTTTACCTGTGACAATGTGTGATACTGACCCTTGCTCAGGGCCTGGTTATTGGCTGCTCAGTCATCAAATGCTGCAATGTTGGAGGAAGGTGAGAAAGTTGTTAAATACTCAGAAGTATCAAGTGCTTTATCTTGCAATCAGAGTTGCAGGGAAACATGGAGAAGGCAAGTATGGCGTCTGCAACAGTGCAAGCAGGCTATCCGGTGAACCTGTTACTTTGCCCTGAATAGGAAACTGCAGGTGCACTTTAAACCATTATGAATTGTTTTTTGGAGGGTCACAGCCGAATAACAGAAATGCTAATTTTTTTAAGCTAACAAATCTATTTCTTGTATAACCCCTACTGAATTTCTGTGTTAATAAAAATGTTGAGCCTTCAAAGTATTAGCTATTTTTAACAGTGCACGTTTTTGGAATTGATAGGTCACACTTTGCAAAAGCCATTTTCAATCAGTATATTGGTGACACAAAAACTGGGTATAGCTTTCGGGCTGAACAGATTCCTATATCCATGTTAAACAGAGTGGATGGGAGAATCTTCTGCTGTGGTTTTGTATTTTGACAGTCGAGCCACGCTTGGTGTCAAAATACGTGAACAGTGCCTGGAACCAGATGCACATGCTGTTTGACTGACGGTTTTTCACCTGGCTCCACCCGAATTTCGCTCACTTTATAGCCAGCTTAAACCTACTATTAACATACACTATATTGCCAAAAGTATTGGGACGCTTGCCTTTACACGCACATGAACTTTAATGGCATCCCAGTCTTAGTCCGTAGGGTTCAATATTGAGTTGGCTCACCCTGTGCAGCTATAACAGCTTCAACATTTCTGGGAAGGCTGTCTACAAGGTTTCGGAGTGTGTCTATGGGAATGTTTGACCATTCTCCCAGAAGCGCATTTGTGAGATCAGGTACTGATGTTGGACATGAAGGCCTGGTTTGCAGTCTCCGCTCTAATTCATCCCAAATATGTTCTATTGGGTTGAGGTCAGGACTCTGTGCAGGCCAGTCAAGTTCCTCCACCCCAAACTCGCTCATCCATGTCTTTATGGACTTTGCTTTGTGCACTGGTGCGCAGTCATGTTGAAACAGGAAGGGGCCATCCCCAAACTGTTCCCACAAAGTTGGGAGCATGAAATTGTCCAAAATGTCTTGGTATGCTGATGCCTTAAGAGTTCCCTTCACTGGAACTAAGGGGCCAAGCCCAACCCCTGAAAAACAACCCCACACCATAATCCCCCCATCACCAAACTTTACACTTGGCACAATGCAGTCAGGCAAGTATCATTCTCCAGGCAACCACCAAACCCAGACACGTCCATCGGATTGCCAGACAGAGAAATGTGATTCGTCACTCCAGAAAACACGTCTCCACTTCTCTAGAGTCCAGTGGCGGTGTGCTTTACACCACTGCATCCAACGCTTTGCATTGCACTTGGTGATGTGAGGCTTGGATGCAGCTGCTCGGCCATGGAAACCCATTCCATGAAGCTCTCTTGTTGTTGTGCAAATCCAAAGGCCACACGAAGTTTGGAGGTCTGTAGCTATTGACTCTGCAGACAGTTGGCGACTTCTGAACACTGTGCGCTTTAGCATGTGCTGACCCCGCTCTGTAATTTTCGTGGCCTAGCACTTCATGGCTGAGTTGCTGTTGTTCTCAGTTGCTTCCACTTTGTTATAATACCACTAACAGTTGACCGTGCAATATTTAGTAGCATGAAATTTCACGGAACACCTGAATCCAATGGTTTGGAGGGGTGTTCCAATACTTTTGGCAATATAGTGTATGTTCACCACCTTTTAATCCAGCCTCATTTGTTGGCAAGAGAAAAAAGAGCAAAGAAGGGCACTTGTTTTTTTTAGGAAGATATAAACTAAGGCATATTTACTGTATTTCTTCAAAAACCTAGTTTATTCACAAATGGAGGAAATTTAAGAAAAAAGAAGCCTGCGCAAACAAGACACAGACTGGTTATTGCTTTATCCTTATTTCCTGCCTATTCAATGGATTTGAAGGACGAAATATTGGGAAGTGTTAGAGACCTACCTGTAATGGAATCATCTAGCGAGACATTTGGCAGTCAACATTTGGTCCTCCTTCTGACATTTTGCTTTGCTGATTCTCATGTGGATTTCTCTGAATCCTCTTGACCACCTGTTGGTACTACCATGACTCCTGCATTAGCCATGAACATGGGGGAGTGTGCCTAAGTGTGCAGATGCTTTGGCGGGCATTAGCTTGTCTTAACTGATCCATGCAAAAACAGCTCCAGAAAATACACTTTGGCTAGCTGTTGTAGCATTATAGAGTTTGTGGGAGGACGTCTGCTGTTCTTGTTCCGGAATTATCTTTCACTTCACACGCATTTCAGGGCTACGGGCATCTGGCACCCTGTCCAGGCTCTATATGTGAGTTAGTAGTACGCCATTGTTACCATTGCATATACTCAGATTTATTTCATCCACCTGATATGTGTGAAAGATGAAGAATAAAGATTAGAGCTAGGAGCGGATCTTACCGCAGGCCTGGATTGATATTCTGCTGACTTTGGCAATTCATGCCAATAGGGCCTTACTTGTCAGTGACCAGAGACACAGCAGTCCATGTTTGGCTTATCAAAATGGAATGTATCACAAATCAAAAGTTCAGATAATATCCAATGCAGTTTTATATATTTTAGCTCTAAAGGAATGGCATCTAGCTGAGAGTGCTCTCTTTTATAACCCTAAAAGATATCCTGCCTTTTGAACTATCTAAGTATAATTAATAAGACAGATTGTAAGACCAACAAAGAGTTTTGTGAGAGTGTGTAACAAACATGCAAAATTGTGTGATGTTTGCATCTGTCACATGCATCAAAGTGTATAAACATGACTGACAGGTATTGTTCTGGTGTCCCTGCTCTAGAAGATAAGCCATTAGTCTTTACTAACCAAGCCAAGACTAAGTGCAATTGTATTAAAGACAAGACAAGCATTACCTAAATCTATATTTATAATCTTAAATTTGGTCTTAAGCCTGAATTCAGTACAGAATTCTAAAACACTGCATGAGAGGCATGCCAAATGAGGTAAAGGATGGGTTATAACAAATGCTGGCTACTCACCAGTTAGGTTTTCTTATATATGATCTATTAATTTAGTAACATTTATAACCGATATATAGTATGAAGGCCTACCTAAGAAACCTGTTAAGTCAAGACATATGGATAATCAGTTATGCCTTTATATAAAATGTAAATTTTTAAGCTGATTAGTAACTGGACCATGACAGTCAGTTCTTATTTGAGTCTAATGACAATTCAGGTTGTGATTTTTAAAATAGTGATAATAATAAACTACATCCATGATTTACCAAGTCTCCTCCCTGAGACCTATTATCAGGGATCCCTAAAACCTATGGGATGCAGTTTCAAATATTCATGCACAAACATTACTGAATCTTGATTTGTAACTTCTGGACAATCTTGCCTATACCTACATCATCCTAGTGACTGTGTACAGGGCATTTTCAAGCATATTTTCAAGCAAGCCAAGCATCATTGCTTGCAGCTGCAAAAAACAGCCTCATGCACCATCCTAAATTTGTTTGTGTGGCCACATAAATGTCTTGCTCCTATGGCGATGCCCAGGCTTGCACCTTCAACTATGTCAGGATATTTTTGGAGGCCTCTAGGAATACATTCATTATCTAATTTGGGTTTGGCCATTGTAAATGTATTGATATGAAATCACTCTCCCTAGACGCCTGATCGATGCGTCCAGGGAGAGTGACTGATTTCTAACCGCACGTGGTGTGCCGGCGTTTACGTACATCGGCTGTCATCCGATCATTAACTTGAATGGGTGACAGCTGCCACTTGTTTATGGCAGATTAGGGATTCCTGCTGTAGGAAAACTCAAGTTTCGGATGCAGGAATCCCTAATCTCACCCTAACTTACAGGTGTGAATGGAGTCTTAAAACTAAACTACAGACAGAAAGCTAAATACACAGTTAAAAACCTATATATAGGAAGAATTTTACCTGACAGAGGATTTATATTTCTGTCAATTAAGTTTTTAGATTTCCAAAGCCAGCCTGATGACCAGACTTTTCTTTGTTGCAGCTAAACAACACAGCTTAGTCTCCTCCCTGGCAGCCTTTTGATTGGATAGTGAAGGAGCAGCAACAGAGTAGAGTTTGAAAAGTGAAGGAGCAGCAACAGAAAGGCCATCTCTCTGCTCTATATTTCTGTCAGCATGCTCCTTGTCAGCACATGTAAATGCAGGAATTTATTTGTCTCTGAAAACTCCCTCCTACTACCTAGTCTGAGTGCTGCTTTAACCACTTCATGCGGGTTCACGTAAATACACATCATCCGCTGCTGCAGCCGTGTTCTTGGTATCGTTTTAAACAGCAGGCGATTGTAACGCTCAGGCCCTACTGGTCTAGCTGGTTGTGGATCACAGCTGCAGAGATAGTAGTGATGGGTTAGTAACACTAGGGCACAGTATGTATGCAGTCTTTGAGGAACAACAAAACAGCTGACAGTTAATCCTGAGTGGATGTGAGGTTTTATTGTTGGAACCAGTGCTTGAATTGTTTTGTGCCACAGTTGAGCAACAGTCTAGGTGTATATTAGTTTAGTCACTCTCCACAGTTTCAATAACATTCAGGGGTCTATTCACGAAGCTGCCGAGGGCAGCCGAGTGAATGACCGATCTGAAGTGAAGTGAGCCGAACACTGTTCGGCTATTCACTTCAGGCTGGTACGGCTGATTTCAGCCGTACATCGGCTGAAATCGGCCGTACATCGGCTTGCTTCGTGTGGCTTCGGGTCGGCTGAACATGCTCTGCATGTTCGGCCGACCCGAAGTGCAGAAGGAGGTCGACTCCGCCGATCCAACATCTGGATCGGCTAAGCCGAACCTCCGGCAGGCTACTCGCTGCTGTTCGGT